>NC_069712.1:5745000-6078750 GCF_027358585.1 Pangasianodon hypophthalmus | reverse complement strand
ATGTAAAGGAACATGCATTTATCCATGACCTGTCCACTGCTGTGTGTGTGTGTGTGTGTGTGTGTGTGTGTGTGTGTGTGTGTGTGTGTGTGTGTGTGTGTGTGTGTGTGTGCGCGCTATAGTGCTAATGTGGCTCTGTCTCAAAGCGGGCTGGAGCAGGAATACCTGCTCTTGGAGGAGTGTGAGAGCAAGACTGCTCCTCCTGACAGTCTGTGAGTGCACAGCATCGGTGTGTGTTTGTGTGGTGTGATGACTGAGGAAACATAGACACACATTTCTGTGCATGGACTGATTAACCTTTAACCAATGACACCAAGTGCGAATTTCTGCACTCATGTTTGTGTACACAGTGTGCCACTTTTTTTATTGCTGTTATGTGATGCAATGCCACATTTGGTTAAAAAAAAAAAAAAAAAAAAAAAAAATAGAAATAAAAAAAATGTTGATATACCATCATCCATCTACAGTCACAGGTTTAGAGCAATGAGGATGAAGTTGAGTCAGAAATGGCATACTGAAAGTAAAGTATCTGCGTTGTGGTTAGTCATGTCATGGTTATCTAAGTTACAAAAAAACAAGATGGTTGGTATTTTTAGGCACATATAGTCTTTCAAAATGCCTTTCTTATATATCCTAATGACTTGTTTCCTTCTCATACTTGCACATACACACATTCCAGATGTATAAATACAGTAAACATTTAAAAAATGTGTTAGATACGCAACCAGGCATCTGTATGCATGGTGAATTACTAACTCTGCCATTACTGGCCAGTTGAACATTCCACACTAAAACATTAGCTGATGTGTTATAACAAAAATAAGAACATTTGGTGTCACCTGCTATCTGCATAGTGGTGATTGTGATAAGCATTCAAAAAATATTGGTGTGTTTTTAACCTGGAAGTAATTTTTTTTGCCCTTCCTGTGTTGTAGATTATCATTTTAATGCTGGAACTCAAAAGACTTTGAGAAGCAGCCGAAGTAACACCCAGTCCTGTTCTCTCTTTCTCAGACATGACTGCTCCAAGTCTACCTCCTCGGAGCCGGACTGCAACGACAACCTCCCATCTCACCGCACGCCCACTTCCTCAACCTCCACAGCCAAGCACGCATCAGTCAACGGCTTCTTCTCTTCCCCACACGCCCCATTATATGACTCGCCTCCAGCAAGGGGGGCCAGTGTGTCGATCGAGGCGCAGGCTTTGTACCAACTTCCCCGCAGCCGGTCTCAGGACACGGTGCTGCTGCCCAAAAGTGCGTCCTTGTCAGGCACCACCGACTCCGACGCTGCCGACGTCTACGTCTTCAACACACCCGCGCGAAAGCCTTCGCTTGAGGCTCAGCTCAGGAACATGTCCGTCAGCTACGACATCCCACCCACACCTGGCAGCAACTGCACCTATCAGGTGCCCCGCACGGCTGGGGGGGCGGAGGCCTCAGCGTCAGACGTAGTGCCACCTCCTCGACCACCCAAACCCTCAGTAGGGCCGGCGGCCGATCGCTCGCCCACGGACACTTACGTCGTACCTAGGTCAGTGTCGGAGACGGACTCAAACTACTGTGTGCCTTCAGGGCCGGGAGGAAGCAAAACTCTACGGAGCAACACCATTGGCCCTGTGGATTCCTCACGCCTGCGCAAAGGTAGTGATTTAAAAAGTTCTCACAGACTAAAAGAGATCAAAGCTGAAACAGAAACTGAAATATGGTTCTATTTTGTGTGTACTGGAAGTAAAGTTGTAACATTTTAAAGTCTTTTTAATAGTGGAAAAATTAGGGGGGAAATTACTTTTAAAAATTTCATTCCAGCCCGCAGCGCACCAGCATCATGGGCAGTGGGTATCTGAATAGAAACTGAACTGATAAGGCTTATGTCCATTTCTCTACAGCACAAAGATTTTTTTTCTAAACAACTTCCCTGTGTGAGGACAATCCAGCAAGGTTTTAGATATCTTTAGACAGACTGGCTACTTACATAACACGATCTTTGCAGGAAGACAGGCAAGATTAAAAAGTAAATAACATCCATAAATGTTATAGGAAGAAAAGCCAAATTTTGATCAGCACCTGATTTTTGTGTGTGGATTAGATGTCGTGTTTGTGCCAAAGTTCAGCGTTTCTATGCTTTTCATAGATATAGATTGATGCATATTATTTACTGATTCCCAATAAGACATGTTCTGTGAGTCTGTGTTGGTGTAAATGTATACCTTATTTATGTTTTTTTTTGCAGATTATGGATCACAAGACTGTTATGATATACCCAGATCTTTCCCTTCAGACAGAAACTGTTCATTCGAGTTCAACGAACCCTTCAGCAACTATTTTGTAAGAATAAAAGCCGTGTGACTTAATGGATATTTATATGAAGAAAAGTCTTTATGCAAATTATAATTATATTAATTATTAATTGTATAATTCATGATTGCTTTTGATATTGTAAGTGCTGTTATAAAGTCTTCCTGGCTCTAGCTGGAGAAAATGAAAGTGTCATTCTGACCTGTTCCTCCTACAGAAAAATAAAGGCATGCTGCCTGTAGGGAACACTTCAACTGAGGAGATGGATGAAAACTATGTGCCTATGAGTGCTAATTCTCCATCACATCAGCATTCAGGTAGCCTGTCCGAGCTTATCCAGGAGCCCAACTACGTGCCCATGACCCCGGGCACAGTGGAGTTTCCCTCCCTGGGGAAGCAGGTGCCTCCTCCGGCCCACATGGGTTTCAGATCAAGTCCCAAAACACCTCCACGAAGACCGATGCTCATCACTGACTGCCAGCCGCCACCTGTTGACCGAAACCTCAAACCTGACCGCAAAGGTAAGCTATTTTGGTGTGCGAGTGAGGGGGCTGGCTCTAGATGTGTGTGGCTATGCTGTGAAATTGGCTGTTTGTAAAAAAAGAAAAAGCTAGTTAAACTTCTTGCATCTGTTCATCTTCACCGCTCTTATAAATCTCATGCTCATTGTTTTTCCACAAATTTCCTACTAACATGTGCTGGCCCATGTTTATAAACCTTTCTTCTCTCAGTAGTTTATCAGTAATTATGTACTAATGCTACTTACATTGAGTTTTCAGTCCCTAACATAGCACTAGCTCACATCTCCAGTGTCTCTCCACAGTTTAACCCAGGACACCTGCACTAGAGAAAGAAACCTTTCAGCCAGTGCAGCGTTCCCATCCTGCTCGTGTTGCAGTGGCTCTTGCCTTTGTTAGCTCTTAGCATCTGACCTGACTAATGAAAGAGGGCTATTGTGCTGTGTCTCAGATCTCTGGGTTATGAGGCAGCCTGACCGTGCTGTTAGCCTGGAGCGGTCACCTCTGTCCCCATTGTCTCTTTCTCAAAGGCTTCTTTGATGGCCAGGCTAGGAAGAGCCTGCTATCAATCAACAGGATGTGTTTTATAAAAAAAAAAAAAAATTAGAAAAGAAAATAATAAATAATGCCCGCTGTTTTCTGCAGTCACATTTTGGTGTATACTCTGCAGAGATACTGATGAAATACAATTTTTTTCTTGGTGTAATCATGGGCCAGGCACAGTGACATTCTCATTACAAATCTCTTTCTCTTGCTTTGCCACATTGCTTACTAATTCAGTGCAGACTGTAGCTGATATTTTTGGTGCATATGCAGTGTTAGTTAGCTGTGCTGGGAGGGATGTGGCATTTTCATGGGATAATCACAGGCTTCTCTTTCTGTGTGTCTTGTTGCTGTCTCTCTTTTTTTTCTGTTTCTCCACACTTTGTTCATGTCTGGGTGTTCGTTTTTGTTATCTTAAGTCAGGCATACACTGTCGATTTTAGAAATCTTGTTCTTTGGCACTTCACATTGCACATTTGAATCACTCGTCCTGTACCACCAAAGCCTACGATGTACACCGATCAGCCGTACTATTAAATCCACCTGCCTAATATTGTGTAGGTCCCCGTTGTGCCGCCAAAACAGCTCTGACTGTCAAGGCATGGACTCCACAAGATTTCTGAAGGTGTGCTGTGGTGTCTGGCACCATGACATTAGCAGCAGATCCTTCAAGTCCTGTAAGTTGTGACGTGGGGCCTCCATGGATCAGTCTTGTTTGTCCAGCGCATCCCACAGATCCTCGATCGAATTGAGATCTGGGGAATTTGGAGACCACGTCAGCACCTTGAAATCTTTGCTATGTTCTTTAAACCATTCCTGAACAATTTTTACAGTGTGGCAGGCCGCATTATCCTGCTGAAAGAGGCCACTGCCATTAGGAAATACTGCTGCCATGAAGGGGTGTACCTGGTCTGCAACAATGTTTAGGTATGTGGTACGTCCCGAAGTAACATCCACATGAATACCAGGACCCAAGGTTTCCCAGCAGAACATTTCCCAGAGCATCACACTGCCTCTGCCAGCTTGCCTTCTTCCCATAGTGCAGTCTGGTGCCATCTCTTCCCGACGTAAGCGACGCACATGCACCGAGCCATCCATATGATGTAGAAGAAAACATGATTCATCAGACCAGGCCACCTTCTTCCACTGTTCCATGGTCCAGTTTTGATTCTCATGTGCCCATTGTAGGGGCTTTTAGTGGTGGACAGGGGTCAGCATGGGCACTCTGACTGTTCTGCAGCTATATAGCCCCATATGCAGCAAGCTGCGATGCACTGTGTGTTTTGACTCCTTTCAATTTGTGCTGCATTATGTCTTCTGTGGGATCGGACCAGATGGGCTAGCCTTAGCTCCCCATGCGCATCAGCGAACCTTGGGCGCCCATGACTCTGTCGCCGGTTCACCGGTTGTCCTTCCTTGGACCATTGTTGGTAGGTACTAACCACTGCATACCGGACACCGACAAGACCTGCCGTTTTGGAGATGCTCTGACCCAGTCTTCTAGCCATCACAATTTGGCTCTTGTCAAAGTCGCTCAGATCCTTACGCTTGCCCAATTTTCCCTCTTCCAACACATCAACTTCGAGAACTGACTGTTCACTTGCTACCTAATATATCCTTGACTGGTGCCACTGTAACGTGATAAGCAGTGTTATTCACTTGACCTGTCAGTAGCTTTAATGTTATGGCTGATCAGTGTATATACTCGCACTGTACGTGTATGTGTTCGTGTGCCAAACGATTCTCCTCCTCTTGTTGGTCATGATGGGATAAAGAAGTAAAATCATACACAGCCAGATTGACCAAATTACAGGCGAGGTAGAGGTGAAGAACACCATGACACACAATAGGGTGTCCTTCATCTTCTTTTTGTTGCTGCTGCTGTTATAACAAGACACATTGTTAAGGTGTTAGTTCACTTCTACCATGGCCACTAACCAGCTGTTCAAAAATGTCTAATTTAGTTTCTCCCTGCGTCTGAGTGGGTTTTGTTCTCTGGTTTGTTCCAACCTCCCAAAACCATTATTTTGCATTATTTTAGTTAGCTAACTTTCTAATCCCCATAAGCCTATAATTTACTCATTTCTGTGTAAATAAAAGTCATTGTTCAATTGCAATATTGTTAGTTGAGAACAAATGATGTTATCATAAACAGATGATAAAAAATATATATATTGCCAAAAAAATAAGCAAAACGCTTGTGACAGATAACTGTTGAAAGTTAAATTTAGCTGTTTCATGGTAGATGATTGATAGTGAAATAAACCGAGCATGTTTTTATGCCGTTCCTCGCAGGTTTGTAATGTTCATAATGAAAACAAAGGCACTTTAATTTTGGAGGAGTGCTGTTGTAAGAATTTGCCAGCCAATCAGAAACAGATATTTGTAATGGTTTTTGCAGCACATTTTTGATGTTATTTTTACAAAGCAAGATGCATGAATTTAAAAAAAAAAAATCAGTTTGTAACTTTGAGAAATTGATTAGTAAACCTGCTCAGCTTGCATGATAAAAATTCATACCATCATCTGACGGTTCATTTTGAAATTATTTGGGCAGTTGATTGGAAAAAGGGCTGTAAACTGTACAGTGTATGCCCAGCAATTTGGAACATCGTTTAGCACTTTTATTTTTTCATCTAGCTTTTTAGTCTTCCGTCTCACGTCTGTCTCTGTGACATGTCTTCCTTACTGTCAGATGTCCAGTGTGTAGCTGAAGTTCTCTGTCTGTGAGTTTGTGTGTAGTTCCTCACAGGTTGTAGAAGATTTGTGTCTCTTTTCCTCCTGCTCTTGCTGTGTTGATTGCTGTAGCTTTCACTGTTGCTGTTCTGTACTGGGTATCGGGGCATGACCACGAGTGGGCGTTGAACACTCTGAAATGCTGCCGTGCGTCCGAGCCCACGTTTCTGCGCGCCGTCGTTGCGCGTTCTGTACTTCCAAAGTGTGTGTAACTCTGTGCATGCTGTGTTGTGCCCCGAGCTTCAGGGGAAGCCCTGCCTGTTGCATGACTTAAGTGCATGATAAGTTGTTGCCATGGCAGCAGTGTGATACATATCTGTGCAGTGAAAGTGTAAGAAAGTGTCGAAGAGCGGAGGAAGAGGAGGAGGTGGCCATGCTTTTGCTACACTGCATGGGGGCGAGGTTTAAAAAAATATTAAAGTACAGATACAAAAAAAAGTTGATTATTGCAAGAGAGGCATGTAACAAAAACAAGTTTTCTTTCACCAATCAGGTCAGAGTCCTAAAATAATCAGAGCTAATCGGCCTGTCGGTCTTGAGCGAACCGACTCTCAAACCATAGGTGATTTCTCAAGACGTCGTAAGGGTAGGTACCTGCACAGACCGCCACTGTGTTTACATTCTCTTGTTCTCTTTATCTGTCTGTCATCTGAACTTTTCTCAACACTTAACCTAGCCAAGGGTTTCAGCTTAACAAGCATCAGAAGAAGGAATGTTATGTTACCTTTATAGATTATACATAGTGAATAGATGTTTTTTCTACAAGTGCCAATATTAATATATTAATAGACAAGTTAAAAAAAAGCAGTGGGATTTAAAGTTGGTTTGGGCTAAGTAAAGGATGATACTAGTAATCAGAAAAACACTCACAAACACTAACACACCAACCATACTGTACAATGTCTTGCATAAGTATTCACCCCTTCGAGCATTTTCATTTTGTAGTGTTATAATCTGTTACTGAAATGTCAGTTGGGTGTTATATAACATGAATCTGCACAGAATAGCCCATAATTAATACTGAAGTTGTGTGACAAACCACTATAGTCTGTACAATTATTTACAGATAGTTACATTAAGTTGTGATTGCACAAGTATTCACCCCCATTGCTGTGAAATGCATGTTCTGGTGCAACAAGCTGACATCAGAAGTCACATAATTAGTTGAATGGAGTTGACCCATGTGCGGTTAGTGTCATGTGATGTCAATATAAATCCTGTTCCTGGAAGCCTCAACAGCTTGTTAGAGAACATACCTAAACAAAATAGCACCATGAAGACCACGAAGCTATCAATTCATGTCTGAGAGAAAGTTCTGGAAAGGTATTGATCAGTTTGGTTATAAAAACCATCCCAAACTATTAATTTATTAGTATTAAGCTACTAATATCCATTATTAAAGATTGGAAAGAATATGGCGCAGCTGTGACTCCACCTCGAGTCAAAATAAGTGACCGGGTCATTCACTTCCAAAATATGACAAGTTCAAGGGGGTAAAAACACGTGCAAGCCACTGTATGCACAATCACCGAGTAATCACTGCCAAACTACTACACATATCTTATAACTCCATATATCTTAACCCTAGGATCAGCCGCTCAGCTGTAATAACTGTGTGTCTGTGAGGTTGTTGATGCTAGCCTGACTGCGTGTTATAAGTTAACGTGTTAAGTTCCTAATGAGCTCAGCTAAGAGCTTTGAAATGCTGATAAGTAGTGTGTGCTATCTGTATCTTCACACATTGGCACCAGATGGTGTAGCTTTCAGACGATGCTGTTTAGCCATGGGAAAAGTGGGCTCTGCCACGGTTGCCAGATTGTGTGATTCTCAGCTTAGTAGTACCAGTTGTGAGTGAGAGTGAATTGCTGTGAAATTGATTGAGGATACGATTTCTCCTGCTGCTGAGTATTTTTTTTTTTTTTATTTCAAGGATTTTTTTTTTAAATTTTTTTTTTAATAAATCATATTTGGTAATTACTTTCAGTAGGATGATATTGCTATACATTATGTTTTTAATTATTTGAAAGTGTGCTATGAAGACTGCTTTTTGGAGTCTGCTTTTGCAGTTATTGAGAATTTGCGCTGGTTTCACTGGTCATTCATGTTTTTTTTGTTTTTTTTAAAGCACTATTAAAATGACAGAACAGATGGATATGGATAATTAATTTGCAAATCCCTACATTTATTGTACCAAGTCAGCCTGATTTAAGCTTCTTTTTCAGCCAACAGCTCCCTCTTCAGGCAGAAATGAGTCACATCACAATGTTTAGTAGTACTTCTCACATTTCCTACTACACTTAATTCACTTTTGAATAGTTGAATCTGTTTAGATTGGTAAAACATGTCAGCATGGAGTCTCATGGAATTTAGAAAACATAGAAGCAGAGACTATGTGTTCTGTGTAACATATACTAATCAGCAAGCTCCCCTGACAAAAAATTACATTCACAAAAACAGTGCCTTCTTTCACAATATTTTGTGCACCATGAAGTTTGTTGGTCAGACTCTAGGTTTGTTTTTTGTGCATCATTTCCAAGCAGAACACAACACTGACACACTCACATTACAGCATGACGACTGTGGGGTTTGACTGCGTGCAAAATCAACAAACCACAAACCCTTAGAAAACCTGTGGGATTAAATGGAGCAGCAAAATCAAGCTTAATTGCATCCAGTTGACTACTTACAAAATAAAACACTTTTATTTATTTATTTATTTATTTATTACAAATTTTTTAGCATTAAGTATTTTGAACACAAAATAATATGAAGAAATATAATAATAATAATAATAATATAAATAACAAATAAATACAAAAATAAATGCATTTAAAAATAATTGCAAAATAATAAATCATATTAAAAAATAAATATAACTTTAAACAAGAGGAACAAACTCTGTCTTGAGTTAAAATTGACAGGAACTACCTCAGGAAACTGGTGGATGGGATTGATGCAGTAATTACGGCGAGGGGAAACTTAATCAAGTATTAGGAAATAAATGACAAATGTGACTAATTTTTGTCCAGGAACTTGTGATAATTTTATCATAAAAATGATGAATCTCTGGGATAGCTGCTGCTTTGAAGTGATTTAATCCTAATTAAAGGGTGAACAAAGACAATTATTGTAACCCGTTTGTAAGCTTTGAATTGTTTTTCTTGTACAGTTTCTCAGTGTAACATGGTTTTGGTGCCTGTGTTCTAGCCAAGCCTGCCCCTTTGGACATCAAACCAGTCCCTGAGTGTGAGGAGTTTATTACACCAGTGCGCTCGCCCATCACCAAGTCCTTCACCCGGGAGTAAGTGACATTCATGCTGCTCTGGTTAGAAAGTCCGCCGTCTCGTTTCAGCATCAGCCAGTTACCTGTGAGCTAACGCTATGCTGCTGGCCACTGAGCCGGCTGCTGCTGAACGGCACACGGCAGGGTTCTGCATGGCACGATAACTAACCACTCATCCAGTGTGGTAGTGTTGTCCTAACTCATGATAGAGCCTGATCATTTTGTGGATGGTTTCATACTCATTTCACACTCGAGTGCTCACAAATGAGTGAGTGATAGTGGTAAATTGTGCTTCTCTTTCTGTCTCTCTGCCTGCTTTTATTTAAAACTGCTGAGGTTTAGCAGAACATGGTCACCCAAACAGATTAATGTATCCTGAACATTTTTATGTGGGAATGTGAATGGATTTTACGTGTGTCTCTGTGTGTGTGTGTCTGTCGCTGTGTTTGTGTCTGTCGCTGTGTTTGTGTCTGTCGCTGTGTTTGTGTGTGTCTGTCTGTCCGTCTCGTTCTCTGTGTGTCTGTGCCTGTCTGTCTGTCTGTCTGTCTATGTGTGTGTCTCTGTGTCTGTCTGTCTGTCTGTGTGTGTGTGTGTCTCTGTGTCTGTCTCTGTGTGTGTCTGTCTCTGTGTCTGTGTGTGAGAGAAAGAAAGTGTATTTGTGGCTACAGCTGTTTGTGTGTACCAAATGTGTGTACCAGCAGTAGTGTAAAGGTTGTTGTGGTCCTCAGCCCCTCCAGGTTCCACACGGTTCCCAGGCCACCTTCGGTGCATAGCACCGCCTCCAGCACCGACTCCGAGGAGGGTGATGAGAATTATGTCCCCATGCAGTATCCTAATATGCCTGCAGATGAACCAGTATGTAACCGCAGCACCACAGCGTTTCTCCATCCTTCTTATAAAAAAAAAAATCTTTTCACATCAAAACATTTATTCGAATTTTACATGCAATACTAAATCATTTTAAAGTAAAGATTATTCACTGGTGCTGTATGACAGTTTAAGGTGAGATTTTAGAAAATGTAAAATGTTCCCCTTGGTTCTCCCCCACCTCCTCGATGATTAAAATAATATAATATTTAAACAATTGATTGTACAGGTGTTGTAATGTATGCACAGGAATCACTTTGTACTGCCACCTCCTCAGATTTAATATTCATTCTGTACTGAGGTAGTCAGTGACTGGGGCAGAAGGACTCCTCTTTTTATCTTCTTATCATCCCCTCATTCCTTCAGTTCTTCTAGTACTCAACAATTCACTTCCCTTCTTCACACTCCTGTTCCACCAGAGGCTTTGGGTTCTCATAACCTTTGCTTTTGCATGCTTTTGCTGAATCTAAATTGTTTGCTTGGACTTGTTTTTTGGTCATATGAAGCCTTAATACTCTTTCTAAAAAAACATATACCACACCACAATATTTTGTAGATGTAAGATTTATTAGTGTAACTGATCATTGGGATGTTGTAGTACATTTTTAGGGATTACATCCTCAAAGTCTTCATGTGACTCGACAGGTTCAGTGTGTTTTCTTTTTCCTTCATTCTCACAGCATATTTGTTTATTTGATTCTTTGCTTGTCAGCTTGTCATTTTGCCATCTTTTCTAATTTCTGTCCTCCTTTATTGCTTGTCATCATGTTACCCTTTCTTCCAGTTTCTCTCAAGCTTTGTTGTCATTATCTTTTATTCATCCCTACCGTCTTTTTGCTGCTTCTGTCTTCTCGTTGCTGTTCCTCCACTCTGTAGAGAGGAGTCCTTCTACTGCACGGTGCCCATCACCCCGGTTAAGAGGGAGGTGGTGGGTCTAGAGCACGATGAGGAGGTGAGCAGGGTGGCTAGCACTTATCTGTAAGTCTAGTATGGACTTGGACCAGCTTGGTTTGATAGATTTTTCCCACATTAATACAGTGTAACTAATAGTTCACTCAAGGACTCTTGAATGTCAGCACAACCTTTAATGAAGAGGTTGGTTTATGTGTTGTTAGGTTTGTTTGATAGATGAATCCTCACCTAGATGTACACTGTCTTCTAGTGCTTAGTCCATATTCATCATAGCTGTATTTTTGTCATTCTAATGTCAATTTTTAAAGGAATTCTCCAGCATTTTTTTTTCAACCTAATTTTTATCTACTTTATCTGTAGCATATACATGTGATTACCACAAACAAGAATGTTGACATGTTTCCTGTACTGAGAAAAGAACTGAAAGCAAGTGTTTTATTCCTTACTTATGTGACACCGAACTGTGAAACTGTCTGTAAGGGTCTTTAGGATGAAACAGACATCAGAAAGTTCAACTTTTGAATACTAGAGCAGTGAAGGCTTTCCTGAAAATTTTATGGTATTCAATGCATGATCAGACTTGTGCAACAACAACTAATTCCATCTCTAAATGTTTAAATGCAGCAAAATAACTAAACTTAATGTCCTTGTCGCTTAATTCCTGATTATTTTAGAAAATTATTGAATATATTTCGCATCAATCCTCTTACAGCTGCCCTTAGACATCCATTATGAGTGAGTTTGAAATAAAAAAAATTCCTTCATTCCTCAGCACAAGAAAAAAAAACATGTTGAAATTGTTTGTGTGTAAGTACACATACATTCAAACTGGAGTATTCCTTAAAGCCCCACTTTGAAATTGCTGCAACTGGCAGCCCCTCGGATTTAATCCTGCTGCTTTAGTTGCTCTTTCTGATTGGAGCTTTAAGTTCAAATTCCACTGACTATTAAGTGGCCATCAGCTGTTGAGCGTTCACTAACTGACATCTTTTGGGACATTTCAGAAGTTAGGACCACCCATGAATGCCAAGGTCGAGTATCTGGACTTGGACCTGGACCCTGGCAAATCCACTCGAAAGGTGCGAGCAAAATCCTGTCTTTTTTAAAAAGATTATATCTGTGGCATCATTGCTGTAGCTGCTAGACCTGTTTAGCATTAGAGTATTAGCATTACAGACATTGGGGATCATTTCTTTAATCACTTACGGTTAGGAATTTCTGATTAAATTGTGGACTCTGTGTTGAGTAGTAATTATTATATGAAGCATGTGTTCTCCTTCTTGCTGTGCAGAGCAACGGGGCAGGCATGGCAGTGTCAGATGAGCGGGTAGATTACGTGGTGGTGGACCAGGAGCGCACTCAGGCCCTAAAGAGCACCCGAGAGGCCTGGAGCGATGGCCGGCAGTCCACTGAGAACGACACCCCCTCCAAAGGGCCTAAATGAACCCTCAGCCCCTCCTCCTTCGTGATCCCTCCTCTGGGCTGGAGATGGGGTGCGGTGCAGGAGTCATGCGATGACACGCCTCCATCTGCCCCTATTATTCATCTAGATTATACTGTGAGAGAGAAGCCGGTTCAGTTCCCACATCAGATGGTTTACACTGCCACCTGGCTGAGGGAAAGGCAACTGTGTGGAGGAGAGCTGAGCTTCCAGAGCGCCGTTTATAAGCTGCGAGATTATTTCTACTCTACTGTGTGTTGGGGCTGAAGGAACTGCTAAACATCACTGATTTAGAGCCCTATGAATAGTTTGCTAACAGAGCAGCAATAGACTTTCATTTGTATCAAGTGGACACTTGCTGCTTCACTTAGGTGTTTTTTTTTTTTTTTTTTTTGGTATATATTCTCAGTCTGGGTTTTAATTCCACCCATGTGTTCATTCACGTTCATGGAGAGGAATGTTATCTTTTAGTTTGATCAGCATTTCTGAGTTTACCAACAAACAACTCTCTGCTTTTCCTGTTAACACAACTGTCATGGTTGGGTTACAGGAAAGGTTTTTTTTTTTTTTTTTTGGCAGGAAGCATTCAAATTTATCCAGTTCCATGATAATCTGAAGCTTTGGTACCTCCTGGTTTATTTTATTTTATTTTTTTGGGTGGGTGGTGTTTATTACCCACTAGAGCATTTGCAAGGTATTGAGTGGCATGGAGGAGAGAAAAAAAAAACAAGAAAGAAGAAGAGCATCACAGTGGCAAGTAGGACTGTTAAACTGACTGTGTAAAGCATTATATGTATGTATGTGTATATATATATATATATATATATATATATATATATATATATATATATATATATATATATAAATAAAGTGTCCTTTGCATTGAATGTGTGGGATGTAAAGGCTTTGGTGTGGCCTCTGCCGGATAGAAGTCTGCACCCTCAGAAAGCAGGAGCTGTGATCGATGTTTTTTATTTCAGTGCAAGGTCACAAAACTAAAGAGCAGAAGTCAGGTACTCACCAAACTGATTAACACAGCAGTTCCTTCCTAAATTATTTTATTTCTACTTTTTTTTTTCTTTACTTACACATGATGAGTTTGGTCTTGCAATTCACTCATTATTGTACTGCAGTTTCAGCAGCCTGTGATAAATGTTCTGATCAGCTTTTTTTGCTGTATATGATGCCTTCTTTGGGAAAAGAAAAGCCAGTCAGGACATTTCAGAAGTTGTATATTGATCCCGCATTCCTTTTGTGACTGGTCCTTTGATATATTTTATTGCCACTTTGATAATTTATTTCAGATGGATTTCCACAGTTTCTGGAGACTAACTGCCTTATTACAAACTTTACTGTGTGAATGTTGTACATATGACCGGATGTGTAATTTCAGCATCAAAAGTTAGAGAGACTATATAAACTTTTATCATGTGTGTAACAAATACTTTTACTAACTACCGATTTCTTAAGCCAAGGAGACAAGGACATGGACACCGTCAGTGGCTTTTGCTGTATATACATGCACAAACTTCCTTTTTTAATTCAGATCTCCATCTTTACTGTCTGCTTTCTGTTCAGCCTTGTTTTTAAGGTGCATTATGTGGCCAGATAAACCTCAGATTTTCTTCATGCTTTATATCTTTTTTTTTTTTAATGAATCAGAAAGAAATGTACATTTTAAAATAAACTCCATTAAAAAAAACAGACATGCATTATAACATAACTGACTCCAATTTAGTCGCACAGCATTTATTATGATGATGTATTATTTTTATCCTTTAACAGTCAGTCGTGGCCTAACGGATGGAAAGTCGGACTTGCAACCCGAAGGTGAACCTGAAGGTTGTGGTTTCGAGTCTCAGGTCTGGCAGGGATTGTAGGTGGGGGGAGTGAATGACTAGTGCTCTCTCCCACCCTCAATACCGCGACTGAGGTGAGACCCTTGAGCAAGGCACCGACCCCCCAACTGCTCCCCGGGCGCCGCAGCAAAAAAAGGCTGCCCACTGCTCCAGGTGTGTGTTCACTACTGTGTGTGTGTTCACTACTGTGTGTGTGTTCACTACTGTGTGTGTGCACTTGGATGGGTTAAATGCAGAGCACAAATTCCGAGTATGGATCACCATACTTGGCCACAAGTCACTTCACTTCACTTCACTTCACTTCACTTAAACACGGCTCAAACTAAGAGGATATTGCTGACCCTGCATGTTCAGGTTTACACAACTCATTGAGTTTCACATTCTGATGAAATACTAATTACTTGTTTGGAATGACCAGTGACTTTAAAAAATGTTGCCATTGATGTGCTCGCCTTTCTAGATGAGACAGTGCACTCTCACTCTTGGTTTGGCTTCATGGAGTTATTATTGCATGTAGTAGTCAAAAATGTGAACTGCAGCTAATAGTGCTGATAGTACTTATTGGGGCAGAAATCATGTTATCCCATGCTGGCTTTATGGACATTCTCAGGGGAGGAGGAAGCTTAAAAATACTCTGCAGCTGCCACGATCATGTTTTCTAGCCAATAACTGGAATTAAATCTAATTTCCGCAAACAAATTCAAAGTGTAAGTGCAGAGTGTATCTGATGTACAGAACCATTTCTTTTGTATGATATGCAAAGATTGGGATTATGGGAGATTATGGATTGCGTAATGTTCATACATTAGAAATGCCACTGTGACCTTGTTTCCCACTCAAAAAGCTAAGAAAAAGAAGAAAAATGTGTGTCCCTTTTCTAGTGCTGAATGTTTTTAGGCTCCATGTAGCCCTCAGTGAGCTGGTGTCAGCATCCAGAGTGTGTTCCTGGAATGAGATCAGAAGACCCTGACTGGGATGAATGGTTGGATAAGATGAATGAATGAATGAATGTTCTATATTGGTGCACAACCTTTCCACCTCTAGAGAAGTGACCACCACATGACCACTGCCGATTACATATTACATGGGTAGTACACTGGTTCTGAGCACAGCAGTAGCACTCGCATGCTACTTCATGATGCTAACAGTGGTGCAGGTTTATCAAGCACAGAAGGGTTTCTGAGGTTTTGTTCCACAACTCAGTCAATAACAATTACAGATATCCAGCCTGCATCAGTCCTGTGGTTAGAAATGGACAGTAATAGAGGACATGCATGAAAAAGAAGCATAGCCAGGAGGGCCACAGTTTTCTAATTTTGCTTCAGTGGTTATCAAAGTTATTATGCCTATAAATATGTCAACTGGAATCTAATGACAATTTTAATATGACTAGGTGAGTGGGAAAGACTTTTTGCCTCTATATGCAATAAAATAAATCTGTATTGAAGAGATCAGTAAATATTTCTATACAATTTAAAGCACTTCTGACTGTAAGACCCCTGCTCTAACTACACTCTGAGAAATAAAATGATTAAACTATACCTTTGTTGCTGGAGTGGTACCACCAAGGATAGATCTTCTGTACCTTTAGTATGTATCTTTCCCCTGAAAACATGAATACAGTATTTCCTTTCATCCCTAAACTTTATTTAGTCTATTCTGTTCAGCCTGACTAACCCAGATCTGGCACTGAAGTAATCCAGAGAACCTCTCGTGCATAGTGATCTGCTCAAGGGTGGGCTGTTTTGTTGGGTCTTGCTCCAGGCATCACTGTACCAGATGTGTGAAGAAATTTTTGTCACTATCTGAAACCTACGGTTGCAAGTTCATCATTTATTCTGTCAATTCTCATGCTTGTGTTTCTTAAAAACAATCTTCTATGCACAATTTCCAAGTCAAAGTGAAGCTTCAGGTTCTCTGCCTTGATGTCATGGTGAAGAACATTCAGCTTGGTACTGACTCTGGATCAGCACTCAAATGCAAAAATGAGGACAACTCTGACGATAACTAAATTGATGATAACAATAGCCTTGACTGTATGTCACATGTCTCAGTAAACTCACACAATAATAAATAACACACTACAATTCATGAATCATCATTCTCAGTGTCAACTGCAGTATAGATGCCATTCACGTGTTTCTCATCTTTATTGCAGACTGCTTCATAGACAGATCCAAAACTTACACACACCAGCAGCTTTCCCAAGGTGTAGGGGAAATAAGCTTTATTTCTGAAGAAATTTAATGATTTTTTTTTTCATGTTAAGTGCTTGACGATAAGCTATAGGTTACCTAAGCCAGAGGTAAAAACATGGAAGCTGCATCAGAGAGCTCACTTCCTGCAGTGTGCATTGTAACATTTTTATTTGAGTTAATATTTAATATTACAAAACATAATGTTAATATTTTCCACTCAGAGTAACACCTGTCCATCTGTTAGTTGCTTATTGTTAGTGGCAGTAAATGTTTTTCATCACTTTAGTTTGGAATGACCCACACTCATTCTCCTCCATTTCCTTCTTCCTTCATTAGTTGTTCTGTTAAGTTGGTTGCGCTGGTAGAGTACTGACTTTTTAAGTATCATCTGGTCACATGACCATGACCAACAGCAATGTGAGAATCAGTAGTCTAAGATGTTGGCTAGTTTGTGTGCTATTGTGAATCTCAGGAATGTAAAAAAAAAAAAAAAAAATACCAGCTTTAATGATTTGATTATAGCAAGAATGACCAGAACAAACCACAGTGCTGTTCTGTTGACATCCATTAACACATTTTTCACTGCCATTTTATTTTGCACATGATTTTTGATGAGATGATGTGGATGACGGACGCGCGTGGCAGGAGTGTGGAGCGCCGCTGTGGTGAGGGGTGAGACAGAGGGTCCTGAGGAGGGACAGAGGAGACGCCGTTGTCTTGTTCAAACTCCTGAACTGTTCTCCAAAGCTGCCTGCAAGATTTCAGCTCGAAGTGCAAACTCACAGGAGAACCTCAGCTGTTCCACTCTGATTCAGCCGCAGTGGTTTAACACACTGTGAATAGCTTAAGATATTAAATTGAACATATTAAAAGATGAATATATACGGCCCACCAAATGATTTTAGAATCTGTGTTCTAAGTAGAATTGTGGACCGTAATGGGCTCGTTGCACAAACTCGTCCATGTTCTTAGTACTGCTCCTGCATTTCCGGTTATTTCACTACACTCACAATGGCAGTATTTTATATTTGGTGTCTGCAACAGCTCTCGATAATGCACTTTGCATGTCTCTTTCCAAACGAACTAATTTAGGGGTTTCACACTAATGGGGGTAAATACTTATGCACTTACAAAGTTTTTTATTTGTAAATAATTTAAAAACCATTCCAATCTTATGCTGGAAATTAGCATAAATTTGTTCAACGTAGTTAATTGTGAACAATAGAGATAGCTAATACTAGCTGCATAATTTAATTCTGTAGCCAGTCAAGTAAATATGCCAAATTTTAACGTTATATTGGCTAATAAGATGTGTTAGAGAAACAGCGAACCTGATAATGGCTGTGACATCTTGAACTTTTCACACACTAATGAACTCCTTTTGACCAAGAATTCAATATTGCTGAGGTATAACCAAAATTACAACACGTCAGTATTCATTTTAATTTTAATTTACGTCATAGCAAATCAAGAGGGGGAAAATAATGCAAAATACAGAGGGAAAATGACAGGAATTATCATGTATTTTAAATAAAAAACAAAAATCAAACACAATGAATGTATAATGCAATACATTTTAAATCTACATGGACCAGTTAAATAACATATCATCATCATCATCAGTAAATCCCTTTGTGATTCTAGTGCTAGCACGTAATCCAGTTTAATTAAAAAGTAAAATCACCTACATTTATTAATTAATGCCTTACTAAAACTGAAACCCTTTAATCCTATATTGCATGTAGGCATACTACACTATAATAGCAAAGGACTCAGGAAACATCTTACCTTGCCTGATATTACCCAGTAATCTAAGAACTAACTTGTATTTTAAATTTGCAGCATAAAAGTGTAAATTAAGATTATCATTCTGATTTTAAAGATTAATGCCACAGATTGTGGATTATAGGCAAAACAGTTTCTTTAACAAGCTTAGCATAAATGATATCTGTGCACATAATTTAATGCTATTGAATTAATAACAGACCCTTAAATCACCAAATCTAAGATTAATACCCTCAGAGTTTAGACTCAGGTTAAACACACTTAGCGTATTAAGCAGGTAAGATTTTCTTCCTGTTACACATTGATTTAGAATTAGATAGAAAAATAAAGTTTATGATTAATGTGTATTTCATTTGCTACTTACTCTAGGTAAAAGCACTACTGGTATTATGTAGGCCTTAATATGTCAATCTGATTCGAATTCAGATCATGAATTGGTAAAGGAAGACTCCTACATTCAGCCAAAGGAAGACTGGCAGAAACAAGCAACATTCTACACCAGTAGTGCTGCTTTTGCTGGTAGGACGAGGTGTGGATGTTGTAGTTGTGGTGGTGGTGGTGGTGGTGTTAGTTGCTGTTAGAGGGGGTGCAGTGCTGGTGCTTGGTGCTGTAGCTCTTACAGATTTAAAGCAGGTGGCAACATTTCCCACTGCATCCACAGCAACCAGCTCCAGGTCTGAGGAACAGCAAGAAGAGTTGTAGATGACCACAGTGACATTCACGCCTGTGTCACTGAGCACAGTGGTGGTGCTGAGGTTGCCGTTTCCCTGGAGGACTCTCACACTCTGAATGCCTGTTCCATTTCCATCAGTCACGTTGGCAGTGAGGTACCATGAGGAGAAGCTGCAGTTGCCTGAACAGTTAGCATTTATGCTAACTGCCTCACACAAGGGAGGAGTAATATCTGTTCTCTTAAAGAAGCAGAAAAACAGATTAGTTCCTGCACAATTTGCCTTTAATAGCTTGGCTGTAACGACTATAATGTGTGGCAGCCTGTGAAAACCCTTCAGATGGTGAAATGTTGACGTTTACATGTATCTCAGCCACAAGTAAACAGTTAGCATTTTAAAGTCTGGATACCAACAAAGATGAAAATGGAGGAAATTCCTATTTAAGATTTCATTCTGATTGTGGTGCAGGAGCATCAGCTGGTTTCCAGTATTACAAACTAAATTGATTAGGATTATGTCTGTTTCGAAATGGGATGCATACATTCAACAACTTGATCAAATCAACATTTACTGTGTGAGGAAATCAGATCTAGCTAACATGGTTTTAGACTTCTTTAAACCATCTCTAATCCCTAAACCATTCATCTTACTCAGAGGAACAATACAAGGATGTCCACTGTCACGTTACTTTTTGCATTATTCATAGAGCCACTCGTTAGAGCAATCAGATAAAATAAAAACATTACAGGACTACAGAGTGTTAGGTCTACTCATGCCACGAACTCCACTTCCCAACCTACACACAGCCTACAAACATGGCCGCCACAGACTTCAATTCCCAGAACACTCACACATTGACATGTTCACTCTCACCTTCATTTTAATCACACACACCTGCATCCCATTCACGGCACAATCCCAGCCACAGTACGTAAGGACTTTCCTTTCACTCCCTCTTTGCAAAGTATACACTCCATTTCTTGTGTTTATTAAGCTGCCCAGCCTGTTTATCTCTCTGCTAGTGTTTCTGTTCTTGACCCAGTTTTGATTAGTGTTTTTTGATATTGTCTTGCCTCTGATATTCTGTTTGTTGATCATGTGACCTTTGCCTATCTTCTGGTTCTGACTATTGCCTAACGGTTTGGATTTGTCTGCCTCGATCTCAATAAACTCCTCTACCTGCATTTGCGTCTGTCTGCCCGTTCCTCACGTGACACAGAGTAACTCACACTGTCATAAAATAAGCCTTTATGCAGATGATATATTATTATATATAACAAATCTATCAACACCCCTTCTGCCAGTCCATGATTTGAGAAACAGGTACAGTAATGTGTCTGGTTACTCAATTAACTGGTCCAAATCAGAATTCTACTGCTGTCTGAGCTGCACTGGAGTGCTGGGGCTGGGCATCTACCGTTCAAACCAACCGCCTCATCCATTTAATATCTAGGAATCCACATATCTTCAAAAATTCAAGATCTCTTTAAACTTAATTTGACACCTCTACTGCAATTGATAAAAGAAGATCTGTTCAGATGGAACAAATTACCTTTATCCATGATAGGACGAATGTCCACGCTCAAAATGAAGATACTTCCAAAAATTAATTCTCTTTTTTCAATGATTCCCCTCCTACACTGTCTACCCACCCCAAAACTTGTTCTTCTCTCTCAACTTGGCTGTAAGCTCTTTCTAATGGAAAAAAAAAAAAATGATGAATCACACTGACAAGTCTTCAGAAATCAAAATCCCTCTGGAGACTCAACGTTCCAAATTTTTTAAACTTTTTCCTCTCTGACCAACTACAGTACATTCGATCAAGGACAAGTAACACAAACACTACATGGTTAGACACTGAACAGACAATAGCCCAAAATTTGCCTTTGAAAGATTTACCATTTATAGATAATTTCATTAAAACCCATCCCTGTTAGTAAAGCAACACTATTTATACGACTCTGACCACATGGTGGAAAGCAAACAAAATATTGAAAAGTAATCACACACCTTCCACCCTAACCCCACTATGGCACAATCCTATGTTCCAGATCAACAAATAAAAAACATAATATTTGAGACATGGAAAGAGAGAGGAGGAGTTTGGAACACCAATTCAGTGATAGCTTGTTCATGACCTTTGACCAGTTACAAGAGAAATATAACTTACCACGCCAGTGTATTTTTTCTCAATACCTTCAAATGAAAGGAGTCATGAAAGAAAAATATTAATTCCAGCACTTTCATTGTAATTTCCCTGAGCTCCATGAGAAACGAGAAAAATAACATCACAAGTATATAAACTCCTATTAGATAATGACAAATCAACATCCTTCCCTATAGACAAATAGTTATTGGATCTCAACCTGGAGAACACAGTAATAAATTGGCAAACCATATCCGACAATATATTCTCTATGTCTTGCAATACTACGACTCAGTGAATACATTATAAGATTTTACACAAGTCACAGTTCACCACACTTAAATTATACTGCATTGGTTTAAGCAAAGGCAACAAATGTAAACCTTGCACTAATTCCATAGAAGATTACTTTCCTGCTCTCTGGTCATGTCCATACATACAGTCCTTCTGGTCGGAGGTCCTGACCAGGAAGTCTGCGATCCTCCGCATCAGCATCCCACACCGCCCCTCCATCACAATACTGGGTGATCGATCATCATTCAAATACACCACCATTACCAACCATTTGTACTAACATCATTAACAATTGCCAAAAAGGTCGTATTACTCAAGTGGAAGGACAGAAGTAAAATATCCTCCCTGTACTGCCTTAATCTCTTAACAGAACATTCAACATTAGAAAAACTCACAGCAGCCATTAAAAACCAGAACAAATCATATGTAGACACTTTGTCCCCAATGCTGACATACATGGGAGCTGATACCTCCTAGTAACAATGAACCGCTGACATAATGTTATTACATATACTGTACATATATATATGAAATTGTGAAATTTCATATACTGAAATTGTGAATTGGTGAAATTGTGTCCTATCCTGACGCTCCCTTACCTTAAACTGTTGTATACTGTGACCTATATTTCTTTTTCTTTTTTATGTTAATTGTCTTTATTATTTGACTTGCCTTGCTGTTTTATCCTCTTCTTGGCCTGTCTAACCCCTGTCCCCATTACACATTAAATAAATAAATAAATAAATAAATAAATAAACTGACAACTCTGTAACAACATTGTGACACTAATGTTGTAATGCACTATAACACATAAGTATAGTATCTGCATTGTAAGTTATCATGTATTATTAAACATGGCTTTGTTTATGAAATTTGAAGTGTCAAAGTATGTTATAGACAGAAAAGCCTTTTCATCTTTCTTGGCTGTTTGCCAGAACCATAGTAACATCTGACAGGTTTTCCCAGATTGCCACAAAATTAGGACATAAATATCAGAGTAGCAGTGGTATTGAGGTTTAATGTTATGACTTTGAAGCTTTGAAATCTCAAATGTCCTTCTATTTAACAACTGAATTTAAGTGTTGATAATTCCTGTGACAGCATCCTGGAATGTTTAATGTAATGTGAGTAATTACCGGAGCAATAACAGCAAGACGCAGCACAGCGTAGTTCGAGTCGCTTCCATCAGGTGCGTCAGCCTGGATCGTCACAGTGACGTCAGTTCCGGAGGAAGTATTTTCAGGAACAGTCAGAGTTACTGTACCATTCGCACTGCCCCCACTCTCGAGAGTTAAGGATTTGTTAAAGAGAGTGTCAAAATTGCGATCATTGCTGACTCTGATATTAAAGCTTCCTCCAGAGCCATTGGTTGCCACTGTGAAAGGCAGAGTGAGTTGTTTTCCTGGTTCCGCTGTTCCAACAGGTTCAGTCTAAGGGTAAGTAAAAAGAAAGTAAATATATTTTTTCAATAAAAATCTTTAAATGCCATTATAATCAGTCTTTGCAAACTTTGACTGCACATGAACAGTTTTCATGTGCAGTAAATAATGTGAACCAAAAGGAATGCTGGACGCCATTATACTCTGTGCTTAATAAACAGAATTCAAGAACCTTTTAGAATGGACACATTGACTCTTAGGGTGAGTATCAAGAAAATACACCGTTCCTCCTCAAAATGAGAAACTGTAAAAACCAGTATATATCAATTTTTGTGAACCACGATTGAATTTGATTATTTGCTGGATGGAAATTGCTACGCTGATCTCATAGTCCTTTGCAAATGTTGATTAATTAGCTTACATTATTATTATTATTATTATTATTATTATTATTAGTAGTAGTAGTAGTAGTAGTAGTAGTAGTAGTTTAAGAATATTTTTTTAATTTAAACTTACAGTAACGGTCACAGTTGATGCCTGGAATTGAGTTGGTGACTGTCTCTGAAAGGTGTTATCTGAAGATCTAGAGGAACCGATCTGTCCAACTACACGAACAGTAAACTCTCCTGCTGGGATGGTGTTGAAGGTCACCAAGTACTGCCCACTTGCTACGTCTTCTAGTGTCCCATTTAAAGAGTTTGAACTTGAGGCTTCGACCAGAGACAACTCTGTAAGCTTCACACTGCTGCCACCAATCATGGTCACCAACACCGTGACATTGGTTTCTGAATTAAGGAAAAATAGATTAGAAATATAATCAAAGTTTTTGCTCACAACCAAATTGTTATTATTACGATTATGGAGAGTTGTTCATTTACTTGTTGTAGGCCTGCTGTTTAATACAGCATAGCTTGGATGAGGCCCCTGGGAAAGTTCTACAAAGTCAGAGAGGAAGCTAACCTCACTTTGACCTGGATAGAAAAAGAAAGTAAATTACTCACACTGAACATTTTCATAACCATTAACATAATTTTATTTCCATAATTTATTTATTTAGGAAAGAGCTACAAAGAGAACTCATTTTACCAACAACTTTGATGGTGTAGGGCTGTGTTGAGTTTATACTGAAGTGCCACAGTCCAGTCTGCTCCGAGATGTTTGGTTGCACTGTATGGAAGTTACCAACTCTCTGAATAAGCCCCAACTCACCATTTAGTTCAGTGCTGCTCTGTGAGACTCCTGGGTTAGACAATAGAGAGCATCATTATAAAAGCTTAGCATAGTATTGTGTAATATTGACCTTGCATTAGTTTCTGGGTGTTGTGGTATCTCAGAATGTGATTTTGAGTTAACATAACAATCTACACACCTGATGGACTAGTCAACAAGTAATTTGGAGAGTTGCCTGTGATGTAAATTGTCAGGTTTTGCACAGAAGAATCCACAAAAACTGAGAAGTTTTCAGCTTTGGCTGGGTTTCTTATGGCCTGAAAAAGAGTGACCTGAAGAAGCAGAAACATGAGCGTTACTCATTATATAATATAATATGATACTCATACGACTGTGCTGAGACAATTCCAGCATGTGTGCTGAATTTTACTGATAACATTACAATCCAAAGTTTAATCATAAACCAAACATAAGCATTCAAGGAACAAGCAACATTGCTTATCTTATTGCAGGGCTTGGCAAATACCAAAATAGGATATAGAATTTATATTCTGTAGTTTTGTCCAGTCTTATCCATAAAGAGTATCTGAGGCTGCAGGTTTTTGTTCTTACCAAACCAGAGCGTTTTTCTCAATTGCTTTGGCCCAATTCTCAAATGATAAATAATATTTTCAAAGCAACATGTGTAAATGTCTACACCACTGGTCACTTGTTCACAACAGATTTGAATCTATGCAAATGAATAAGGACAATTGTCTACAATTCGCACAATTACTAAATGTATATGTCTTGCTGATCAAAAATGTACATGTGTTGCTTCTCAGTGAAATAGTCATACTCTCCAAAACATATATGTATTCTTTCATTGTGTAAGTAACCACATGCACTATAGTACATTCAGGTGTCAAAATCTATCAGGCATATATATTTCATAAATATCACTGATATGGAATTTTTGTAGTATAATTTTTGTAAGTGAAATCCCTCACACCCTTGTGTTCATGGATGAGGCTGGGTTGAATCAGGCAACGTACGTGGCTGAAATGTCATACGCCACTGAGCCACAGTAAATGTACAATATAACAATGTGAGCTGCAATATCTGAGAGTGGTGTGAGTACACATATTCCCAATATTGGCCCAGACAACACCCAATACTGTTGGGTGGCCAGAAAGACAGGAGAGACAGGACTTCCAGTAATCCAGTAAATGTAATCACTCATCAGGTGTGGCTCCTGCTTAGTTTCCTGAACAGAAACCTGCAGCAACACCTGCCCTTTGCAGATAAGATTGGACACCCCTGCTGTAGTTGTTTGACTTAATTACTAAAGTAGGCAGAGTGAGGAGGACCAGTGGCTGGAATGATTTGTGCATGTTTTGGGAAGCTTATGCCAAAGAAAGGCCAACTACAATAAGTAAAAGCAGTTTTTTTCTTCTTTTAGTCATCTTCAGTAACATCCAGCCCTCTTCACAGTTGCAGTGGATCTAGAGCCTTATGAGGCAGCAATACACCCTAAATGGGATGCCAGTCCAAGTGATGCTTACAGTGCAACTGAAATGTAGCTGCTTGAGCCATATTTGTTTATATCATTTCTTTAATTACCAGTGTAGATCTGGAGGTAACTGCAATAATGTCAGTAGCCTGGGCCAGGGTTACTTTGGTGACCTCAATAGCCTGGCCCCCAGAGGCCTGAGCCAGGTCGTGGTAGACCTGGTTAAGTGGATTGAAAAGCCGAGTAGAGAATTGCTGTTGGCCATCTATAGCCCCAGCACTCCTTCTGCGACGCCAAGAACCAATGGCATTAGTTAGCATGAAGTTTACCTTCAGATTGGGAAAGGAAGAAGATTTTATCAGTGTTTGGCCCACATTATCTAGTCTTTATTTATATGTGTATAAATATATGATCAGTATTAATCAATAAGTGATCGGTATGGGTTAATTCATTAATTTTTTTTTTTGAAAAATTCTAAATAACGGTATCAGTAGTTAGTTGTGTGTATATGAACATTTGCATGCACTCACCTTAGACTTTGTAATCTCAATCAGTGCTTTCACAGTGCTTTTCAACCATGCATCTTTTGCATCAGCATCAGTGAAAACAAAAACCTCAGTCTGTGGTGGAGATCCAGTGAGGGCGAGCTGGAACACAACTTGTACTTAGTTAAGACTGTCTAAATAAAACAGGTATTAGACTACAGAGATTAGCCCTGCTGCCGCTAGCAAGTCAGCCATTAGCGTGTCTCCACCACTACGGGACTCTGTAATCTGTTTCTTACAGTTCGTTTGGATATTGAGTTCCCTGTTTGTGAGTAAAGACTGGGAACCTGCTATTGTTTATCTGCCTGTTGCTTTGTCCTTTGCATCAACTCTGCCGCCATTGACTGTGTGTAAACTGTTGTGCTCATTAAAGATTCTTAAAGTTGTATCTCTGTCTACATTCTCCGACTTTCTGACATAATCTGAGATGTCGTTGGGCTGGAAATTTTGCTGAAACCTGTCAACCCTGGTTAATATTACATTTAACACAGCTGAAGGTATATTTTAGATTTTACTTTTTACCTTAATCAACTTAAAAAGGTCAACTTTTAAAAAACATGTCTTTGTTAATATCTTTTTAGAATCAAAATTACTTTTTTATTTGAAACGCTAAAAAGATTTTTTTATTCTGACAAATATATAATACAAAAAAACAAGGAATCGTTAATGACATTAAGAAGCTTATTTTAACAACATGACATTTAAAGAACACCCAACAACAGATTACTGTTTTATTGTATCATACCTGGAGTGCTGAGAGACACATTTCAGGAGCATCTCCTCCACCAGTAGCTGTAAGTGCACTGAGATGCTGTTTAAACACATTAGGATCAGTTGTTCTTATAAGTGGGCCATAATCTGAAAGAATGTGTAAGAACAGAGGAACTATTTATTTATTTATCTATTTATTTATCTATTTATCTATCTATCTATCTTTGTTTATTGTTTGAACAGTATTATGCTTTCTCTTCATGATTTTAGCCCTGCTTATACAAAAGCATAGTATCTAATGTTTTTCTTTATACCATGGGCACAGAAAATACTTGTTCCTGATTGCCAGTAAAAATGTTTGAGACCAGAAATTTACCTTAATAAAAAACACAGAGAAATTACTTTCCTATTTTCATTTTCATTCATTTGTAAGTAAGAAAAATGACAACACTCAGTACATAAATGATAACACTCAGTACATAAAGCAACACTGAACACAATGCTATTTTTAACCTTCATGTTTTCGTTGTTCTGTGATATCAGAAATTCTACGTCAGATGTTTTTTTTTTTCTTTTTTTCTTTTTTGCATATACTACAGAGCTCCTTAAATTCTGGAATCTGATTGGTCAGAAAGTGTTGATTAATTAATTTTTTAACAGCAGTTCTGATAGTAGTTCAGGCTACAAGGCAAATCACAGGTTTATATTAATTAATTAATTATATTATTGTACTCGATCTAATATGTTATCATTTAAATAGATACAGTAAATGACCAAAAGTATGCGGACACCTGACCATCATAGCCATATGTGCTTGCTGAACGTGCCATTCCAAAGTTGGGCCGTCCTTTGCTGCGGTAAGCCTCCACTCTTCTGGAAAGATTTTTGCTAGATTTTGGAGCATGGCTGTGGGGATTTGTTTTCATTCAGCCACAAGAGCATTAGTGAGGTCAGGCACTGATATTGGGTAAGGAGCCCTGGGGTGCAGTCGGTGTTCCAGTTCATCCCAACAGTGTTCAGTGGGGTTGAGGTCAGGGCTCTGTGCAGGACACTTGGTTTCTTTCACTCCAACCTTGGCAAACCATGTCTTCATGCAGCTTGCTTTGTGTACAGGGGCATTGTCATGCTGGAACAGGTTTGGGTCCTTTAGTTCCAGTGAAGGGAAACTGTAATGCTACAGCATACAAAGACATGTTGTACAACATACAATTGTGTCCTTCCAACTATGCGGCAACAGTTTGGGGAAGAACTACATACGGATGTGAAGATCAGGTGTCTACGTACTTTTGGCCATATAGTGTAGATTAACCTATTTACCACAGATGTCTAATATGGTTTTCTGTAAGGAGATGTTTATTTAGAATTTATGGAAGGAAGGAAGTCTTTTCAGTTCCTCAGTAACATGACGAGCTATATTTTTTCTTATTAACTTTGTGAAAGCGGAAAAAAGAGGGGATGACTGTTTATAGCTGATACAATATAAGTGATAACAGGAACTCACTTGTTTAATGGAGATTCCACAACATTAACTATAACTACGTAACTATAAATTGATGCATTGATGCAGTGTAAGAGAAACATGATTATACATACAGTTGTAGTGTGCAAAGTAAGAATTTTGTCAGCACAATTATCTATTCCCTGTTCATATTACATTAAAGTCTTGAATCTTACCTATGCATCCAGTATGGTATGTACACCATATTGTAGTAATATAGCAGACTAGTTAGTATGAATATTTTATAAACAACAGCACTCCAAGAATCAAATTTACCAGGGTCATTAAATGGCACGAGGATGTATTCTGAAGGTTGAGCTGCTGTGCCTGTTTTATTGTCAATGATGGATGAAGTGACTCTTCTGACTTCGGCAATGTCATCAGACATGCTGCCAGTGGTGTCGATAACGAAACACAGCACTGAAGTCTGGCTGAGTCCCATTAGTCTGGTGAATGAAAAACCAAGAGGAGTGATGCACATAACTGTACTGAGCAGATAAACCTGGGTTTTCTACTAAAGACTAGGCAGAGGAAATAACTACGAATATGTAATATAAACCCTGACATCTTTAACACTATTCTTGAGGAATCATCAAAGTATTGCTGTGAATAACAGGTGGCAAGATTGAAGCCAGAAAACTACACAACGAGGCAAATGGACATGGCACACCTACTTAAGTAAGCAAGTACATAGTACATACTAAATATGTGTGTTTTTATTTATATCATTGCTTAAATCCTATTTTATACTATTTCTCAGATACCTAAGAAACTCAGAATCTCCAACTGCTGCTCTTATGTCCTGCAGTAGTTCTCTGGTAGCAGCAGTGGCCACTGATGCTGCCAGGTTATGCAGATAACCGTGACTGGAGTCTGAAGAATCCTTATTTATGCCACCTTGCCCCCAACTTGATAGATCAAATGTTCCTCCATGACTGCATTTTCCTTAAGATGAAATGAAATTTTGAAAATACAAAAGATTTCATATGTTTTCATTGTGGTTGAAAATTAAGCAGAATTTAAACAGAAGACAAATGGAAAAGAAATATGAATAAAACAACCATCAGACATTTTTCTGTATCTTCATCTCTAACAAATTACCTTAAACTATTTACCAAATTACCTTTTGGTTTGGACAAGCCAAAGTATCCTGATGTTAGTTGCTGCTGTGCGATGACCGCATCCAGGATGTTTCCTACGCAGACGTCACCATTACAAATCCCGCATGTTTTGGAATCTGGCAAAACAGATAGGAAATGTATGTTGTATGAAATCAGACTTCTCTGTTTTATGTTCAATACAACGTGGTCTGCTTATATATTCTGTGTTGCACAACCTAGATTATTTTCCACTCACTGGGCCTGTATGCCTTTATTTGTCACATATACAGTATATTACTGTACAGCGAAATTGTTTTCTTTGCATATCCCAACTTGTTAGTCGGTTGGTGTCAGAGAGCAGGGTTAGCCATGATACAGCATGATGATGCTATACTGAATCATTACACAACCCTCTAATTCTTAAGTCCTGCCCATCGCAGGGTGTAAGAATGTGCAGGACCTGATCAGGCTGTCAGCAAGAACAGTGCATCTGCAACTACAAATAATTTGCAGTCCTTAAACCCTTAAGTCCTTAAAATTATATAACATTTGAGAGGTCACTAGTGTTATGACCTTACTAGCCCCTAGATCTCGACCCAGTTGAAAAGCTGTGAGAGATTTTGGTGTGGTATGTTAAACAGGGCTCTCTACCACCATAATCAAAACACCAACCAAGGAAAAGTCTTTTAGAAGAATGATGTTCGTCATTCCTGTATAGTTCCAAAGACTTGGAGAATCTCTGCCAATGAGCAATGAAGCTGTTCTTGTGATTTGTAATAAACCGACATGTTACTAAGATACCAAGTTGTTTTAGCTTTACTTTGTCAACCGTCTGTGATTTACAGTATAGGTACATAGACAGACAAACCTACTAAAAACTGGAGTTGTTTAGTGGAGCATTTCATGGTTGACCAAAGTAGATTAGTATGTGTCCTACTGAAAAATCCAGCTTACTCTGACCAGCTACCAGCTGCCATAACACAGCCTAAGCTGGTGGAGCTGGTAGACCATCTTTGCTAGCTGCTAGGTTATTTCCCAGCCTGGTAGGTTATTTTTCTCCTATAGTGAGAAACATGATTAACCAGTCAGGGTTGTGCATTTTTCCATTTCTATTTGAAATACAGACAGGTCCACTCTGAGCTCACAGCAGATAGAAGTTTATCCAAGAGAAAAACAAGCATAGATCTAGAATTCTACTATTTCTAACACCTCATTTTAATCATGTTCAGTGGATCTGTATTGGAAAAGTATTTAAGATTGGTTGATGCCTTAAGAGGGCCTTGATTGATTTCATTACACATTTTTGCATTCACTACTGCTACTACTTTCTGTCATCCACTCAGAGTGCATAAGCTTGTTGCAATTGTTGATAGATATACAAATGTATAACTATATAAATATATAAGTGTACAAATGATCTCCTCCTCAAAAATTAATTCCTAGCTACACTGCTGAGCCGGTAGATGATCAGGCCAACCTGGATTCTTCAGCAAGGTGTATTTTCTTTTTCACTAAGAATAACTTCTTATCTTTTCAAATGTATATTATGCAATAGCACACACAAATTAAAACTGAATGTACTGTACATTCAACAGAAAAACCTGTAACCACACCAACAGAGAAACACCCACACAGTAATCATTTACCTGCTATGTTGCTGATTGGGGTGTCTGGTTTAATCAGGTTGGCATAAGGTTCTGTCTTTCCCAGTTCAATCCAGTTACTGTGACTGTAGAAATCCTTCGAGAAAGACACAAACCAGGGTCAGAATTACAAAATGATCACTGCAAATTCTATTAGGCTGTTACTTATTTATTGTGCCCTAAACTTTCCTATGAAGCATTCTGCTTAATGTCTCTTTAAACTAGGTAGTCTCTTTAGCTATTATAGCAATGTAGTGTAACATCTTTAAATTTATTTAAAAATATGCTATATAGTATCTTCACCTCAATTATTAGCAATACTGCTATTCTACAGTAGCATGGTGACATACCTGCAAAGTGTGTAGGATTTTACCGAGTGCCTCTCGGGCAGCTTGATACCTCTGCTTATTGACACTGTCTTTGACAGTACCAAGTCCTTTAGTAATAAGATCCCGTCCAGACAAAAACTCCTCGTTGTCAAAATGGTAACGTCCGCTAAAAAAATGCCAAAAGTCGACCCAGGCATTGTGATGATTTATCTTATTAATGCTGCTTTGAAAATCTTTGGCTGAATCAGAAGAGTGACAAGCTTCTGCTACTGACTCTACTGTCAGTGGGTCTGGCTGCAATAAGAAAGGCACACAAAGTCTAACTTAAAAATACATTTTTAATAGAAATAAACGTATATTTCAATAAATATAAAAAGTTTTATTAACCAGAATGAAACTTCCTCCTTCCTGGAGTGCTCGCGATCTGCAGATATCGGCCGTTGTCTGTAAAATTGCATCACGAGTTATGTCCTGATGCGTCTTGGGTTTTGACCACGAAGGTATAAAGGCCAGAGTCTGACTTGCCATGAGGATCATTATAAGATTCGGATAGATCAAAGTCTTGATGAGCAGATTTGTGAAAATCATCATCAGCACTGTGAAGAGAAAAACTTGCCATAAATAACCTCTAAAACAGACTTTATATCATTCTTTTACATGCTTTCTATATATTTTTGTCTACACTTCTCAATTAAATATATTAAGAAGCATTATAAGCATTATAATCATAAATCATTGTTGTATACATCATACCTTAAATCTTTAGTCTCTAGATGACTTTAGTGGATCTATGCCCTGTAGTAGTTAAAATTCCTTTGTGCTTTTATGAGTGTCAAAAGAGCGTATGAAAGCCACTCCCATGACCAAACAGAACATACCTAGCATTATGATAACATCTTTTGCTTTAATTTCATGCAGAAATGTGTGATGGTCTGCAATCTACAGACTTCCTTGAACTGAAATAGGTTTCTCTTTTGTATGTGTCTCAACCACAAGTAATATTAAAGTGTTCCCCCCAAAGGAGATAAGAAAGAAAATTGCATTTAAAAATATTCATAGATTTAGAAATAAAAGACATTAATGACACTAAGAACACTTTAAAGTCTTTCCAAATGGATAATTTACAAATGCACAAACAACCAAAACTGCAAGTACATCCATCACTGGGCGAACAGGTAAATACACCAGCAGAGAAATACCTGCAGAACCACACCCTGTTCATTTACTCACTGATCCCTAAACATTAAATCTTGTGTTTTCTTACTACCTAGCACCGAATGCCCTGTTAAACAATTTCATTTCTTTAGAAGAATTTTAAATAATCCATTATAACTCAATTATTAGCAATAACTCTATTCTACGGTAACATGACATAACATTATTCACTTGGCCCATTTTTTAAATACATTAATTGAAAATATTTTAATTTCAATCAGAAATGTGTGAAATATGATTCTGCAAATTACAGGTTTTCCTGAACTAAAAATTGTTCACTTTTTGCATGTAGAAGTAAATTTCTAGCATTTTAAAATCTGGCATTATAAAGAATTACCCCAAAAAGTAAAAATGGAGAAATTAAAGATTCAGTGGAACCACCACACTGACTGCATAAATCTATGTGTATCTTTATAGCAGACATTACCTAAGGTAAAAGACACTTGCGCAGTTTAAACACAAGCCTTAACATCATCATCTCTTCACTCAACTGATTTCTATTTACACTTGCAACTTCCAATTGATTTTCCATCAGTTGGTGTTTTGATAATGGTGGTGGAGACACCTGTCTAACATGTTTCTCCAAAACCTCCCAAAGGTGTGCAATAGGGTTGCAATTCAGTGTGTATCTTACTTAGATGAGACAAACTTGTGAATTAAGATTTACTTGCATTTTAAATTGTGCTATGAAATCTCACCTTGCTCTTGCACTGAACCACATGACTATTGAAAAAATTGCATAGATGTGCTAGTGCGTAGTCCTCCCACGAGCTAATGGTGTGTTCATGGTGCCTTGTAAATGGTAATGTGCAAATTGTAATAACATCATGTCCTGCATTGGGACGATTGATGTGTAAAGTGGAAAAAAAAAAAACATGGACATCTCCATGAAAGTGTGTATGTTGTTTGCTCTGTCATGGCATGTAAAGCTCATAAACAGCTACTTTAACTGCACTTTTACAGTTACAGGCCTGAGTGGCTATTGGCACTTTTCCACTAAAGTGAACTTTTAGGACAGCTGCTACAGCATAAGCAATAACAGGAACTAAGTTGTTTCGTGGACGTTTCACAACATTCAGCGTAACTATAAAAAGTGTCATGTGTCGTTCTTTAGTAAGTTTACCTTGTAATATTTGGCAAATTGTTGTGGGATAAAAGGAATAACACTCCAGGATGTAGGTAAATAATCAACCTTTGGGGGTAATAGTACTCCGTCGTTGATTATTTTCCTATAGCAGCACACCACGAAGTGCATTTTATTTCCTTATTTCATACAACAAGTATCAATTTAACTCCTAAGAAGCAGCTTGAACAAGATAACCTTGTTGCTGTTACCTGTTTACCTTCTCAAAACGGTGATTAGTATGGTCAATGTTATAGATTTAACCAAGTATTGTGTCTGTATATTAACAAGTATTGTGTCTGTATATTAACAAGTATTGTGTCTGTATATTAACAGGTATTGTGTCTGTATATTAACTGGTCTAAAGCCATGCATTATTTTTGCTCCTCATAAGTACTTTATTTGGAAAAACCATGATATTCTTTATAAAAATAAATCTTTATTCTTGAATAACTGGTTTAATAATAATATCTTATTAGTTACCCAATTATTCAATTGACAAGGATTTCTTCTTAAATATTCTGACTTTTTATCCATATATAATATCCCAGTTACCCCAAAATAATTTTCTGTGGTCATAGATGCTATCCCTCAGGATGTTATTTATGCCTTTGCGAAGAACCAGTGAAACATCCACTCAGATCTGTAATTTAGATCCACTTACAGTTTTTCTTGATCGATTTGACACATTTCTCCAAACCCAGGTCACTGCTCTCAAGCAATTAACACAGCCATCTGAACACTTTGCAATTCTCCTTAATAGATTGTAAGCTTTTGTCAGTTTCATACTTTACAAATTACTGGCATAATTTTCGCAAACCACTGTGTACAAAATTTTTCAAACTTTGCGCAGTAATTCGTATAGTCAACCAGAATTTTAATATATCAGGAAAAAAGCAATTGCAGCTTTTTTTTTTATTGGTTTAACACATTTATGTACCATTTTTCCAAACACAACAAAGAAAACTCTGTTATTTCTTAAATTCTCAGTTGCACATGGTATGTTCTCACTTAGTGCCAAATCGATATCTGCTGAGTTATTAATACACACAACACAGGAAATTAAAATTTCCTAATTGTTTACACTGCTATCACAACAACTATAAAAGGGGAAAAGAAAACAAAGACAAAGAATAACCATGAGAACAAGAACAAGAATGAGAAGGGGAAAAGAGAGAAGTAAGAGGTGGTGGAGAGGGTAGAGGACAGGTATTAATGAAAGGGAGAGGAAGAGTGGAAGAGGTAGAAAGAGATGAAGGGAGAGGAGTAGAGGTTGTCGGAAGAGGAGAAGGAGCAAGAAGAGTTGAGGGTGTAGGAAGAGTAGGAAGGGAAGAGTAGAAGGAGAAGAGATGGGTAGAGTGGAGGGCAATGGTGTAGTGGAAAGAGCAAGAGAAGAAAATGTAAGAAGACTTGAACAGAGAAGAAGGGGACAACAGGGTGGAAGAGGAGGGAGGACAGGTAGAAGGATAGGGTACAGACTGATTTCAAATGAAATGAGAGCCATCCTAATTGACCATGTAATAAATCATGGTCTCTTCTTGAGAGAAGCTGAGCAGAGAGTTCAGCCCAACATAAACAGATCCACAGCGGCATCAATTATCTGCACATTTCAGAGGGAAAGCCGGTAAGTAACTATGTCATTCTACTTCTATACTGTACTTAGAGTCTAGTAGTCTAGTTCTAGTTCCCTACTGTAAATGTTCCTACTTGTCCAAACATTTTAGAGAATGGAAGTTTGAGAACATGCAGGTGGACAAACAAGACTCTTTTCGGTTGAACAAGTGGTCCACAATAACGGCATCTACCTCAAAGAAATTCAGCAAAGAATAATACAGGACAATCAATGATTCCATAATATTCACCAGTGCAGTCTTGCCACAATTGAGTGCGTTGTAAGGAGAAATGCCGTCCAGTATCCTTTGAGAGGAACACTATTAGAGTGTAGGAGTTGCGATTCCAGTTTATAAGCCACACAATTACGTCACATTTACTAGCTTTGCAATATGTGTTTACACTACATGTGCTGTAATTGTAATTGTAACACACTTGAACAAACTGGAATCACAACTCCTACACTCTCATTGTGTTCCTCTCAAAGGATAATTCGTATACCTGCTTTTATATATATATATATATATATATATATATATATATATATATATATATATATATATATATATACACACACACATAATATATATATATATATATATATATATATATATATATATATATATATATATATATATATATATATTAGGTTTTTTTTTATTATTATTTTTTATTATTTTTTATTTTAGTTTTTTTATTTAAGATCATGTTTAGGTGGCTGTGTTAATTGTTTTGAAATCAGTTACATTAATTTGGAGAAATGTGTAAAAGAAAGCTCAAGAAAAAATTTTAATACTGTATGAGGGAAATTGTGCTTCATTTCTCTTCCCTTTGCCCAAAAGAGAAATTTTCAAAGAGAAATTACAACCCCTGGCAAAAATTATGGAATCACCACACTTAGAGCCTTTTTACTTTATAGCAAACAAACAAATCACAGATATGACACAAAAAAGGTTTTGTTCAATAGCTTAACATTTTGGCTTTGTGAAACATACAGCAAAAAAATTCAGTGACATTTTTTTTATAATGGCATGTCATCTTCCAAATCAAGTAGAGGAAAAAAGTATGGAATCACTCAATGTTGAGGAAAAAATTATGGAATCATCTTTTAATTTCCATTTCTAAAACAAATACCGGGACACGTTTAAACATGCTAATTAGTCAGCAGTTAAAAGGGAGTGCTTACACACCTTAACGAGCTGTTGGACTTGACTAATTGAAAGGAAACATGGCTCCAACGAGAGAGATGTCAATTGAAACATTGGAAGGGATTATAAAACTCCTTCAACAAGGAATTTCAACATGGAGTGTGGCCAAAGAAGTTGGTTGCTCCCAGTCAGCTGTGTCTAAAATTTGGGGCAAATATAAACTTAATGGGAAGGTTATAAAAAGAAAACATACAGGCAGACTAAGGAAGACGTCAAAGCATCAGGATAGAAAACTCAAAGCACTATGCCTTGAAAATAGAAAATGCACAACAGAACAAATGAAAAACAAATGGGCGGAAACAGGAGTCAATGTTTGTGACAAAACTGTAAGAGACCGGCTGAATGAAATGGGATTCACATATAGAAAAGCCAAACGAAAACCAGCACTAACACCTAAACAGAAGAAAACAAGGTTACAGTGGGCTAAGGAGAAGCAATCATGGAGTGTGGATGATTGGATGAAAGTGATATTCAGTGATGAATCACGAATCTGCATTTGCCTAGGAGATGATACCGGAACTTTTGTCTGGTGCCGTTCTAACGAAACATATGAAGATGACTGCCTGAACCAATCAAATTTCCCAACTCATTTATGATATTGGGTTGCATGTCAGGTAAAGGACCAGGGGAGATGGCAGTCATTACCTCAGCAGTCAGTGCACAGGAGTACACTGAAATTCTGGACACTTTTCTCATTCCATCCATAGAAAATAGGTTTGGTGATGATGAAGTCATTTTTGAGGATGACAATGCATCTTGCCCCAGAGCAAACAGTTTTAAAGCTTTTTTTCAGGAAAGGCATATCAACTCAATGACATGGCCAGCAAACAGTCCGGATCTCAATCCAATTGAAAATTTATGGTGGAAAGTAAAAAAAACTGGTCCATGTTAAGGCTCCACCCTGCAAAGCTGATCTGTCAACTGCTATTCGAGAAAGTTGGAACCAGATTGATGGGGAATATTGTTTTTCATTAGTGAGGTCTATGCCTCAAAGAATAAAAGCCAGAGGAGGAGCAACAAAATACTAATTGTGTTTTTTTGTTGATGATTCCATAATTTTTTCCTCAACATTGAGTGATTCCATACTTTTTTCCTCTACTTGATTTGGAAAATGACATGCCATTAATAAAAAAAATGTCACTGAATTTTTTTGCTGTATGTTTCACAAAGCCAAAATGTTAAGCTATTGAACAAAACCTTTTTTGTGTCATATCTGTGATTTGTTTGTTTGCTATAAAGTAAAAAGGCTGGGTGAACATCCTCTAAGTGTGGTGATTCCATAATTTTTGCCAGGGGTTGTATAACCATTCCATATCCAGTATAATATCCTGTTGGGAGAATTATGTTACAAATATTAAATGGAAAAAAAGACAGTTTGGACAATTCCTTTAAAATATTTTATTACAAATAAAATTTGAGGAATTAATTACAAATTACTACATAGAATTAATCATGCTAAACATTTCATGCAAAGATTTTAAAAAAGATATGAACACCAGTTGCTCATTTTGTGATGCTGATATAGAAAATGTTTAACATTTATTTTGGATCAATCTTTTCATAATTTTAGCTGTAAAGTTTCACATTCTTGAAAGCAAATGAAATAACAACCTCTCTTTTTTTGTTTATAAACAAGAGTTTAAACATTATTTGCTGAGTATCTCAGCTTCAGCCGGTGCTAAAGCATGTAAGACTCTTAAAGTTCTCTTAGGCGGGGAATTTATAACTTACCCTCGAGTTACGTCTTGCGCGCATCTTTGGTGCTATGCGTCAGGTGAACGCTGATTGGTTGGCTGGGAAGCTTATTGTCTGATTGTGTACCCAGAAATGGTTTGATGAGACATTGTGACATTTCTTCCAAGGGTTTAAAGAAATTAACATTAATATTGTTTAAATCAGAGTAATAGTGATCAAAGGACATCTGAAATGTAAACAATAAAATGTGAATTAATAAAGTGTAAACATTAAATTTTCCCTCATCAAGTACTTTCCATCTTCTGTAGACAAGCTCATGCTATGAAACTGCTTTCTGTAGTCTGTTTAAAACCATGAAAAGCACTTTGTAAAAATCTCAGTTTAAACATTTCCAGACGGGTGACTTTAATAAAAATTTCTTCTGTATGATAAAACTCTCGCACTGAACAGTGAGTATACATGAACACAAGTGAGTTTTCCCCCTGTGCTTTAATGTTTCCCATACAGTGATATGATCTGTATCATGATATTGTGTTAATATAAATATATTATAAGTGTGAGGCTCTTTACTGGTAGTAGTTCTTTATAATGGCCGGTTTAATCCTGCAGGATCGCACACTTTACTTTCTCTTTCTTCTAACAAATTCCTAATAAACACTCAGTGTAGGTGATGTAAACCAGAGCAACTCAATAAAAATAAAATCTAAAGCATCCGTCATTTAGTGAAGTGCTTTCAGTGAAAAAAAAAAATATTATAATCCTAACCAAGATTATATATTCTTAGTTCAGGTATAAATCCTGCTGTACTATCCTTACTTCTACCTAAATTAACACTGGGATTTAACCTATAATTCAGTACAAAAATATGTAAAAAGTGTAAAAAGTTTCTCAAAATATAGACAGTGATCAATATATAGTTTTGACAAAGTCATTTTAACCATATAATGGAATAAATGGTTAAAATGACCTTGTCATTATCTGTAAATCTCTTTGCACTTATATTTTGGAAACAAAATAGACTGTTTCTCCCTTATACAACTGCAAAGTATAGATAAATGGCATACTAATACTAAAAACCTTATAAGCCTATATTGCATGTATACATACTACACAGTAATAGTGAAGAACTTCAGAAGCTTTTTTTTTTTTTTTTTTTTTTACTTTGCATATGCATGACATTACCTAGTAATTTAAAAATGCATTCATATTTTAAACTTTTACAGCATGGGAAGAAGAAGAAGCCTTTATTTGTTACATATACATTACAGCATAGTAAAATTCTTTTCTTTGCATATCCCAGCTTTTTAGGAAGCTGGGGTCAGAGTGCAGGGTCAGCCATGATACAGCGCCCCTGGAGCAGATAGGGTTAAGGGCCTTGCTCAAGTCCTTAACCGTCAAACCACCACTGCCCCCATGAGTGTGTCAAAACTATTGATTAAAACAAATCTGCATGTAAAAGCCTTCTGATAGGTATTTAATTGACTAGCTTAACATAAGAGTTATTCATGTGCATTGACATTGAATTATTCACATTAAATAACAGCAGACCCTCAATAAAACACTAATACATTTAGAGTTGAAAATCACTGAGTATAGTAGGTAAGTAAGATTTCCTTCTAGTTACTTACTGACTTGGTTAGAATGTATTTCATATATTCGCTACTCACTCTGTATTAAAGGATTACTGAACAGATATTATGCAGAGCTAAATATGCTGATATTATTCCATTTAATTTTTTTTTTTAGAGCTGCATGAATCGGTAAATTGAGACTCCTATATTAAGCCAAAGGCAGACTGGTAAAAACAAGCAAAATTCTGCACCATAAGTGAGGATGCTTGGTGCAGCTGTAGATTTGAAGCAAGTGGCAACATTTCCCACTGTATCCACAGCAACCAGCTCCAAGTCTCGGAAACAGCAAGATGAGCTGTAGACTGCCGTAGTGACATTCACGCCTGTGGCATTGAGCACGCTGGTGGTGCTGAGTGTTCCTTTGCCCTTGAGGACTCTCACACTCTGAATACCTGACCCATCAGTCATGTTGGCAGTGAGGTACCATGAGGAGAGACTGCAGTTGTCTGAGCAGTTAGTATTTACGGTAACTGCCTCACATACTGGAGGAATAATATCTTTTACCTTAAAGAAGTAGAAAAACAGTTAAATTTCTACACAAGTTGTCTATAATGGCTATATATATGATGACTATAGATATGCTCTGAACACCCTTCATATGGGGAAATATTCACACCCACACACACCCACACACACACACAGTTCTGAAAACTACAAAAGTATGACTGAAATATGCTTTTTGCACATAACCATATAAGCAAAGTTATAGCATTTTAAATTCTCGTTAAAGTGGAAAGCGAGAAATGATTTAAAGATTTAATTCTGGCTGTGGCACAGGATCATCACTGACATCTTGACAGCTGGTATTTAATTACAAACTGAATTGATTAGGCTTATGTCAATTTCATTATGGAACATAGCTATCCAAAAACATCATCAAAGCATGCCATTACATTACATCTCTGTATGAGGAAATCACACATAGCTTGCAAGTTTTTATACATCTTTAGGCAGACTGATTATTTTTACCATCATTTTTACCATATGTTTTCTTCAAGTTGAGGTGTCAAAATATGGTATAGGCAGAAAAAAACGTTTTGTCCAAAATCTGATATTTTCTCATTTTTGAATGTTTGCCAGATTCCAGGCAAAGTGACATCCGCTGGGTTTTCCCAGACTGCCACGCATATCAGAAATGATCAGTTCAGCAATGGTAAGAAGGTGTAATGTAATGGTCAGCTTTGAATGCTAAATGGCCTTCTGTACAACAACTGAATTTAGGAAATTACAATTTTTCTGGCAGAATCCTGGAATATTTAATGTAATGTGAGTAATTACCGGAGCAACAATAGTAATGCGCTGCACAGCGTAGTTGAAGTCGCTTCCATCTGGTGCTTCAGCTTCAATTGTCACAGTGACGTCAGTTCCGGAGGAAGTATTTTCAGGAACAGTCAGAGTTACTGTACCATTCGCACTGCCCCCACTCTCGAGAGTTAAGGATGTGTTAAAGAGAGTGTCAAAATTGCGATCATTGCTGACTCTGATATTAAAGCTTCCTCCAGAGCCCTTGGTTGCCACTGTGAAAGGCAGAGTGAGTTGTTTTCCTGGTTCCACTGTTCCAACAGGTTGTGTCTGTCAGTATATAGAACGAAAGTAAAATTTTAATTTAATTTAATTTAATTTAATTTAATTTAATTTTAATTTTAATTTTAATTTTAATTTTAATTTTAATTTTAATTTAAAAATTAACATATGTATTATTATTATTATTATTATTATTATTATTATTATTATTATTGGTCAAACACAGATGTTGCATAGGAACCCTATTGTAATTGTATGTTTTCTTCTTCTTAGTATTATTATACTTTGATATGGGAGTCTTTGGCAGCCCATAAAACTCTTGGTATGCTTTTTATGAAATTTGACACAGTGAATTCTGAAGCATTGTTAGAGTATCCATTAGGATCTTGGTCACTTCTCTGACCAAGGCCCTTCTAGCCTGGTTATGGCCAACTCTAATAAAAGTCCTGGTGCTTCCAAACTTCTTCCATTTTACAAAGCTGGAGCCCACTGTGCTCCTGGCAATATTCAAAGCTTTAGAAACGGTTTTATACCCTTGCATAGATCTATGCTTTAAAAACAATTTAATCGTAGAGGTATACAGAGAGATCCCTGGATTTCCTAACTTGGTTCTTGGTTTTTGACACGTAATGTGAATTGTGGGATCTTATACGTACAGATGTGTGTCTTTCTAAATCATTTCTAATCAACAGAATTTGCCAGAGGTGGACTCCAGCTCCAGGACCCGAGCTCAGTTTGGATTGTCTTAGCCAAGAGTCTGAATACTTATCTGAATAAGATATTTCAGTTTTTGATTTAGAATTAATTTGAGTAAAATTCAAAAACATTTTTACTTTGTGATTATAGATGATTGTGTCTAGATAAATGTCCAATTTCATTTTAAATTGAAATTAAGTGAAGGTTTATCCCAGCAATAGTGTGGCATATTGAGACCAACTTTGTACATGAGTGAAGGACAAGGACCTAGAAGTTTTGACTAAATTTACCTCTATGGGGCGCTATAATTCAGAGATTAGTAAAACTGCTCATAACATTTGAATGGTTCAACATACAGTCTTGATTCTTCATCCTCATATTTAATTGCCAAGATAATCCATTTTTGTGAACCTTGATGTCATTTGATAATTTACTGGATGAAAGTACTGTTTTGATCTCACAGTTCATAGCAAATAGTTAATGGATTGATTGACTGGTTGATAGTTTTTTGTTAACAGTGAAAACATGAGTAAACCAAAAGTAATGGTGGACTTTATTATTATTATTATTATTATTATTATTATTATTATTATTATTATTATTAAGTTTGAGTGGGAATTTCTTTGGATTCGAACTTACAGTAATGTTCACACTTGATGTTTGGAATTGAGTTGGTGACTGTCTCTGAAAGTTGTAATCTGTGGATCGAGAGGAACTGATCTGTCCAACCACACGAACAGTAAACTCTCCTGCTGGGATGCTGTTGAAGGTCACTAAGTACTGCCCACTTGCTACCTCTTCTAGTATCCCATTAAAAGAGTTTGAACTTGAGGCTTCGACCAGAGACAACTCTGTAGGCTTCACGCTGTCCGCACCGACCATGGTCACCAACAGTGTGACGTTGTTGTCTGAATTAAGCAAAAAATAGAGAAGAAACATTAGTTCTAAATCAGAGTTAATTGATTATCACTTTTGACAAGTTGTTCACTTACTTGCTGCAGGCCTGCTGTTTAATTCAGCATAGCCTGCATGAAGCCCTTGTGAAGGTTCTACAAAGTCAAAGAGGAAGTCAACCTCACTTTGACCTGGATAGTGAATAGAAAAAATACAGTAAATTATTCGCTGACAATGTCTGAACATTTCTGGAACCATTAACCTTTTTTTTCCATTTTTGTCATTTATTTTTTCACAGCTGAGAAGGACATATTTACAAAGAGAATTGGGAAGTGAAACATAATGATTTTACCAACAACTTTGATGCTATAGGGCTGTGTTGATTTAATACTGAAGAGCCACAGTCCAGCTTGCTCTGCGACATTTGGTTGCACTGTTTGAAAGTTACCAACTCTCTGAATAAGCCCCAGAGCCCCATTCAGTTCACTGCTGCTCTGTGAGACTCCTGGGTTAGATAATGGCATCATTATAAAGGTTTAGCATAGTATTGCATAATATTGACATTACATGAGTTTCTGAGTGGTATCTCAGAATAAGGGTTTATTGGTTAATTTCCCAATCTACTCACCTGATGGACTAGTAATGGTGTAATCTGGAGAGTTGCCTGTGATGTAAATTGTCAGGTTTTGCACAGAAGAATCCACAAAGACTGAGAAGCTTTCAGCTTTTGCTGGGTTTCTTACAGCCTGGAATAGAGTGACCTAGAAGCAGAAAAGTGAATGTTCACTGAAAAAAAATAATTCATAGGGCAATGTATAAAAATTAAGGGTAGAATTTCCACTTAAGTAAAATAGGTAGCTTTTACATATTAATAAAGTCCATGTTACTACAATAAATTAAGTTCATAAATGTTTAAATTAATTTAAACTTAATTTAAATATGTTGACCCGTTAGTTATTTTTTCAGTATTGCTCATTACTCAATGCTAATATGAATCAGTTTAGTTAAAAACAACAACAACAACAACAAAAAAAAAAAACTTGCAGGTTTTTATTCTAACTATTCCATATCTCTTTCCACCTGTTAAATCAGCTGATCTAGGCCTTAAATGAATTCTATGGTGTGGCTCCTGTCTGCTTTGAACAGAAACCTGCAGCTTCACCAACCCTTTCATTATTTACTAAATAATTTATGCATGAATTAATAAAGTGAGGTGAAACAATGGCTGGACTGATTTTTGTTCGTGGGAAGCTAAGCCAAAGAATGTCAGCTTAAATTATTGAAAGAAAAACATCATCAAAGCATGTCAGTGATGGTAACATTCCTTCTTTCATTCATATACATTAGGTGCTATATCCTGTTCTGGGTCACAGTGGATCTGACACCAGGAATATACCCTAAATGGGGTGCCAGTCCAAGTCATGGTTATAATGCAACTAAAATTTAGCCACATAAGGTAGCATTATGCTATTATCAAAGTATTCCTTTAATTACCAGTGTAGATCTGGAGGTAACCGCAATAATGTTCATAGCTTGGGACAGTGTTTCTTTGGTGACCTCAATAGCATGGCCCCCAGAGGCCTGGGCCAGGTTCTGGTAGACCTGTGAATTGAAAAGCTGGGGGGAAACTTGCTGTTGGCCATCTGCGCGCTCGACACTCCTTCTGCGACGCCGAGAACTAGTGGTGTTAGTTAGCATGAAAGTCACCTTCAGATTGGGAATGGAAGAAGATTTAATCAGCATTTTGCCTACTTTGCCTACTTTATCTCATGTTTATATAAATGAATAATAACTGATCAATACATACTAAATCATTTAATAAAATTCAGAAAAATTCTAAATAATAGCATGAATAGTTGACGTGTGTGTATGAAGATTTTCATGTACTCACTACAGACTTTGTTCTCTCAATCAGTGCTCGCACAGTATTTTTCAACCCTTTATCTTTTGCATCAGCATCGGTGAAAACAAAAATCTTTGTCTGTGGTGGAGATCCAGTGAGGGCGAGCTGAAACAAAAAGTATGCAATGATTGTTACTTATATGTTTGTAGTTCATCAAGGCTTTGTAAATGTTACTAAACAGATATGACTGACTGACAGACTGAGTGAGTGACTGACTTATTGATAACCTGAGTAACTGACCGATAGACTGACTGATTGACTAACTTACTGAATAACTGAATGACTGGCCGCCTGACTGATTGACTGACTGACAGACCAACTGACTGTCTGAGTAACTGAGTAACTAGCTGACTGATCAACTGACTGACTCAGTGACTACATGACTGAATGGTTGACTGACTGAATTACTGACAAACTGAATGACTGGTTGACTGACCAACTGACTGACAAACTGAGAGACTGACTGACCAACTGACTGACTGAGTGACTGTCTGACTGATTGTCTGAGTGATTGACTTACTAACTGACTGATTGACTGATTGAGTGGCTGACTGAATGAATGACTAACTGGCTGACTGTGGGACTGACTATCCTTCTGATAAACTGAGTGACTGAATGACTTACTGACCAAGTGAGTAACTGACAGATTGACTGAGTGACTAACTAACTTGCAGTATGACTAACTGATTAACTGAGTGACTGGCTGACTGACCCACTGACTGACAAACTGACAAGTGGCTGAATAAACCAATTGTTGAAACATTCATGTGCAGGCATTTCTTGGCAGGAAAAGTCACTAGTGTACCCTGTCTATCTATAAAAACAAATGAAAGCAATAAAAGAAGTCAATATTAAATAAACAGTCTCAACTTTAAACATAAACAACCAACTTAAAAAAAAGTTAATTTTGCCTTGGCTTATTTTTGACATATTTTTCTACAAAGTATATTACATCTCTTTTTGAACATTAGAAGATTACTTTATCCTGCAAAATACATAATAGAAATGAATCCAGGAATCAATAATGACATTAAAAAAACTTATTTCAATAACATGATATTTAACGAACACTCAGCATGTTAGCATTATGATATCATACCTGGAGTCCTGAGAGACACATTTCAGCAGAATCTCCCCCACCAGCAGCTGTAAGTGCGTTGAGTTGCTCTTTAAACACATTAGCATCAGTTGTTCTGGTAAGTGGGCCATAATCTGAAAGAATGTGTAAGAACAGAAGAAATGTGTTTGTTTGTTTGCTTGTTTATATCAGTCCATTGTATTATGTTACTGCTTTCTCTTAATCATTTTGGCCCTGTTTAGATAATAATGTACTATCTAACATTTTTCTTTATATGATGGCCATAGATAATACCTATTCCTGATTTGCAGTGAAAAAGACAGGGACCAGAAAATTACCTTAATATATAACATAGAAATTGGTTTACTATTTTCATACAATTTTGTTTCATATTAACAACATATTGTTTTTAACCTTCAGCACTTCTGTTAATTTCTGATATTAGAAACCCTATGTTGGGTGTTATTATATTACTTAGATCAGAGCTGTCCATTCTTATACACAAAAGGCCAGTGTAGGTTTTCATTCCAACCAAGCAGAAGCCACACCTGAGTCTACTGAAAACCAAGATCAACTGATTAAACTGGTGGAATCAGGCGTGGCTCCTGCTTGATTGGAATGAAAACCTGCACCCTTACCGGCCCTTTCTGGATAAGATTGGGCACCCCTGACTTAGATAATACCTTAGATAAATTCAACGGCGCTGTAGAATTCTCAATTCTGACTAATTTGCTATAACAGTAGTTCTAACTGTAGTGATGGTGGTGACACTTTTTCCAGCTGTGGCTTCTTTTGGAACTAGTTTCATTGATGGCGTGAAAATAAACAAAATGTTGTGTTTGGACATATTGTGAAAAAATGGAATTGCGTAAAAACGGAACTCACTCCGTCTTTATCTACTCTGTCTAACAATATCTGCATGTTGGGAGAAACAGTAATGCTGTTTGTACATATGCTTGCTTTATATTTAAGTAAAGCATTGCTTATAAATATTTTATTAACTCCATCACACACTATGCTGTTACAAGAAGCTAAACTCCTTCCCCCAAACACCCTACAAACAGCTATAATATTAAATACAGCTATAAACAATCATTTCCTGACCAGCCTCTTTATTTTTTCTGTAGAATTAGAAATGTATTTTTAAAAAAGGATGTATTCTAAGAATCAAACTTACCAGGGTCATTAAATGGCACCAGGATGTATTCTGAACTTTGAGCTGCAGTTCCTGTTTTACTGTCAACAATAGATGAAGTAACTCTCCTGACTTCGTCAATATCTTCGGACATGCTGCTAGTGGTGTCGATAACAAAACACAGCACTGAAGTCTGGCTGAGTCCCAGCATTCTAGGGGATGACAAACAAGAAAAGTGAGACACATAACTATGTCACTACTGAGCAGATAAACCTGCAGAGGCAGAGGAAATGACTACAGTGCCACATGACTTTAAAATGTGTGATAAACCCTGACATCTTTAAGGTTATTCTCAAGGAATCAAAAAATTATTGTTGTGAATAACAGGTGGGAAATGTGACGCCAGAAAACATCACCCAAAGAGGCAAATGGACATGGCCCACCTATTTAAGTAAGCAAGTACATAGCTGTGGGTATGTGTGTGTGCTATTATTTATATCACTGCTTAAATCCTTTTTTATAAATTGAAAGACTTTCTCAGATACCTAAGAAACTCAGAATCTCCAACTGCTGCTCTTATGTCCTGCAGTAGTTCTCTGGTAGCAGCAGTGGCCACTGATGCTGCCACTTCATGTAGATAACCATGGCTGGAGGTTGTAGTATCCTTATTTATGCCACCTTGTCCCTGACTTGATAGGTCAGCATTTCCTCCATGACTGCACTTTCCTTAGGATGAAATGAGAATGTGAAGATACATAAGATGGGATATATATATTAAATTAAACTGAATTATTTTAGAGGGCAAGTGGAAATGAATAAAAAGTATTTGACAATTTTCTGTACCTTAATCTCAGACCTGTTACCTCTGACTTTATTTATCTGCATAAACTATTTAAAGCATTACCTTTCGGTTTGGATAAGCCAAAGTACCCTGATGTTAATTTCTGCTGTGTTATGACCTCCTGCAGGATGTTTCCTACGCAGACGTCATCAACACATTTGCTGCATGTTTCTGAATCTGCCAAAACAGAAATGAAAAGTATGTTGCATAAAATCTGATCACTCTGTTTTACTTTCATTACAACATAGTCCTTATATATTCTGTTGTGCACAACCTAGATTAATTTCCACGTAATGGGCCAATATTCAGGATACTTAGCTTGTTAGAGATTTTCAATACAAAGTTTCCATCGCTTGGAATGAAGTTTTAGAATATGCTTTACTGGTTTCTGGAAAACTTGTCTATAGACATTTTACAGTATCATACTATATTACATCATTACACAACCCTCAAACTCTTTCTTGCCACTGATACGGGGCATAAGAATCTCTGCCAAGGAGCATTGAAGCTGTATTGGTGGGTTGTGGTGAACTAACACCTTACTAATACAATTTATGTTGATTTTGTCACTCATCTATTTACAGGTAGACAAACAAACTGGAGATAGTGTGGTGGAGTTTTTCATGGCTGACCAAAATAGATTAGTCTGTGTCCTGCTGAAAAAAGTAAGTTATTTTCCAGCCTCCTTTTTTTTTTTAATCAAACTGATCAATACATGTTTGATATTTTTTAATTGCCCTACTGTTATGATATTTTCTTAAAATAATGTGCACAAGATGTAACATTAGAAGCTGTAATTCAGAAATTCAGAAACTCTTTCCTAAAACCAAAAGATATTCTGCCAGTTTGACCAACTCGGTCTGAATTCTTTGGCAACTGGTACAGAGGCATATGTTACAACAGTTTCAAATGCTTACCTGTGGATAAATAACATAACACATATATAGTTCAGCTTATTATATTTGTGTCAAATAGCATTGTTTTATGAAGTAATTGCGCTATAATGATGAACAAAAAAATTATGATTCCATTAACCGTCCCAAATATCAAATAAATGCCTCTCTTAGTTTATTTAATCACATTTTACTGGCGAACAGCTGCTATGGTGAAAAACAGAATTAACTAATTAGAATCATGAATTTTTCAGTTTTTCAGTGTCTGCTTGAAAGCTACTAGCTAGCTCCAGTCTGAGCTCAGGAATATCAAGGTAACAGCAGGTAGAGATTTAAACAAGAGAAGAACAAGGGCAGACATAGCTTTATGAGATAAAATGTCATTTTTCCATATCTAGCATTCCTCTTTCATTCATTTTCAGTAACCTCTTTATCCTGGTCAGGGTTGTGGTGGATCGGGAGCTAATCCTGGGGACACTGGGAGGAAGGTTGGAAAGTAACCTCTGATAGGATACCAGATTTTCCAGCAGATTGAATCTTCTTTTACATTAAGAATACCTTAATGTCTTTTCAAATGTATAATTTGAATAAAAATAGAACACAGAAACCAAAACTGAAAGTACATGGTAGTGATAGAACAGGAGAAACAGGTAAACATATGAGCAGAGAAACACGATCATTTACCTGCTATGTTGCTGATTGGGGTGTCTGGTTTAATCAGGTTGGAATAGGGTTCTCTCTTTCCCAGCTCAATCCAGTTACTGTGACTGTAGAAATCCTTAGAGACAAACCAGGGTCAGAATTACAACACAGTTACTGCATTACATCTTTAAATTTATTTTATAATACTCAATATATCTTCATCTCAATTATTAGCGATTTTGCTCCTTCTACAGTAACATTGTGACATACCTGCAAAGTGTGTAGGATTTTACCAAGTGCCTCTCGGGCAGCTTGATAGCTCTGCTGCTTGACACTGTCTTTGACAGCAGAAACTCCTTTAGTAATAAGATCCCGTCCAGACAAAAACTCCTCATTGTCAAAATGGTAACTTGCAGTAAAAGGATGCCTAATGTCCACCCAGGCATTGTACATTATTATCTCATCAAGGCTGCTTTGAAAATCTTTGGCTGAATCAGATGAGTAACAACTTCCTGCCACTGACTTTACTGTCAGTGCACCTGGCTGCAATATGAAAGGCACACACAGTCTAACATAAAATATATTAGAAATATATTAGAAATATATTTCAATAAATATAAAAAGTTTTATTGACCAGAACGAAATTTCGTCCCTCCTGGAGTGCTCGCGATTTGCAGATATCGGCCGTTGTCTGTAAAATTGCATCACGAGTTATGTCCTTATGCGTCCTGGATTTCGACAACAAAGGCATAAAGGCCAGAGTCTGACTTGCCATGAGGATCATTATAAGATATAGATGGCTCAATATCTTGATCAGCAGATTTGTGAAAATCATCATCAGCACTGTGAAGAGAAAAAACACTTGGCATAAATAACATCCAAAACAGACTTTATATCATTCTTTTACATGCTTTCTATATATTTTTGTCTACACTTCTTAATTAAATATATTAAGAAGTATTATAAGCATTATAATAATGTACCTTACCTTAAAGCTTTAGTCTTGAGATGACTTTAGTGGCTCTATACTCAGTAGTAGTGAAAATTCCTTTGTGCTTGTGCCTTATGCAATCGTTATGAGTGTCAGAAGAGTGTCTGAAAGCCACTCCCATAAAAAAACATAACATACATAGCATTATGATAACATCTTGACCCTTTTAAGAATACACTGTTTGAACATTTTAATATGAATATTTTAATTTCATGCAGAAATGTGTGATGGCCTGCAATTTATAATTTACAGACTTCCTTGAACTGAAATAGGTTTCTCTTTTGTATGTGTCTCAACCACAAGTAATATTAAAGTGTTCCCCCCAAAGGAGATAAGAAAGAAAATTGCATTTAAAAACATTCATAGATTTAGAAATAAAAGACATTAATGACACTAAGAACACCTTAAAGTCTTTCCAAATAGATAATTTACAAATGCACAAACAACCAAAACTGCAAGTACATCCATCATAATGGAACTGGGCGAACAGGTAAATACACCAGCAGAGAAATACCTGCAGAACCACACCCTGTTCATTTACTCACTGATCCCCAAACATTAAATCTTGTGTTCTTTTTAAATTTATTTTTAAATACCCAGTATATCTTCATCTCAATTATTACCTATACATTATCCACTTGGCCCATTTTTTAATACATTATTTGAAAACATTTTAATTTCAAACAATAAATGTGTGAAATATAATTCTAAAAATTACAGGTTTTCCTGAATTTAAAATTGTTCACTTTTGCATGTATCTCAGGCAGAAGTAAATTTCTAGCATTTTAAAATCTGGCATTTTAAAGGGTTACCCCAAAAAGTAAAAAAAACAGAGAAATTAAAGATTCAACTGAACCACCACACTGACTGCATAAATCTATGTGTATCTTTATAGCAGACATTAATCATAGCCTATAGACTGACAGGCTACAAGTCCCGCCCATCCAAAACAGTGTCTGTCTCATTACCTGAGGTAAAAGTCACTTGCAATTTCCTTCCTTTTGAACCATTCTGTTGTTCATCTACTTGTATTTTGGGTCGCTGTCTTTTTTGCTTTATCCAACATTCATCAAGGTGATGGAGCACTACCCGCACATAGATGCACACAGATAGCTAGGTAGCTACTGTAGTTTTATATAGCCTTTATGCAGCTGGACACCTCGGTGTGTGTTAAATATGGCCAAATTTCTGAATGGAGAATGGACTGTGAGAAGATAAGGATTCTCGGTATCGTAGTATTTGTAATTGCAACATAGGAAGCTGATGGTTAAAACTAGAAGAGTGCATTTTCCTGAAGAATATGCAGAGTGATTGTGCAGCATAAGCAAGGTACTGCTGTCACTAATGTGGGTGTTGCTAAATGGTCGCTATAGTTTTCTAGGTGCTTGATTGGGTGTTGCTAGGTAGCTGTTGTGGTATTCCAGGTGGTTGCTAGGGTGTTGCTAGGTGGTTGCTACAGAATCCCAGGTGGTTGCTAGGGTGTTGCTGTGAAATTCCAGTTGATGGCTAGGTGGTTGCTAGGTGGTTGCTAGAGTATCCCGGGTGGTTGCTAAGGTGTTGCTAGGCAGTTGCTATGGTATCACAGGTGGCTGCAAGGTGGTTGCTATAGTATCCCAGCCGATTTCTAGAATGTTAGCCTGTTAGGAGCCGTGGCTCAGCTAAATGTTTTACCATAAATGTTAAACCATGTGACATTTTTAGGGTAGAGTATCTGCTAACTTTCATGATTTGCTTCTTTCAGATGGTAGACGAAACTAGTCAGTAGCTGTTGTGAACAAGTCATTATTCATAAACATTTAACGCAGTGGTTCTCACTGCATCTCAGGGTCGTGACCCTAAAGAGGGTCGTGGGCCCTTTATGATTGGGTTGCGGACTGCTGGAAGGAAAAAAAACATTGCTAAATGCAAATGATAAAACATGAAAATTGAAAAAAGAAAATGGAAAACCGTAGAAAAACATGGTGCCAATTCATCTGTAAACAATTAGTGCTAGCATCGATAAACAGTGAAATTCCCTCTTCCTCAAAAAATATGGAAAAATGGTAAATGAAAATATGACCTGGATTACATAAAATATTGCTTGCACAGAAGATAAGCATGGTTTATGCAGACCACAGATTCAAATGGCATTTAGTGACAAAACACTCAAGCCATAAAGACATAAAGCCTGTTGAGGTTTTCAAAAGAAGGCAATGGGATCTGGACACATCTCAAAAAATTTTCAAAAATGTGTGCACTGTTCAGGAGAAAACACTTTGTACACTGTACAAACTCACTCATCGCATTGCAAATTTAAAATTGCAAAAGAATCATCAGGTTTGCCTTTGATTTGCACAGGCTATGATTTCAGCTCTCTTCTTGTTAAATCTCATTGTTATGTTTATGCATTTTAATAGTCGTGTTTTTTTCAGACTGGATGTACAATTTGTAATTCAATATTTGGGTCAGTGTTTGTTTTTTAGGCTAGGTAAATTGCACTTACTCAGGATTATGTTTATGCATAAATTTTATGTTTATAGTGGCCCATTTTCATATTACTGTCATGCGAATAATTAATTTCGCACTGTATTACGCATATGCATTGCATTTAATAAACTGATATTTTCCATTGTAAATATTTATGAGGCATGTGATGTAAATGACTTATTTCCTGTTATCTCAGGTGGTAAATTAATATTTTCCCACTTTTTTAGCCCTATGCAATGGATAATTATTAGTAGTATTAATAACATTCATATGATGTCCAGCATAACATTTTGGTCCTGAAGCAAATCCAGTTGAGAACCACTGATTTAATGTATGTCATAGCAAATCAAAAGAACATAAAGTACAAGAATGCGAATGAAAAGAAGACAGGAAAAATCAAGATGTAGAGAAATTAAACACAGTTAATGAATATGCAAAACATGGCTCAAATAACCTTATACGAGTTAAGTAACATCCAATCATCACCATCGTCATCATCTGTAAATCTGATTTCAATTATAGTGCCAGCATGTAATTGTTTAATTAAAAACTAAATGCACTTACATTTTAATAAGAGACTGTTTATCCCTCATACAACTACAAACGTTAACTCTATACTAGAACCTACGAGATTAACTCTAAACTAGAACCTGAAACCTTAAAACCCTACACTGCATGTAGGTATACTACATGGTAATAGCAATGAACTTTTTTATATTTTACACTTGTCATATAAAACTTAAAATTATAACTTGGCAAAACAGGCAAAAAACTTTTGATATCTCTTTCTTTCACAAACTTAGCATTTACTGCTTAATATATAAAAGCATTACTGAATGGGTATTATATACACCCAAATATTCTGATCTTATTCACATTCAGATATTTTTTCTTAGAGCTACGCGAATTGGTAAAGTGAGGCTCCAATATTAAGCCAAAGGCAAACTGGCAAAATCAAGAAAAATTCTGCACCATAAGTGAGGATGCGTGGTGCGGCTGTAGCTCTCAGAGATTTGAAGCAGGTGGCAACATTTCCCACTGCATCCACAGCAACCAGTTCCAACTCTAGGAAGCAGCAAGATGAGCTGTAGACTACCGTTGTGACATTCATCCCTGTGTCACTGAGCACAGTGGTGGTGCTGAGTGTGCCGTTTCCCTGGAGGACTCTCACACTCTGAATACCTGACCCATCAGTCATGCTGGCAGTGAGGTACCATGAGGAGAGACTGCAGTTGTCTGAGCAGTCAGCATTTACAGTAACTGCCTCACATACTGGACGAGTAATATCTGTTACCTTAAAGAAGTAGAAAAAAAGTTCAGTTTCTACACAGTTGGTCCCCAGTGACTTGTCTGTAATGACTATAATGTGTGGCAGCCTGTGAAAACCCTACACATGGTGAAATTTTGACATTTTAAATTCTGGTTAAAGTGAAAAAGGGAGAAAACTTCAAGATTTCCTTCCAACTGTTGCACAGGAACATCATTTTGACAGCCGGTGTCTGGTTACAAACTGAATTAATTAAGCTGATATGCGTTTTGTTATGGCATGTGGCTATCCAAAAATTATATCCAATATAATTTCCAATAGTAGGATATCCAATATCTAAGTATGACATTCACTGTGTTAGGAAATCACACTTAGCTAGCTAGGTTTAAGACATCATTAGGCAGACTGACTGTTTTTTGCCAGAATTCAGCCACAGCGACATCCAATGGTTTTTCCCAGACCGCCACATATGTAAGAGATGAGTATCAGTTCAGCAGTTATAAGAAGTTACTAATCAGCTTTGAAATCTTTGAAATGACATTCTGTTCAACAACTGAATTTAGGCACTGATAATTCCCTTCATAGAATCCTGGAATATTTAATGCAATGTATGTAATTACCGGAGCAACAATAGCAATGCGCTGCACAGCGTAGTTGAAGTCGCTTCCATCAGGTGCTTCAGCTTCAATTGTCACAGTGACATCAGTTCCGGAGGAAGTATTTTCAGGAACAGTCAGAATCACTGTACCATTTGCACTGCCCCCACTCTCGAGAGTTATGGATTTGTTAAAGAGAGTCTTAAAATTGCGATCATTGTTGACGCTGATATTAAAGCTTCCTCCAGAGCCCTTGGTTGCAACTGTGAAAGGCAGAGTGAATTGTTTTCCAGGTTCCACTGTTCCAACAGGTTGAGTCTGAGGGTAAGTAGAGAAAAATTAAATATTTCCCTAAAATTAACATATTAAAATTTTTGCAAACTTTGATTGCACTTGATAAATGATTATTTTGATGTCATAACCCACACTGATTGACTGGTTGTTTTTCATGAACAGTAAATAATGTGCACCAAAAGTTACATTTACACCATTTGGCAGACACCCTTATCAAGGGTGACTTACATTTATCTCATTTATTCAACTGAGCAGTTAAGGGCCCAGCAGTGGCAGCTTGGCAGTGCCAGGGATTGAACTCATGACCATCCAAGCAGTAGGCCAACGTCTTAACCACTGAGCTACCATTGCTGAAAGCAATTAAGGAACAAGCAAGGGTCATCGGCACCCTATTGTAAATGTATGTTTTCTTCTTCTTCTTCTACTTTGATATGTAAGTCTATAGTGGTCCATAGAACACTTCATATGCTCTAGCACCACCAATAGGGCAAAGTTGCATGTATCTTAATACAGTGGGTTCAGAATGTATTCAGATCCCTTCACTTCAATTTACTATATAAAATAACAAATGTTTAATGGATCTGGGCTTTAGCTGGGCCACTCCATGACATTCTGGGACTTGTCCGTAAGCCATTCCAGCATTGTCTTGGCCATATAGTGTATACTGTATATACAGTGGGGGAAATAAGTATTCAACACCTCAACAATGTTTTTCTTAAACATACTTCCATTGCAGCTATTCACATGAAATCTAGATCAGACATTGGTATTAACTCAGTAAAACTACATAGTTAAAGAAATCTTAATATTCATTCTATAAAAAAATGATACTGATACATGATCATGAATTGTGATAGGATGTGCTGTATTGTCTGAAATGTTGAGAATTATAGAGTTGTTCACAAGGAAGAAGTTTATATGAGAAAATGATTGATGCAGGGGTGAAAATTAAGAATATTCTCTTGCTGTCCTTCTAAATCATGTTCACTCAATTGAATTTGCCACCAGTGGACTACATTTCTCAAGTTTTCAAGTCATCTCATGATAATCAAAGCAAACAGGAACTGATCTCAATTTGGAGTGGCTTAGCCAAGGATAGGAATACATATCTAAATAAAATATTTCAGTTTTTGATTTTTAATAAATTTGCTTTGTAAATATGGATTATTGTGTGTAGATTAATGGCCAATTTAATTAACTGAATAGAAGTGAGGATATATCTCAGCAACAGTGTGACATATTCAGACCAAACCTCATACCTGAGTGAAGGACAAGAACCAAAGGGACTCCAAGAAGGTTTGTCTAAATTCACCTCAAGAGGGCACTACAATTCACAAATTAGTAAATAAGTTCTCATACTGTAACTTCAGAACTGTTCAACCTCAAATAATGATTCTTCTTTCTCTTCTTTCTCTGGAAAGTGCTGAATGTTCTCCACGTAACAATTTTGTGATATGCCAAGCAGGGTGCTAGCCATTTTGAGTCTTAGCAAAAACTTTTTTTTGCTTCTTCTCCACTAAACCATCATGAAATTTGGATCATGGAAATATCAGACCAATCTAATTTTTTTTATATGTATGATGGTTTGTCCATAATGTGCAAACAGGTTTAAAAGTGAAGTGGCAAAAAAGCAAGAGAGGACATATCTAGGCAATTGTCTCAGCAATAGTGTGATCCAATAGGAAAGGTGTCAACAAAAGAAATTTTGGAAGAGACAAGAAAGAAGAACAAAAAAATACATATATCAGTTTGGAAATGGTTACTAAGACTCTGGGATTCCAGCAAACCACAGTGAAGAACATTGGGCCAAAATTCTCCAAAATATCTCCAGTTTTTGGAACTGTTTGGTTACAGTTGTTGCTGGTTGACTTCTGCAAGCATCCCTCTGCCAGCCAACCCCTTAGTCAAAGGCTCAGCTGTGCCCAAGGTTGAGTCTTTCAGATTCTTATAGACCACCATCACTCACTCATTGAAATGGGCCAACAACATAACCACCATCCTCAAGAAAGCACAGCCAAGTCTGTTCTTTCTTTGACAACTCAGGGAGCTCAGTGTATATTGGTCCGGAAAAGACTTTACTAAGTCATCATAGAAAGTGTGCTCACTACCTCCATCACAGTCTGGTTTCCCTCTGCCTCTTCCATCTGCAAGACCAGACTGCAGGGAACTCAACAAACTCCCCAAAATTAAGGACCTATACACCATCAGGGCAAATTGGAGGGCAGTGAAAATTGCTGCTGACATGAAACATCCAAGTAACCACCTCTTTGTCAAGCTGCCATCACAGAGGTGTTACAGGTCCATCATCTCCCAAGCTATACGCCACCTTCAGTTTCTTTCTGGACACTATCCATTTACTCAACCACTCCATTCCATAGCAACTCTTACTGAACCATAGCAACTCTTACTGAACCAATTTTTTGCATTGCAGTTTGCACACACTGACATCTTGTCTTATGTCCTGGATCTGGGCAATCATTTGTGTCTACTGCACTGTCTGATCCTGCTACACTGTTTTTGTTGTACTGTCTATTGTTGTTGCTGCACTGTATGTTTGACATGTGCTAAATGTTGTACACTGGCACCAAACCAAAACCAATTCCTCTGCAGGCCCCAGAAAGCCAATATTGCTTAAACTAAAATAAAAAAACAGGTAACCTGATTCATTCACACACTCTGCATCATTGGACTTCTGATCACAATTAAAATCACAAACACTTCATAGTAAATAAAGTGTTTCTGATTTTAATTGTGATCAGAAGTCCAATGATGCAGACCGTGTGGAAGAATCAGGTTACCTATTTTTTTATTTTAGTTTTCGTAATATTGGCTTGCCGTGTTGAATTTTGGAATTCGGAGTTTGAGACCAGTGGTGATGTAAAAGAACCCCACAAAGATCTCACTTGAGCTGAATTATTCTTGGTCTACATCTGGGGCATGGGCCTGGACCATCAGGATGTAGGAAATTCCTGATGGATCAATGGATCTAGAATGCCAGAACCCAACTGTGCTCCTCTGGGACATTCCCTTTCCAGTCAATGAGTCCAGGATCTCCTTAATAAACATGCTGGTTGAGTAGGTCCCTTTGCTAGGGGACAGTGGACCATAGGGTTTAATCAATACACATGGAATGTGGGTGTAGGCAGCTGTGACAAGTTGACATGCGACATCATTGATTCATTGGAGAACCTTGAATGGACCAGTGAACTTGTGAGACAGTTTTCTATAGCTTTGATCCTAAAGATCTCTTGTGGAAAGCCAGACCCTGTCCCGTGGTTCATACCTGGTGTTTCTCCTGTGAGGCGATATGCGACATCCTTGTAATATTTTGCTACATGCTTGAGATGCTGGTGCATGGTCTCCCTAAACTCTTCACTCCACTGAAACCACTTGTTAACTGCAGGGGAGTCAGTGGGATTCACATGAATGACATTTTTTTTGCTCTGTTTATTTCTTGATCAGTGTCCCAGGAAATGGCACCAACAAATAATGACTCTGGCAGAATTCTCTGGAAGAATTCTGTACCCTCCTTTCTGGGGCCTGCTGGGTAAATTTGTGACAGAACATCTACTTTTGTCTTCTTGGAAAAAGGAAGATATGAGATTGTGAACTGGAGTCTGGAAAAGAATGAGGCTTATTGGGCCTGTCTGGGGATTGGTCTCTTAGCAGTCTCTAAGTACATGAGATTCTTATGATCAGTATGATCAGCTCACCCTTTTGAGCTGATTCTGCTTATCAATGTCAGCTACTCCAATTTAATAAAGGCCTTTTATGCTTAACCATGTGAGTGCCTTGGAATATTTTGTTGTTTCATCTGATATTTACCTCTCATATATCCAATGAGCACCAGTGGCTACACAATTGTTTACACCCCTGTAGCACACCCAGTTGTTTTGTTTTGGAAGAATGTCTAGTGTATGTTTGATGAGTTACAGGTGTAAGTGATCAGAGGTTTGGTGATGGAAAGCGGGTGAATAAATCGGATGACCTGGTTTATAGATCTTGGCATTGATGGAAAATTGATTTTGGCCATATAATCTTGCAGCATTGAATTCTGACAATTGGAGTTTGAGCCTGAACTCAGCTCTGATGTGATACCAGTATAATCAAGTCTTGTGAAACTTTCTTTCATTTCATTCTTTCGATAATTTACTAGTTGGAAATTATTATTATTATTATTATTATTATTATTATTATTATTGTTATTATTACTATTATTATTATTATTATTATTATATCCAGTATGTTTGAGAGAGGATATTTTTTTATTGAAACTTACAGTAATGGTCACATGTGATGTTTGGAATCGAGTTGGTGAGTGTCTCTGAAAGTTGATATTTGTAGATCTAGAAGAATTGGTCTGTCCAACTACACGAACAGTAAACTCTCCTGCTGGGATGCTGTTGAAGGTCACTAAGTACTGCCCACTTGCTACCTCTTCTATTTTCCCATTAAAAGAGTTTGAACTAGATGCTTCGACCAGAGACACCTCTGTAGGCCTCACACTGTCCGCACCAACCATGGTCACCAACAGGGTGATATTGGTGTCTAAATGAAAAGGAAAACACAGCAGAAACATAAGTTTTTATTTAGAGTTGACTGATTATCACATGTAAAAGGTCGTTCACTTACTTGCTGCAGGCCTGCTGTTTAATACAGCATAGCTTGAATGAAGCCCTTGGGAAAGTTCTACAAAGTCAAACAGGAAATCAACCTCACTTTGACCTGGATAGTAAATAGAAAAACAGTAAATATTTTTGCTGACAATGTCATTTTTGTAATTTATTCATTCATAGCTAAGTAACAGAGTTCTACAAAGAGAACCGATTTTACCAGCAACTTTGATGCTATAGGGCTGTGTTGATTTAATACTGAAAAGCCACAATCCAGCTTGGTCTGAAATATTTGGTTGCACTGTTTGAAAGTTACCAACTCTCTGAATAAGCCCCAGAGCCCCATTCAGTTCACTGCTGCTCTGTGAGACTCCTGGGTTAGATAATAGCATTGTTATAAAAGTTTAGCATAGTATTGCATAATATTGACATTACATGAGTTTCTTAAAGGTATCTAAGAATGACAGTTATTGATTAATTTCCCACCTGATGGACTAGTAATGGTGTAATCTGGAGAGTTGCCTGTGATGTAAATTGTCAGGTTTTGCACAGAAGAATCCACAAAGACAGAGAATATTTCTGCTCTTGCTGGGTTTCTTACAGCCTGGAATAGAGTGACCTAGAAGCAGAAAAGTGAGTGTTGATCATTAACTTAGGAATATATATATATTTTTATTTTAACACAGCATATCAGCTCATGCAAGTGTGCTAAGCTTTAATGATAACAGCAAACTGTACAGAAATGCAGAAATCAAGCATAAGCAGAGAAGAAAGAGTGTGCATGATATGTCAAGACTTAGTACCAATTATAGGATATACTAAAATACCAAAATAGGATATAGAATTTATAGTCTGTAGTTCAATCATGTCCAGTTTTATTCTTAAAGAGCTGGTGAAGCTGCAGGTTCCTACTGTTTAAATAAGCTGATCTAGGACTGTTTGTCTGGTTGCTTCATAATTTCCTCTTCAAAACCATCGACTTGTGTACTAGACCCCTTAACGACACATTTCCTCATACAGATACTTCCAGAAGCAAGCAAACCTCTTTTGAAAATAATTACCTCCTCCCTTAACACTGGCTATGTAATTTTTTTAAACTAGCAGTTATCAAACCCTTGATTAAAATACCTAATTTTGACCCTTGTCAGCTGTCTAACTATAGTTACTCCTGAGGATAGCCCCACATGGATAGCCTAATGTTTGCTGTGAGATTTACTGTGAATGGTAACACATGGATACCCTAAAGACTGCTGTGGATGGATTCACTTGCACAAGATTTCACTTACTGAAAACAGTCTACAATGAAAAAAAAAACTCATTGAATTTTCTTAATTCAAATGCATACATCAGTTCCAAGTAAATGAACTGAGTTAGATTAAAGTAATTTGTTTTCATAAATCCAACATGATTTGATCATGTATTTTCAAAGCCCTGAATAAAATCAAACCCTGCACCCTCATGGCTCATTAGCATGCTGAGGCAGCAGCGTTACCACTGCACTGTCATTCCTCAAATGAGCTAATCAGGTTAATTTAATACTGTATTTATTTCTTCCTGTCAGTGCCAACAACCTCATGAGATTTTAATCAGATTTAATTCAATCTAGTAATTAGAAACTTATTTAAATTAAATTTAGTATAAGCACTGAAACTAAGTTTTGATGAGAAATGTAATTTTTATGTAAACTGTATGTAATATGTTCTCTCAAATCTGATTGACTACATATTCCCTTTTTTCAGTGTCTTATTCATTATACAGACTTAAAGCTAAAAACTCTAATGAAGTAAAAATGATGCTCATACTGAAGATCCTTTCAACACTGTCAGTATTGTTTGAATTAATAGTATACATTTGTGGATGAGTAATGACTCATGATTGCACTATCTGATGTCACCCAGAAGAGGATGGGTTCCCTTTTGTGCCTGGTTCCTGGTTCATTAGGGATCTAAATCTAAGTTAATATCCATTAAATATTGTTGAAAACACTATAAAAATAAAATTTTATTTAATTTAATTTACAAAATAATTTATGCATTATTTAATAAAGTAGGCAGAGTGGATTGGAACAGTTGCTGGACTGATTTTTGCAAGTTTGTGGGAAACTAAGCCAAATAATGTCAACTACAATTAACTGAAAGAAAAACATCAACAAAGCATGTCATTAATGGTAACATTCATTCTTTCATTCATCTTCAGTAACTGCTATATCCTGTTCAGGGTCACAGTGGATCCGGAGCCTATCCCAGGAACACACCCTAAATGGGATGCCAGTCCAAGTGATGGCTATAATACAACTGATATTTAGCTGTATGCATTATGCTATTATCAAAGTACTTCTTCAATTACCAGTGTAGATCTGGAGGTAAACTCAATAATTTTAGTAGCTTGGGACAATGCTCCTTTGGTGACCTCAATAGCATGGCCCCCAGAGGCCTGGGCCAGGTCCTGGTAGACTTGTGAATGAAGCTGAGAGGAAACTTGTCCATCATGCTGAGAACTAACTGTGTTAGTTAGCATGAATGTTACCTTCAGGGAAAGCAAGAAGATATAATCAGTGTTTTGCTTATATTGTTTCATGTTTATGTAGATATGTCACAATGAAGGCAAGATGAATACATGATTGGATATACAGTTTATAGTTTAGATCATTTTATAAAATTTAGAAAAATTCTAAATCAACAGTATCAGTAGTTTGCTCGTGTGTATATGAAAATTTGCATGTACTCACTACAGACTTTGTTCTTTCAATAAGGGCCTGTACAGTATTTCTCAACCTTTTATCTTTTGCATCAGCATCGGTGAAAACAAAAATCTCAGTCTGCACTGGAGACCCAGTGAGGGCAAGCTGGAACAAAAAGTATGCTATGATTGCTACTTGTATGCTTGTAATCAGTCAAGACTAAACAGGTATTATGCAGGGGCCAGCCTAGAACAGGAATTAGACTGATTGATGGACTGACTGACTGATAGAATGAATAACTGAAGGTGAGACTGACTGACTGATGGAATGACTAACTGAGGGGAGACTGACTGACTGATCAAATGCTTGAATGACTGACTAAGTGACTGATTTACTGACTGTTTAAATGACTAAATGACTGACTGACATTACTAAGCAAGTGAGTGAGTGAGTGAGTGAGTGAATGACTGACTCACTTACGCACAAATTGAGTGACTAACTGACTTACCTACTACCTGAATGACTGGCTAACCCTAACTCTAACCCTAACCTGGCAGACTAACTGACTGACTGAATGAGAAAGTGAGTAAGAACAGACTGACTGAGTGAGTGACTGACTGAGTGAGTGACTGACTGAGTGAGTGACTGACCGGATTAATGACAACCTGTGCAATTGGCTGACTGACAGACTGAATGAGTGGCTGAATGACTGAGTGAGTGAGTGAAGAACTGATTGATTGACTGACTGAGTGACTGAAGGACTGAGTGAGTGAGTGATTGACTGACTGACTCAGTGAATAACTGACTGATTGACTGAGTGAGGAGCTGACTGACGGACTGAGTGAGTGACTGCCCTACTGACAAACTCAGTGACTTACTAACTGAAAGACTGAGTGATTGACTGACTGACTGACTGACTAAGCCTAAGTGCTCAGTTCTATGGTAGCTTAAAGGGCTAGACACCCCCAAAAAAGAAAGTCAACTTTAAATAAAACTTAAATAAAAAGTCAACAGACACCTTAAAAAGTCAGCTTTAAATAAAAAGGCTAAACTTTAAATAAAAACAGCCAACTTAAAAAAAATTGCCGACTTATTTTTAAAATATAAGTAACTTTTTTTTTTAAATGCCAAAAACAAAATCGAAATGAATTGAGGAATCATTAATGACTTTAAAAAGTTCATTTAAATAACGTGACACTTAAAGGGCACCCAACAGCTAAGCTAATTACTGTATCCTACCTGGAGTCCTGAGAGACACATTTCAGGAGAATCTCCTCCACCAGCAGCTTTAAGTACATTGAGTTGCTTTTTAAATACATTAGGATCATTTGTTCTTGAAAATGGGCCATAATCTGAAAGAATGTGTAGGCAGAGAGGAAATTTGTTGTTTGTTTGTGTATGTAAATGTATTGTACCATGTTATTGCTTTGTCTAAACCATGTTAGCCCTGTTTAAGTAAAAAAAAAGAGCAGTATCTAACACATCAGAAAATACTCTTTCCCGATTTGTGGTAAAAAAAAAAAAAAAATCTGGCAAGCAGAAAAACCCAACTAAGTAAAGCAGCATTCCATATCATGTTGTTTTTAACCCTCACCACTCCATTAATTTCTGATATCAGAAACACTGTGTTGGGTGCCATCTTATTATCTTACTTATACCCAGGGGCTTAAGTGAGCCAAAATGATCCAGAACAGTGTTCTGGCACCCTCAGTAACTTGGAGCATGGGTGTACTGCGGCATTATGGACAAAAGGAAACAAAATCATGGTCACTGCCTAACAGAAAACAATAAGGTCTGACTATGTTCCAGGAAGAATGTAAGAGTCGATAACGTTTCATCTTTAACTGTAGTCGTCTAGTTTATTGTCCACAGTGTAATCTGACCCGAGATGTGCACACACTGCTTTATTTAAATTTTTGCCAATCTGTATAAATTCATTCCAATTGCAGTTTCCTAAAATGTTTATATGTATCCTTAACTGAACAGTCTGTGCATGCAGGGAACGAGATTTAGCAAGGTGAGTGTTGCCAGTGCTTGAGGCTGTTGCAAGTTATCATGTTGCAAGTGTTTTTAATGAGTTTTAATTTATGTCTGTCTCAGAAAAACATCAACAAAATGTGATTATTGAGCAGACAGAGAATAGAAGAGTTATGACCAAAATAAAGTTGGTCAGCTTTTGATATTTTATTTTATTTTATTCCTCAGGGAAAGCATAGTGACAAAAAACATACCGTCCATGTGCAGAAGGCACATACAGATAGGAAAGTAATCAAACACAAAAGATTTACATAGCAGTTATTCTTATATTTAAAAGATGATTAAAATAATTATCCATATTTCAGTTGAATTGCTCTCTATTCCAATGACTATACAGTACATGAACAATATCTAAATTAAATATTATCTTTAATTAAGTCCTTATCATGTCCTTATCAAAATTGGTTTGGCTCCCAGACCTGCTACAGGTTTCCCCTGATCAAGCAGGGGCATACTGAATACCTGTGAGTATCCAAGGGAGTAAATATTATACATTGGTGGATTGTGGCTGTAATCAAATCTCAATCCACTGAAGTCAGTTTGAGGCATTGGGTAGAGCACAAAGGGTGAAGGTTAGATGTGCACACCCACTTGTGCCCATTACTGTAAATTTCCAGGGCCAAAAGTATACTATAGAGGCAGTTTCTAGTCCACGCCTCACCCATCCATTAATTCTGGGGACAAACTGGCCAAAATTCAAGGCACTGTTAAGGGGAATGCTTGTGGTTAGGTCCTGCAGTTAGGTAGCAAAGTGTGGGATATGTGCAGGTTTCCCTGCAGAGGCAGAGCTGGGACTGTCAGTGGCTGCTCCCAGACGAGAGGAACCAGGAAGTGAGGGAGACTCTTCGCCCCAGGGGATTTCCCCCTAGAGCAGTCCCTGAGACATCCCTTTGACCAAGTGAGTGTAATCAATGATCAATTAATACAGTTGGGGGTCACACTATCCTACCCATTCTCTTCTGTTATTAAAGATAGACTTTTTTAGGTGATGTAGGACACTCAACAATGGAAGAAAGCACCCAGTTGCTGGTGCCAAAGGGAAATGCTTTTCTGTGTGGTTCATCAGGATAAGACTTTAAACCTTCTCATGCCCTTTTGTATTGGCTGGGCATTCATGGCAGTGTCTGCAGTTGGTGTGTGGCATGCCATGAATGTCAGCTGAAGAATAGTCTGGCCACCCCAAAAAAGCCATTGCACCCCTGTCCATCAATTGAGGTCCACTTCAAAAGCGCTGTTATGGACATGCTCTTTTTGGAAAATAATCAACAACAGAGTGGTGTGATGTGGCACGATGCGAAGTTACTATTACCACCCTGAAGTGCAAAGGAAGAATTTCATTGTAGTGTGCAACTGTCTATACCCTGTATAAATTATAATAAAATCTTACATATGTATTTAATATGCACAGTATGCAATCCCATACAATTGTTCTCTCACCAGCCTCTCTTTTTCTCTCTGTTGAAGTTAATAATAGCAATTCAATATAGTATACTATTTAGAATGAATCACTTTTAAAGAGAAATCAAACTTACCAGGGTCGTTAAATGGTACCAGGATGTATTCTGAACGTTGAGCTGTAGTGGCTGTTTTACTGTGAATGATGGATGAAGTAACTCTCCTGACTTCTTCAATGTCTTCAGACATGTCGCTAGTGGTGTCGATAACAAAACACAGCACTGAAGTCTGGCTGAGTCCCATCAGTCTGAGGGATAAGGAATGACACATAACTGTGAAACTGCTGCTAAACAGGTGGCAGAGGAAATAATTAGCATATTAACTGCTAATATAAGTTTAAAATGTGTGATAAACCTTGACGTCTTTAACACTATGTTTGAGGAATCATCAGAATCCTGTTGTGAATAACATGGAAAAAGTAAAGCCAGGAAACATCACCCAAAGAGGCAAATGGACATGGCACACTTACTTAAGTGAACAAGTACACAGGAGTGGGTATGTGTGAATACTATTATTTATGTATATAATTTTTTAAATCCTATTTTATCAATTGAAAGACTTTCTCTGATACCTAAGAAACTCAGCATCTCCAACTGCTGCTCTGATGTCTTGTAGTAGCTCTCTAGTAGCAGCAGTGGCTACCAATGCTGCTGCTTCATGTAGATGACCGTGGATGGAGTTTGAGTCATCCTTATTTATGCCACCTTGCCCCCAACTTGATGGATCAAACTTTCCTCCATGACTGCATTTTCCTTAGGATGAAATGAAAATGTGAAGATAATATACAAAATAATTGATTTGTTTCTCAGAATGAATAAAATTCATATAAATATTTTTATTTTTATAAAAATTAATATTCTGGTTAAGTGACCACTGATGCGACCACTGCTCATCGGATTTTTGTTGTATCTTGTTTTTGCTTTATGATTATATTATTATTAGTGTTAGTCTTTTTTATGATTACTTCTTTTACTATTACACACATCACAAGTCCTATAATGTGCAGTCACTAATTAACCAGATTTTTCCATGATATTGTACAGGGACATCTCTTTATAAAGCTGGATTCACCCTTTATCTGGAGGTTACCTTCACCTTTAGGCCCCGTATTACTGGATTATGCCCTCTATTATTATGTAAACTGTTTCACAATTTCACAAAAATGGATTTTACTAAATTGAGCTTGCTAGCTACATATACGCTGTGCCTGCTACTTTACAGGTGTTAGCTGAGCCCTCGCCACTTCATTTCACTCTGTGGTGCCTGGCTACATATCAAGTAATTCTTCTCTTTCTTACTGTGTTGCTCTGCTCCTGTTGGTTAGTCTTGGGTAGGTGGTTTTGACCAATGGTGGTGGTAATGGTATAGATTATAGCTTGTTATGGCAGTTGCCTGAGGGAGACTCTGAGTGGTCGCATCAACATAAACCAATTTAAACTACATCTATGAATGCCAAGTTTGCCGTATTAAAACACCAGCTCATTGAACAATAAGGCACCACTTATTTCCTAAATAATTGTGAAACAAGCATTGACTTAATGTGTCTAACTGAAAGTTAGGCAATGGCCTAATGACTTCTTTGTTCTGAACCAATCCACATGCCCATAGTATCAGTATGTGGATAAACCATGTAATACTGGTTGTGGTGGTGGGACAGCGCTTGTGTTTCATTCTAGTTACAAATCCATGCCGGCTATTCATGTAACATCATTTAAGGGTCTTGCTTTTAATGTTACTTGACCTAAGCTGTTTTGGTTGTTTGGTTGTTTTAGCTTACCTTTCACCAAAAAGATCACTTGTTTTTATCAAAACGCTATCTGAACTTGTCATGGCAACCTTAGACATTTCTCCACCAAGCCACAAGATGGTGCCACCCGGACCGGTGCTTTACTCAGCATGTAAATTTTCCCACTAGCACTTTGGATATTGTGTGATCCCTAGGTATAGTGGCATGGATTATGCTATCTCTGATTATAAGGCTATACTGTTTAATTTATCTTTTCTCTCTACATCACAAGGACATCATAAGCATAATGTCATCATAATGTCACCTTCAGAAACTTAGCCTCTCTGCCTTAACGAACATGCTTAAGCAGTTTTTCAAACCCTGAGACTCTATCCCCAGAGCAATAATAAATCTATTACCCTAAATCAACTATCTTCCCTCAGAATAAGAGCTGTGACCTTCACTCATTCTGCCCCGTGGTTCATTCCTGAATGGCGCCAAATGAAAACACCTTGGTAGAAAGACAGGCCTGGCAGAACTTGTTTACAAAGACCATGTTTTACAGTTCAAAGAGGCAATTAAGAAAGCCAAGACTGACTACTATAACACTGGCAATGGAAATGCGCAGTCCAGATCACTCCGATTCTTAAAAAGCCAGGACTTGACACTGAAGATTATACAAACTTTAGATTCATTTCTAATGCACCTTTTCTGGGCAAGGTCCTCAAGCATGCTGGAGCAGCTCAGCTCAAATAACAGCTAAGAACTTGTTTGAGGACTTTCAATCTAGGTTTAAGTGATATCACGGTATTGAACCTGCCCTTGTCAGGGTAATAAATGACTTGTTGGTTGCAGCTGATTGTGCCTTGCTGAACATACACATTCTTTTAGACCTGACTGCTGCTTTTGACAAAGTATCCCATAATAAACTTATGCACTGACTGGAGAAGATGGTTGGCCTTACTGGTGCTGTACTCACCTGGTTTCTCTTTCTGACCAACAGCAATGTTTTAATTGATGGGTTTAGGTATGGCCTGTCACACCTCTCTCACGGTGTTCCCAAGGCTCAGTTCATGGCACTCTTGTTCATTTTATGTACTCGCCAATATCAGAAGTTGACATGGTCTGTAATTTCATTGTTATGTTGACGATATGCAGATTTACATGCATCCACCCCAGCTCAGGTTAGAAATCTGTGTGTCACTTTAGATTATATAGTGTCATATAGCATGAATCTCATATCAAAAATACTGCCAAACCAGCTTTCTTTCACTTTAAGAACATTGCCAGACTATGCCCCACCCTTTCCCTCTCTACCACAGAGACACCGTTCATGTGTTTGCCACATCCAGGCTTAATTGATGCAATGCTGTTGTTTGTGGACTGCTGGCCCAGGGTCTGAACAATCTGTAGTATGTGCAGAACTCAGCTGCTAGGGTTCTTACCACATTAGACTATGTGAACACATCACCTCCACAGTTCAAAAGCTACATAAGCTCCCTGTTTGGTTTCGTATACAGTACAAAGTACTTCTTCTGATATTTAACTCTGATATTTATATTTAACCAGCATGGTCTGGTCCCTGCCTACTTAGCTAGCCTCCTCCTTCCACACTCATCAGCACACACTCTCAGATCTTCAGCTCGTCTTCTCACTGTCCTTTCCTCTCGGCTCCGCACAATTGGAGATAAGGCTTTTTGTGTTGCTGTCCCAAAACTATGGAACCCTCTTCATCTCCATCCCTCCATGCCTGCACTGCCCTTGCCCAATTTAAACACAAAAAAACCCACCTTTGCCTTTTTGCTTTTCCACCTACCCAATGACATACAGCATGCATCTTTTATTCTGTAGAACACATTTTAGTTTGCTATCTTTTTTCCCCACATAGTTGTATAATATGCAATTTTTCCTTAATTCCTTTTTTTGTAGTTGTACTGTTATTGTATTGTTTGATTAATTCCTTTTATTTATTTATTTTTTAATTTTACTATTATTATATTATTTAACATTTTTTTTGTATCTCAGACCAATTACCTCTGTCTTTAATTAACTGCTTAATCTATTTTTCACATTACCTTTTGGTTTGAAGAAGCCAAAGTATCCTGATGTTAGTTTCTGCTGTCCAATGATCTCTTCCAGGATGTTTCCTGTGCAGTCTTTGCCAGTACAAGGCCGGCAGGTTTCTGAATCTAGCAAAACAGATGAGAAAATTTTTGATTTCCAGATAATGGGCCAGCAATTGAGATACCTTATGCTTAGCAATGGATACACTAAACAGGATTTTAAATACAGAGTTTCCATTGCTTGGAATGAAGTCTAAGAATAAGATTAACTGGTGTCTAGAATACTGGTGTCAGGGACCACTGAAGCTGTTCTGATAGATTCATAGTGAACCGTCACCTTACTAAGACCATTTACAGGTACAGGACATGGCTAGGATCCATGTGCAGGAGGTTTATTTCACACATACCCAACTCAAAAAACAGAGTCAAAACAAGCAAGGGTCAATACATATATACTGTATCACAGGGCAGTCTGAACAATTAGGGAGAGCCAAAGAATAATTAAAGTCTAGCCACAGGTCAATACATGATATCCACAGATATACCATTAAGAAAAATCCAGAGGCCAAAATCCAAATGGGTAAATGTAATTAATGTAGTGAGATTAACTGTCAGTAGTGCCTTAAATTAGTTGTCATTATGCCCTAAATGATTAAATAACACCTTTATGCCATCACTACTCCTACTACTGTATGAAGAAAAAACAAACAAACAGGTAAACACATCAGCAGAGAAACACCATATAACCACATGGGTAATCATTTACCTGCTATGTTGTTAATTGGGGTGTCTGGTTTAATCAGGTTGGAATAAGGTTCTGTGTTTCCCATTTCAATCCAATTACTATGACTGTAAAAATCCTTAGAGAAAGACATAACCAGGGTCGGAATTACAAAACAATCACTGCAAATTAAAGGAGGCCTTGTTGGTTATGAATTAAACCCTAAACATTAAGCCTTGTATTCTAATTAATAACTACCAAGTAATTAAACTAGGTCATCTCTTTAGCTATTATAGCAGTGTAACACCTTCAACGTTATTTTAAAATATGCATTATAGTGTCTTCATCTCAATTATTAGTGATTTTGCTCCTTCTACAGTAACATAGTGCCATACCTGCAAAGTGTGTAGGATTTTACCAAGTGCATCTCGGGCAGCTTGATAGCTCTGCTGCTTGACACTGTATTTGACAGCAGAAACTCCTTTAGTAATAAGATCCCGTCCAGACAAAAACTCCTCATTGTCAAAATGGTAACTTCCTGTAAAAGGATGCCTAATGTCGACCCAGGCATTGTGTTTATTTATCTTATCAATGCTCCTTTGAAAATCTTTGGCTGAATCAGATGAGTAACAACTTCCTGCCACTGATTTTACTGTCAGTGCACCTTGCTGCAATATGAAAGGCACACACAAGGACTAATATAAAAATACATTTTTATTAGAAATAAAGTTATATTTATAGACTTTTTATTAGAAATAAAGTTATAAATATAAAAGGTTTTATTAACCAGAACAAAATTTCGTCCCTCCTGGAGTGCTTGCGATCTGCAGATATCGGCCGTTGTCTGTAAAATTGCATCACGGGTTATGTCCTGATGCTTCTTTGACTTTGTTGACAAAATCTCAAAGGCTAGACTTTGACTTGTCATAAGGAACATCATGAAATATATACAGATCAATGTCTTGATCAGCATATTTGTGGGTATCATCATCAAATCTGTGAAGAGAGATAAAACACTTGGCATAAATAACTTCCAAACATAATAGGTGCTTTCTGAATATTTAAATACAGTGGGGTCCAAAGGTCTGAGATCACTAGTGAAAATGCTTCTGTTTTGCATTCTTTTCTAATTTACTACAATTTTGATTACAAATTATATCACTGACAGCAACTTGAATGAAAAGTAGAATCTTTGAAATATTTACATTAATTTCAGAGTTTCTTAGTATTTGGTACGTCCCCTTTTTTCTTTAATGACAGTGTGCAATCAAGCTGGCATGGACTCCACAAGTTTATACAAAAGCTTTTGATCCATTTCAAAGATCAAATCCATCAGCGTGTCGTCTGAACACATGATTTAATAGAAGAGATTAGGCATGAGGAAAACTGACCTTTTGTACAAAGCAGTTAACATGGTCAATATCACATATTTACTTACATTTAAATAGGGACCTAGAAATAGTGCAGAATTCTGAATATTAAATATTCAAAATTAAACATTTACCTATTTTGTTTTAAATATTTCAAAATTCAATGTGGTCTAAGACTTTTGGACCCCACTGTATGTATTTCTTAAATAATTACATTAATAAAACACTATATAGTAGTGTAAATCATACCTTAAAACTTAAAGTCTAGATGACTGCAGTGGACTTCTGTAGTAGTGAAAATTCCTTTGTGCTCTCGCTTTGTGCAATACTGTAAAAAAAACGGCTGTGAAAGCCACACCCATAACGAAACATGATAATATCACTTTATGATATCAATATATATTTTTAACCAGAATTTAATCATAGCTTACAGACTGACAAGATAATCAAGGCAAGTCAAGACAAGTCAAGTCACCATTATTTGTATATCACATTTAAAAGACAAAAAGTGTTGGCCAAAGTGCTGTACACCATCTCAGCAAAATCAAACAACAGTGAAATAAAACACTAAACAAAATTAGATGAAAGTATAGAAAAAAATAAAAACTAAAACGGTGTACCAAAGGAGAAATAAAAACATTAAAGACAAAACCTCTAAAAAGTTTATAAATTGGATTTAAAAATATCCACAGTGGGGCATGCCTGTTCCATAATTTTGGAGCTGTAACAGAAAAGTTCAGTCACCTTTGAACTTCATCTGGTTCCATGGAAAAGTTAAAAGTAGCTGGTTAGATGATCTTGAGGTATTTTTGAACACAAGGCATCCTATTTTTTTAGTACAAACTTTGTTATAGATTTTTATTTTATGACTTCTACATTACTGATTCAGTACAAAAACCTTTTAGATTTCCAAACATTAGTTCCCCTTCAGGAACTCGAGCTGCATCGAAACGCTATGGGAATACCTTCAGCGTGACCGCGCTCTGAATAACATGTGTAATCAGTCCAATGGATGGGCGAGACGTCACGGGCGGGGTGACGTAGCGACCCGGAAGCATAAAAGCCCGAGCGGCAAACGCCGCGCTAGCTTTCTGTCATTCAGCAAGCGATCTGTGTGATATTGTCTGTCTATTGTTTGTCTTTCTGTGTTGTCTGCGGCATGCCTAAGGCCAAGGACAAAACGAAACATAAACGGGGCGAGAGCGGACAGCATTTTAGGCTGTGTGTTCCTCCCTGCCCGCGTTATATTACCGGCGGGGATACACACAGTCTTTGCGTTGTCTGCTTGGGAGCGGAGCACGCAGAGTCGGCTCTCGAGGGAGCCGGCTGCTTGCATTGCGAGCGTTTGCCGCTGCGCGCGCTTCGCTCCTGGAAGGCTCTCTTCGAGGAGGGAGCCTTCACTCGCATGCCTCGCGGTGCCGGCCCCGCTTCTGCCGAGGCAGAGCGGCGGTTGCGCTCGTGGGGCTTGCAGATGGATCTGGCGGAGGGAATGGAGACGGGCGAGTCCTTTTCTCCTTCCTCACCCTCCAGATCCACTGTCCGCTCTCTGGGTTCGGAAGCCCGCTCTGCGGTTTCTTCCCCCCGGGGAGCGGGCCCGGCGCTCCACCTGTCTTCCTCCGAGGAGGTTGATGTGGAGGGCGCCGACTCTGATCTGCCGCAGTCTCCTCAATATGAGGAGCTGCTGGAGGTGGTTTCGCAGGCCGTTGCTAAACTTAGCATCGACTGGCCCGCTGAAACATGGGTTGACCCGCAGGGGTCGAAGCTAGGTGAGCGCTTCCTGCGCAGTAAACCGCCACCTCCACGCCGGAGCCTGCCTTTTTTCCCCGACCTCCACACTGAGGTGTCAAGGTCACGGAGGAGGCCTTTTTCGGCCCATTTATTCAGTCCCGCCTCCTCTTACTATGCTAACGTGGCGGGGCTGGACCATACTGGCTACAGGGCGATGCCCAGGGTTGAACAGACCCTAGCTAGCTATCTGTCCCCTGGTGCGGCATCGTCCCTGAAGGCTCAGCACTGCCCACCAAGCCAAGTGTTACAGGCGTACCAGGCCGACCTGCTCAAAGAGCTGGATGAGCATGGGGAGATGCCGTCTGAGCATGTGACGGAGCTCAGGCGGGCCGCAGATCTTTCTCTCCCCGCCACCAAGGAGACCGCCCGTGCTATCAGCCGGTCTATGGCAGTCCTGGTGGCGGCGGAGAGACACCTCTGGCTGACCCTGTCCGACATGAAAGAGAGGGACAGGGTCATTCTTATGGACGCCCCGCTGGCGCCCTCTGGTCTGTTTGGTGACGCTGTTAGCGGTTTCTCCCTCGCCGCTCTCTGGCTCGTGGGGCTGCTGGGTGGGGGCAGCCCCCTCCGTGTACTGCCTCCTCTCACAGGGAGGCACAGAAACAGAGGTGACACGAAGACAGATCTGAGGACTGTTCTTTTTTCGAAGAGGGCCGCGGCTAAGAAGCCCTGACGCCTTGGGCCCAGGGCTTCCGAGGGCGGGCCCCTCTGGGGCGGGACGGTGTACACCTCATTATACGGTGCCCGTCTCGCCTCAGTGCCCTCGGGAGGTCGATCTGCCAACCCTGCCACCTATGGTGCTTCAGGGCACAGCGGTCTCCGGCGAGTGTATCTCCCAGTTCTCGCCCGGGAACGTAGCGGGTCTGGGAGGCTTGCGGCCTCTTTGGAGGCCTTCGGAGCAGCTAGTTCGGTCATTCCCTGTCGGTTCGCCGCTCCAGGGCACCACGGTAGCTGCTCTCGCCATACCAGAGGTCAGTCTCGAGAGGCTGATCCCCTTAGTGAGCTATTTGGCAGTGTGGAAACTTCTGCCGAATGTGTCTCAATGGGTCCTGCGTACTGTAGAGAGAGGCTATTGAATTCAGTTCGGCTCTCCTCCGCCTCGCTTTTCCGGGGTTCTTCCCACTCTGGTGGGTCCCGAGCAGGCTCTGGTAATGGAACAGGAAGTACACACTCTCCTGAGGAAGGAGGCCATCGAGGTGGTCTCTACTCACGACAGAGAGTCCGGGCTCTACAGCCGGTACTTCATTGTTCCCAAGAAGGGTGGAGGGCTGCGTCCCATTTTGGACTTGCGGCAGTTGAACCTCTCAGTTCAGGATGCTCACGGTCACACAGGTCGTGTCTCAGATCAGCTCCGAGGACTGGTTTGTCACGATCAACCTAAGAGATGCTTACTTCCATATCTCCATCCTTCATCAACACAGGAAGTTCCTGAGGTTCGCTTTTGGGGGCGAAGCTTACCAATATCGGGTTCTTCCGTTCGGCCTAGCACTCTCACCCCGCACCTTCACGAAGTGTGTGGATGCTGCTCTGGCTCCTATGCGGCTCTGGGGCATCCGCATACTGAATTATATCGACGACTGGTTGATATTAGCTCGATCGGAGCAGATGGCGGTTTGACATCGAGATGTCGTTCTCGCCCATATGAAAGAGCTGGGGTTAAGACTAAACGACGAGAAAAGTGTGCTTTCTCCAGTACAGAGAATCACTTATCTGGGTGCGGTGTGGGATTCGACCACGATGCAGGCACGCCTGTCTCCTGCTCGGATCGAGTCGATCCTCACAGCAGTCATGAGAGTGAGAGAAGGCCGGTCACTCACTGTGAAGCAGTTTCAGAGACTGCTGGGTCTGATGGCAGCTGCGTCCAACGTAATACCTTTTGGCCTGCTGTACATGAGACACCTACAGTGGTGGCTCAAGACCAGGGGGTTCTCCGTGAGGGGAAACCCGCTCCGCATGATCAAGGTCACTCGGCGGTGCCTACGTGCCTTAGACATGTGGAGGGAACCTGGGTTCTTGTCTCAGGGCCCGGTGCTGGGAGCTCCTTGTCACCGCGTAATGCTAGCGACGGATGCATCTCTTGCCGGATGGGGAGCGGTCATGAGTGGCCGCTCTGGCCGTGGTCTGTGGAGCGGCCACCATCTCACTTGGCACATCAACTGCCTGGAGATGCTGGCTGTGTTTCTAGCACTGAAACACTTTCTCCCGGACCTAAGAGGTCGCCACGTGTTGGTGCGCACCGACAACACGGCAGTGGTCTCTTATATCAACCACCAGGGAGGTCTGCACTCGCGCCCCCTTTACAGGCTGGCGCTCCAGATCCTTGTGTGCTCCCAGGGGAAACTCCTCTCGCTGAGAGCAGTTTATATCCCTGGCTGTCTCAATATGGGAGCAGACGGCCGATGCCGAGGGAATGGAGGCTCCACCCCGAGGTGGTGGAGCAGATATGGCGTATGTTCGGCTGAGCTCAGGTGGATCTCAGGAGACGTCGCACTGTCCCCTCTGGTTCTCTCTGACTCATCCAGCTCCCCTAGGACTGGATGCTATGGTACAGAGGTGACCGAGAACGCGTCTGTACACCTTTCCCCCAGTCGCTCTGCTCCCGGGAGTTCTGGAGAGAGCGCGCCGGGACGGGGTCCGCTTGCTGCTAGTAGCCCCGTTCTGGCTGGGCCGAGTATGATTCTCAGACCCGATTTCCCTTCTCGACGGCTCTCCATGGGAGATTCCTGTCAGGAGGGACCTCCTCTCACAGTCGGGGGGCGACATCCTTCACCCCTGCCCGGAGCTGTGGAAGCTGTGGGTGTGGCCTCTGAGGGGGCACAACTCAGAGCTTCTGGTCTCTCAGCCGAGGTTGTTGAGACCATCCTCCAGTCCAGAGCTCCCTCAATGAGGAAACTGTATGCCCTGAAGTGGAAACTTTTCACTTCCTGGTGTGGAGACCGCCGGCTCGACCCTGTTCACTGCCCAGTTGCTACAGTGCTGGAGTTCCTGCAGGCCCGTCTCTTCACAGGGCTGACCCACTCCACCCTGAAGGTCTACGTGGCGGCTATTGCGGCCTGCCACGCCCCCCTTGGTGGTCAGTCAGTGGGCAAGCACCCCCTGACCAATTGCTTGTATGCTTTGGTCCCCCGAAGAGGGGTCTTCCTGCTACCAAGCAGACCCTCAGCCGGTGGATTGTGGAGGCCATTTCCCTGGCTTATGAGTCCTCATAAGGCGTTCCCATAGCGTTTCGAAGCAGCGTCTTGTTGCCTCAGGGAACCATGGTTACATGCGTAACCTGGAGACGTTTTCCAGCACAAAATTAAATGTTACAGAAAAATCTTTGTATGTCAGTAAAGAAAGCAGCATATTACATAAGAGACCACTTTTCAGACAAAAAAACATAATGAAGGCTGCTGGATTTTGCTGCAAAACTTAGAAGCAAATGTGACAGTCAAAGACTCCATGAGAACTGTGGCTGGTTCTGCAAGATGCTCAATGAAACTTACAGCTAATTTCCTTATAAAACTGCACAAATTGTACCCGAGACTACTATTTTTTTTTAAAGCAAAGGATCGTCACGCCAAATATTGACTTTGTTTCATTTATTACTGTTTACTGCTCTTTATAGTATTTTTTAATGTAGAAACATTTAGTTTCATTATATTTGAAGGCATCTTTGCTCTACAGCATTTCTTTGTATGTGCCTAAGACTTTTGCACAGTACTGTATAACTGGGTGCCAAGCTGTGCAGAGTTAACAAATGCTCAGATAACAAAACCTTGGACTCTATTCTGTATTTGACTGTGAAAGGAGGCCAGGACAAGAGAGATGCTCTCCCTATCATAATACAAAACTTCATTTTGGACCAGTTTAAAACTTTTACATTTTTAAAAATTGTGGGTCAGTCCATCTCAAGTGGTCCAATAATTGTAAAGTTGGTTGCTTGACCGTTTTTAATTTTTCAAATTTTTTTTTTGAGTGATTACCTCTATGTATTGGCATTGCAAAACCACCAGCTGCCATCTTTGTGTCATGGCACACAACACATTTTGGTTATACAGATGTTTAAGGAAACCTCAATATCTCGGCTCCAGATGGTCCTAGCAAAATGAAAACTGATCTCTAGAGCACATCACAATATAGTAGAAAATATAAACAATTGTTTCCCCAAGCTGCCTTTCCCATTATAAATTGAAACAAAAAGTGGAACTGTGAGCAATCTTGAGCATTATATTTAGACTTAAGTTCTAAGTCTAAGGATCAAGAATGTGCAAAATGTTTATATACGTACATGTACCTTGATCAGTTTTTGTTCCAAGGAGCTAAGACCACCCAGAGCCGAGATATTGAGGTTTTCGTAAACAGCTGTATAACCAAAATTTGACGCAAACATGGCAGCTATAGTTAAACTTGGTAAAAAAAAAAAAAAAGTGGTTTTGCAATACATAGAGGTAATCACTAAAAAATAAAAAAAAAAAAAAAAAAAAAAGGAAAATTAAAAATGGTCAAGCCACCTGTATTGGACCACTTAAGGTAGAATGACCCAATGGCAAAGCACATTTATAGATTTATAAATGTTTATAGATTATTATCAGTTGCTATTATCCATATTAACCTGCTTTAGTATTATCCTGAGCTGACAAGCAAATACCTCTATATTTGTAACATATTTGTAATTAAATGTCATTAGTAATACTGAGAACACTTTAACGTCTTTCCAAATGTGTGCTTTACAAGTGCACAGGCAAACTGAAACTGAAGGTACATCTGTAGTAACAGATATCTGGAACAGTTAGAAGAGATAAACACACCAGCAGAGAAACACCCGTATACCCACATTAAGAACATTAAGAACTATGTTCAGTTTACTACAGAGCAACTGATATCCCAATGAACCAGGTCATCTCTTTAGCTGATATACCTTAGATACACCTTTATCTCAATTATTAGCAATTTTCTTTTATTGTACATTAACATTGTGCCATGATAAGTCTTTGATAATGTGCCATGATAACACTCATTTGACCCATATTTTAAATATATTATTTGAAAATATTTTTATTTCAAACAGAAATATGTGGTGGCCTAGGAAAACAATTGTTAACATTTTCTACTATATACAGCATAATTCTGAAAACTTCCTGAAATGAAAAATGGTTCAGTTTTGCAGGTATCTCAGGCAGAAGCAAATTTCTAGCATTTCAAAATCTATCATTTTAAAGGGTTACCCCAAAAAGTAAAAGGGAGAAATTAAAGATTCAACTGAACCACCGCACTTATTACATAAACCTATGTGTAGCTTTATATCAGACATTAATCATAGCCTATAGCCTGACAGGCTCATCCACATCATATCCTGAGGTAAAAGTCACTTACGAGTTTAAACACAATCCTTATCATCATCATCTCTTCACTTGACTGATTTTTATTTACACTTCCAACTTCCAACAGATTTTCCATCAGTTGGTGTTTCGATAATGGTGGTGGAGACACCTGTCTAACATGCTTCTCCAAGATCTCCCACAGGTGTTCAATAGGGTTGCAATTCAGTGTGTGTCTTACTTAGATGAGCCAACTTGTAAATTAAGATGCACCCACAGTTTAAATTGTGCTTGTGGAGACTCCTATGAAATCTCACCTTGTTCTTGCACTGAACCACATAACTATTGAAAAATTACTGACCTTTTCACAAGTTTTTGAACATGTGTAGTACTTAAATGATTGTTTAGTGTTGGCGAAAAAAACAAAAAAACAACTGGTGATGGCAATAACATTTTAATACATTAAACAATTGATTGACAGTAACATCGGAAATTCAGATTATATAAATCATAATGACACTTGAATATGGACATAATATAAGTTTTTGATCATGTTTAACCAGTTACAGTCAAACTTTTCAAGTTATAGCAGGATGATATAACAATAAACTCTGTTGGTATTCTCTGTCTGACAGTGTCTAAGTACTTACTTACTCTCTGCTGTGGAATTCTCAGCCACATTTAACACATTCAATCTAAATACTTACCCACTTATTAACACAACACCTCGCCATCTCTTTACATTGCAGCACAGTAATAGTGTGTTGACATGAGAGCACTTCAAATCTATGTCTATCACAAACACATCTGATGCACATTGTAAATGATGTTTTACAGATTGAACTTAACACAAGGTGTCTGCAGTAAATGTGTGTATCCCCCCCCCCCAAAAAAAACCCTCATAATCCTGACCAAGGTCACATTCATTAACCTGTGTTTAACCTATGTCCCTGCTAAGCACAGATTTACTCCTATCTGCACTATGAGCAATTTCTTTTGAGCAAGACTTCCAATCATTTGATGTTCTGGAAATCTGATGTATGAAAACACGCCTCTTGGGATAAGCCTAGGAGAGTACTGTATATTGAAAATGAAGGTAAAATCAGTCGTGAAGGGTGGGATCCAAAACTTCATTCTGAATCTAACCTGATTTTTGTGCATCTCTGTTTATTTGGTCTTCTCTAAATCATTAAATAGCCTAAATGAATTGTAAGGAAGGAATAAAATACAATGGTGCATGCTTCAATCAACACTTTCTGACCAATCAAATTCAAGACTTCAACAATGCTGTGAAAGTTAATTATTTCAAATGAAGCTTGTGTTTGCAAAGATTTTATGTCATAGCAAATCAAAAGAAGGGAGAAATCAAGAAAATGAAGGAAAAAATTCCTAAAACATAGACAGTAATTAACATACAGTTTTGAGGAAAAAGGAAAATTAAACACACAATGCAATACATGGTTCAGATACCTTGTACCCATTATGTAACATCCCCTCATCATCTGTAAATCTCTGTAAATCTGTAGATTCAAGTGCTGGCATGTAGTTAGGTTTAATTAAAAAGTAAAAGCTCTTAGTACAGTTTGGTAATTAAATAGACTGTTTATCCCTTATAGAACTGCAAACAAGATAAATTCCATACCAGATCCTGAAATCTTTTAAACCTATGTTGCATGTAAGCCTACTATAAGCCTACTATAAGCTTACATTGCATGTGCATGACATTACCCAGTAATTTAAGAATTTTACTCATATTTTAAATGAGTGGTATAAAAGTGAAAATTACATGAGTATGCAATGATTAATGGCATGGAAATTAAATTAATGAATATCTATGTGCATTGAAATAATCGCATAAAATAATAACAGACCCTCCAACTAAAAATAATACATTCAGTGCTTTTTTAATTTATGCCATTATATTATATATATATGTATAAAATTTATTAAACAGTATTACATTCAGAGTTTAAACTCTGAGTAGAGTTTAGTTTTAAATTACTGAGTGTATTAGGCAAGTAGAATTTCCTTCTAGTACATACATGCAGACTTATAGTGATATAGATCAAAAACATTTATTGAAGATTGATGTGTGTGTATTTCATTTATAAGTTTGCTCCTCATACTGTATAAAAGCATTACTGAACAAGTAGTATGTAGGCCTAAATATGCAGATATTGTTGAAATTCAGATAAATGGAGCTTTGTTTGTTTGTTTTTCTTAGAGCTACATCAATTGTTAAAATGAGACTCCCATATTAAGCCAAAGGCAAACTGGCAAAATAAAAAAAAATTCTGCACCATAAGTGAGGACGCGTGGTGCAGCTGTAGCTCTCAGAGATTTGAAGCAGGTGGCAACATTTCCCATTGCATCCACAGCAACCAGTTCTAAGTCTCGGGAACAGCAAGATGAGCTGAAGACTGCCGTAGTGACGACCATGCCTGTGTCACTGAGCACGCTGGTGATGGTGAGGTTGCCATTGCCCTGGAGGACTCTCACACTTGGAATATCTGATCCATATCCACCAGTCACGTTGGCAGTGAGGTACCATGACGACATGCTGCAATCGCCTGGGCAGTCAGCCTTAATGTTAACTGCCTTGCATACTGGAAGGAAGAAATCTCTCACCTTAAAGAAGAAAAACAGTTAAGATTCCACACAAATTGTGTTTAGTAACTTGTCTGTAATGATTATGATGTGTGGCAGCCTGTGAAAACCCTACACATGGTTTGACATATACATGCAAATATAGAGAAGTAAAACTACAGATTTTTCTAAATAATAAATAATAATCCTATATCATCTGCATTTTAAATTCTGGTTAAATTGAAAAAGGCACAGACTGCATTTAAAATTTAAATATATTTTGACAGCCACTATTAAAATTACAAACTGAATTGATTAGACTTATGTCAATTTTGCTATGGCATGTAGCTATCCAAAAACATCATGAAAGCATGACATTCACTGAGGAAATCACACTTAGCTAGTAAGATTCTACACATCTTTAGGTAGACTCACTGTTTTTACCATTGTGTTTGTACCCAACATGATCTTTCTAGAAAGGTTAAAAAGTAAATCAAACATTGGTTTGATGGAATATATTTGCTTTTTTTAAATTGATGTATCAAAATAACATATTTTGAAAGAAAAACATATTTTGTCCAAAATCTTTGTAACATTTTTGGATAATTTCCAAAATTCAGCCACAGCGACATCCACTGGGTTTTCCCAGACTGCCACACATTTCAGAAATAATGATCAGTTCAGCAATGGTAAGAAGGTGTAATGTAATGGTTAGCTTTGAAACCTAAATATCCTCCTGTTCAAACAATGAATTTAGGCACTGACAATTCCTTTAACAACATCCTGGAATATTTAATGTAATGTGAGTAATTACCGGAGGAACAACAAGAAGACGTAGCACAATGTAATTGAAGTCACTTCCATCAGCTGCTTCAGCCTGGATCGTCACAGTGACATCAGTTCCAGAGGAAGTGTTTGTAGGGACAGTCAGAATCACTATACCATTCGCACTGCCCCCACTCTCGAGAGTTAAGGATGTGTTAAAGAGTGTGTCAAAATTGCGATCATTGATGACACTGATATTAAAGCTTCCTCCAGAGCCATTGGTTGCAACTGTGAAAGGCAGAGTGAATTCTTTTCCAAGTTCCATTGTTTCAAAAGGTTCAGTCTGAGGGTAAGTAGAAAGAAAATACATTTTTAAAGAAAACTTTGATGTTGCTTGGTAAATTACTATTTTGATTTCATAGCCCAAATTTGAAAGGTCAGTTGTGATGAGCAGAAATTAATGTGCACCAAAAGAAATTAAGGGAAAAGCACTTAAGACTTTTACCTGTCTAAATTCAACTGAAGGGGGTGCTATAATTCTTCACTTAATAAACCTGCTCATAACTTTTGAACTGCTTAACATCAGATCATGATTCAACTTTCCCTTGATACCCTGGATGTAACAAATATGTGTTTTGCCACACAAGAATTCAACCATTTTGAGTTTTAACAATATGGTTTTTGTTTTTTCTACTTCAAATTTTGTCCAATCCTCACAAACAAGTGCTGATGGTTCTGTCTTCTTGTCTTCCTCTGTCGCTATAGGGGTGAGGTGAGAGAGTGCCTATCTATCTATCTATCTATCTATCTATCTATCTATCTATCTATCTATCTATCTTTATTTCTTTATTTAAATTAATAACATTGAATCAAGACTGGCAAATTTTGAAAATAACTATCAAGGAAATATACTGTTCACCCTAAAAATGAGAATATTTATGCCAAGCTAATCAGTTTTTGTTACCCTTTTATGGAGCCTTGATTTCATTTGATAATTTACTTGATGGAAATTAGTATTTTGATCTCTTAGTCCATTTGACTGGTTGATTTTCATTAATGGTGAAAAAAAAAGAAAGCCAAATTGTAATGGTGCACTCAACTGTATAACAATAAGTGATATTATATATATAATAGTAATAATAGTGGGGTGAGTGGGGATTTCTTTGAATTCAAACTTACAGTGATAGTCAGTCTTGATGTTTGGAACCGAGTTGCTGACTGTCTCTGAAAATTCAAGACCACATTTGATAAGAAGCTGGCCTTTCCAACCACACGAACAGTAAACTCTCCTGCTGGGATGCTGTTGAAGGACACCAAGTACTGCCCACTTGCTAACTCTTCTAGTATCCCATTAAAAGAGTTTGAACTTGATGCTCTGACCAGAGACAACTCTGTAGGCCTCACATTGTCCCCACCAACCATGGACAGCAACAGGTTGATACTGGTGTCTAAATGAAGGGAAGGCAAGGCAAGCTTTTTTAAATAGCACATTTCATACACAAGACAATTCCAAGTGCTTACAAATAAACAGAAAGTATAGAAGAACAATTGATTTAAAAAGAAATTATAAAATTTATTAAAAATATAAACGTTAAACTGAAATGAATAAACATGACTAAAAAAGTGTCAAGTGCATAAGATAAAAGATAAGAAGATTGAATAGCAATGCAGTACCACCCCTGAGCTCTAACAACAGTGCTTTATACTTAAAAGTTTGATCAAATAGGTAGGCTTTTAGTGTCAGTTTAAAAATATCTAGTGTTGGGACACTTTTAGATATCTAATTTTAAAATAGATATGCAAAAAAGCACATTTTACTATCATTTCACAAAGAGGTTTATGCATCATGCATTCACAAGGGGCCCTCTTGTGGTGTGAAAAGAATAGGTAACTAATGTAACTAACGTCAGAAGATCACAAAGTGGCAATCATGAAGTGTTCATATCTGGGGCGAAAAAATGCAAAAAGAAAAAAGCAGAAGAGGAGAAATGGACCGAAATAATGGTAGGAAATTGATGCTGATTCATTGAATGTAATCAATTTGTCCATTTTTATGCTTCTGCTTATTGATATAGTACACAGTAGCTAGCTAGTATCTAGAGCATATATGTCAAACACAAGGCCTGCAGGCCAACAGCCTTGTTTCAGTTGACCCGTGTGAACAAAAACTATTACTGAAATGGCTCGTAGCGCAGTACTGCTCAACATCTTCACTCAATCCAGAATTTACAGCAGATCCATAACGTAGCAACTACCATTGTACAGCGTGCAAGCTCACATCTCTCAGTGCTTAACTAAAACCCTATATACGTGTTACATGGTTACTACATATACACGTTTTTTCTACCACGGCTGGCTTGACCAAGGTCTGAGTGTGGACTGTTTGCTGCACTTGATGTAAGTCACACTTACATTGTGTGTTGTGCTGGCAGTTGCGTAACCAGAAATGCATTTCGGTGGTATATTGAAATATAAAAATAGGCTTGTGAGATTGTGTATAAAATGCCATAGTCCTACAGTGGCCTCTTAATTATCACTGATAGACGATAGTATCGCCTGTGGCTTTGAGAGGTAAAGGAAGGGGGCATGTTAAGACATACATACATCATTACAGCGAAAAAAACACCAGAAACTGGTTACGAGTCTTAGCTGTAACTAAGCTCATTATAATCAAGTTACTTCAGTATGTGTTGAACAGCAGTGGAGATACTTATTGAATTCCTGTATACTGAAGTAGCCCTGATAAACAACACAAAATAATATCGCAACTGTTTTCCTGATCTGTAAAATTTAATTTGTAAGTGCGAAGTGCTCCTGCATTTCAGCTCGATGTCAGAGAGCAGTAGGACTGGTGATAATCATTAATCATTTAAGGCACAAACTACAGTCAAACAATCTATCTATATTAGTAATGTTTCCATAAAATATCTTTATGGCAGTTTCACTGAAAATGATTAGAACAACATGTTAATAATAGGGCAGAATTACTCCTTATATTACAAATCCTCATCTACTTTTCTTTTGCAGTAAACTTCAGCAAGCTACTTCACCTGCTCGACTTCTATATCTCTGTGCTTATAGTGGAGCTATAGGGCTACTAGCTTTCAAACAGAAACAGGAAAAATGCATCATCCCAATTGGCTAATCCTGTTTCCTTATCACAGAAGCTGGTATTGAATAATATGTGATTAAACAAAGGAATGCATTCATAAATCATTTATTATAATCACTACAATAAACATTATTAACTAATAGTGCATACACTTTAATAGTTTCTTTTAGCCCTTCTGTTATAATATCCAATTCTAGCCTCAGATCCTAACTTATTGGTGTTAGTCAATATGTTAAATAAGTAAGTTTTTAAAAAATTATAGATATCTATTATGGCTCTTGAGGGTCTCACAAAAATGCTGATGTGGCCCAGGCAGAATTATATATCATGTACTTTATATAATATTATTTATATTGTATATGTTTAAATGTTTTGTCAAGAAATCTCTAATCATGAATGTATATATGAGGTAGAATGCTGATTTAGCAACTGCTTTGAAATCACTGCTAAAATGAGGTGAGAGTCCTTTAAAACAGGTTATGAACCTGTTCTTTTGATTTGTGGACTTTAGAGTCAAGATAACCAGCAAGTCTACATCTCTCATTTTTTCCCAAATAATATAATCTTTATTTAGTTGTACAAAGTTTAGGCACACTGGGTTTGTTAAAGGCATTGACTGTGAGTCAATGGGACCATAGTCATGGTGGTGACAGAGCCAGTGAAATCTGAGTTTCAGCTGCATAGCTGTGGTAAATTATTCTATAGTATTGTAAGATTTTAATGGGAAAAGATGGAGTAGAAACATAGGGAAAGTTTTTAATCAGAGTTAACTGAATATCACTTAAGAAAAGTTGTTCACTTACTTGCTACAGGCCTGCTGTTTAATACAGAATAGCTCGAATGAAGCCCTTGGGAAAGTTCTACAAAGTCGAAAAGGAAGTCAACCCCACTTTGACCTGGATAATGAATAAAAATAACCATTAACAAACTTCTTCATTTTTGCCATTTATTTATTCACAGGTAGGCAGGACAGGTCCACAAAGAGAACTGATTTTACCAACAACTTTGATGGTGTACGGATATGTTGAGTTTATACTGAACTTCCAGAGTCCAGCCTGCTCTAATTCATTTGGCTGCACAGTGTCGAGGTTACCAACTCTCTGAATAGGCCACAAGGTCTCACTGCTGTGCAGTTTGGTGGAGCTCTGTGAGACTCCTGTGTTAGACAATACCATTATTAAACGTTTAGCATAGTATTGCATGAGTTTCTGAGTGGTATCTCAGAATGAGGGTTTATTGGTTAATTTTCTGATCTACACACCTGTGGGACTAGTGATGGTGTAATCTGGAGAGTTGCCAGTGATGTAAATTGTCAGACTTTGCACAGAAAAATCCACGAAGACTGAAAATGTTTCAGCCTTTGGTGGGTTTCTTACAGCCTGAAATAGAGTGACCTGAAGAAGCAAAAAAAAAAAGTGTTGCTCATTAAAGTTTTTTCCCTACTATACTATATTTTAACACAGCACTGAGACGAATCATGCACGTGTGCTGAGCTTTAATGACAACAGCAAATTACAGAAATGCAGAAACCAAGCATGAGCAGAGAAGGAACAGTGCACACAATATGTCAAGACCTGGTAAATACCAAAATAGGATGTAGAATTTATAGACTGTAGTTCAGCCATATCTAATCTTATCCATAAAAGCTGGTGAAGTTGTTGGTTTTTGTTCCTATTAAGCCAAAGCCAAATCTCCCTCCACCTGTTTAAATTAGCTGATCTAATTTAATTAAAAATAATTTAATCTTTCATTATTTACTGAAATATTTATTGACTAAAGGTGGCAGAGAAACAGTGGCTGGACTGATAAAAATAAAATAATAATATAAAATAATTGAAAGATAAACATTATCAAGGCATCAAGTGAGTGTTATATCTTTTATATCCCTCTATATCCCTAAGTGGGATGCCAGTTCAAGTCATGGTTATAATAGGACTGAAATTTAACCATATGAAGTAACATGATTCAACTATCAAAGTATAATTTTAGTTACCATTGTAGATTTGGAGGTAATTGCAATGATGTTTGAAGCTTGTGTTGCGTTGTTGACCTGAATTACATGGCCCCCTGAGGCCTGAGCCAGGTCCTGGTAGACCTGTACATTGAAAGGCTGAGGGGAGACCTGCTGTTGGTCATCTACGGGCTCGGCACTCCTGCGACCCCGAGAGCTATCGGAGTTAGCTATTATGAAGCTAACCTTCATAGTGAGAAAGAAAGAAGATTTAATCAGTGTTTTGCCTACATTATCTCATGTTTATATAGATGTGTCACAATGAAAGCAGGATGACAAATAAATGACCAGTATGGTTTTAAATCATTTATTAAAACTTTGAAGATTTCTAAATAACAGTGTCAATAGTTGGCTTGTGTGTTTACGATGATTTGCATGTACTCACTACAGACTTTGTTCTCTCAATCAGTGCTTGCACAGTGCTTGTCAACCATTTATCTTTTGCATCAGCATCGGTGAAAACAAAAATCTCAGTGCGCGGCGGAGATCCAGTGAGGGCGAGCTGGAAAAAGTATTCAATGATTGTTACTTGTATGCTTGTCAAGATAAATGGTACTAAACAGGTAATTTGCAGAACAAACTTTCTGACAAAATGAGTGACTAAATGACTAAATGACTGACTGACTAAATGAGTGATTGGTTAACTGACTGATTAACCGACTGAGTGACTGATTTACTGACCTACTGACAAACTAAATGAGTGCGTCAGTGACTGACTGAGTAACCAACCACCTGAATGGCTGACTTACAGACTGACTGAGTGACTTAGTAACCGGAGTCACTCACTTACTGACTTACTGATTAACTGAGTGACTGATCAGTGAATTGAACATGCATGGGCATTCCTTGAGAGGAATAAGTGACTACTACACCATGTCTATCTATACACTATACGGATGTATACACCTACACACAGGTGGCTAATCACTGAACTTACGCTATGGGTTAGTTCAGACTACAGGCCTAAGTCTCCTGAAGAGCTAGGTACCCAAAAAAACTTAAAAAAAAAAAAAAAAAAAAGAAGGCAGTGTTTCAAAAAAAACATAAACCTTAAATAAAATGAAAAATATCAATTTTTAAAATTCAATTTTAAATAAAAATAATCAACTTTAAACAATAAATCAACTTAAAAAAGGCAGATATAAGTAATTAAATTTAAATACAAAAGTTAACGGATACCTTAAAATAAAGCAACTTTAAATAAAAAGACTTAACTTTAAATGAAAACAGCCAACTTACTGACTGACAGATTGAGTGACTAACTGAGTGAGTGAAAGACTCACTGACAAACTGACTGACTTTTGAAAAAGTTGATATTTTTGATATGGAAGTAAGTAATGTTTTTCTACAAATTATATCTCATCTTTATTTGAATAATTTGTAAAAACAAACAAATAAATAAAAGACTTAACTTTAAATACAAACAGCCTTTTAAAAAAGTTGATTTTGCCTAGGCTTATTTTTGATTTTGAAACTTTTTTTAAAATTTTCAAATTATATGACATCTCTATTTGAATATCTTTTTTTAATTTTTTTCAGAAATGTTGCAGCCCAGCGAATTACTATCTCATACCTGCAGTCCTGAGAGACACATTTCAGGATCATCTCCTCCACCACGAGGTACAATTGCATTGATTTGGTCTTTAAACACCTTAGGATCACTTGTTCTTGTAAGTAGGCCATAATCTAAGAGTTTAAATATAGAGGAAGCGTGTTTGTATGTTTATACCAAAACTAAGTAAAACAACATTCCACATCAATTTTTTAACTTCATGGTTTCGCAACAAAAATAACTTGCTTTTCAAGTTGCTTCATTTCTTCCATTAATTTCTGCTATCAGAAACACTATGTTATTATTTTATTGATTCCAATTTTGAATTTTCAATTCTGACTATTTTGACAATTTTGACAATTGTGACTTTATGTTTTGTGATAACAGCAGCTCTGACAGTTGTACAGGTTGCAAGTGAAATCACAGGTTTATGTTAATACGGCATGCTATTTAAAATTAATATTTTTATAAACAAGCAGAGCTTCAAAAATCAAACTTACCAGTGTCATTAAATGTCATCAGGATGTATTCTAATGGTGCAGTGCTTTTTCTACTGTTAACGATAGATGAAGTCACTTTTCTGAGCATGGCAATGTCATCAGACATGCTGCTAGTGGTGTCAATTACAAAACACAGTGCTGAAGTCTGGCCGAGTCCCAGTAGTCTGAAGGATAAAAAAACAAGCATATAACTGTGCTAAAGAGGAGGCAGAGGTAGTAATTACCATATCGAGTGCAAAGATGTGTCATAAACCCTAACACTATTCTTGAAGAATCATCAAAGTGTTGTCAATAACAGGTGGAAAAAAGAAACATCACCTGACAAGGCAAATGAACATGGCACACCCACTTAAGTAAGCAAGTACATATCAGTGTGTATGTGTGTGCTATCATTTACATCATTATTAACTCCTGTTTTAGTGAGAGATGATACCTAAGAAACTCAGAATCTCCAACTGCCTCTTTAATGTAATCCAGTAGTTGTCTGGTAGCATTAGTGGCTACCAATGCTGCTGCTTCATGCAGATAACCGTGGCTGGAGTCTGAATCATCCTTATTTATGCCACCTTGCCCCCAACTTGATAGATCAGCTTCTCCTCCATGACTGCACTTTCCTTAAGATGACATGAAAATGTAAATATACAAAAGATTTGATTTGTTTATCAAAGTGGATAAAATTGGTATAATATTTTTCTTATATACATGACTTATTTATATTTTTAAAAGCAGTACCTTTTGGTTTGGATTGGCCAAAGTATCCTGATGTTAGTTGATGCTGTGCAATGACTGACTCTAAGATGTTTGATGGGCAGCCATCTCCATAACAGCTCTTGCATGTTTCAGAATCTGGTAGAACAGAAATTAAAACTTATGGTGTACGAAATCTCTCTCTGTTTCGCTTTCATTTCAACATAATCTACTATATATTCTCTTGAGTTTCCATTACTTGGACTGAACTCTAAGAATAAGCTGTACATGTGACAGTAAAACTGGTCCTGGTAGTATCATACTAAATTCATACTAAATTTGGTAGTATCATACTAAATTCCATCATTACATACTGTAGCCCTCAAAATTCTTTCTTGTCCCTGTCACAAATATGATTCCAATAACATTCGCCACATTTGTGTGTTGACTAACAGTTGCTATGGTGAAAAACAAGATTACCCAAACAGGATCACACATTTTTTTTCAGTTTCCAAAATTTAAGGTGTATCTGGAGTGATGGAACAGGAAAAACAGGTAAACACACATGCAGAGAAATACCCTTATACACCCTGAACGCCGTGTTCATTTACCTGCTATGTTGCTAATTATGGTATCTGGTTTAATCAGGTTGGGATAGGGTTCTCTATTTTCCAGTTCAATCCAGTTACTGTGACTGTAGAAATCCTTAAAGAAAGACATAACACAGGGGCAGAATTAGACCTTGCATTCTGCTTAATACATAGCAACTCAATTCAGTTTTGGTTCTTTTAACAATGGACATTGTCACAAAGCAGCTTTACAGAAATATATAAATCCTGGATATAAACTGTAAATGTATGAATTTATCCCTAACGAGCATGCCAGAGGCGATAGTGGCAAGGAAAAACTCCCTGAGATGACATGACAAAGAAATCTTGAGAGGAACCAGACTCAAAAGGAAACCTATCCTCATCTGAGTGACACCGGATAGTGCAATTCTATTACTGTATACTATGTAGTCAAAAAGTTCTAACTGTGTTAACAGTAACTTGAATATGAGCATCAGAGTCATTTCTAAATTGATTATAGTTTTAAAATAAAGCAACCAGAGTCCCATTAAACCAGGCCAGCTCTTTAAATATAACAGCAATTTATTTTAAAATACTTATTATATCTTCTCAATATCATCTCAATTATTAGCAATACCACAATTCTACAGTAGCATGGTGACATACCTGCAAAGTGTGTAGGGTTTTACCAAGTGCCTCTCGGGCAGCTTGATACCTCTGCTGCTTTACATGGTTTTTGACAGCAGAAACTCCTTTAGTAATAAGATCCCGTCCAGTCCAAAACTCCTCATTGTCAAAATGGTAACTTCCAGTAAAGGAATGTTGAACATCAACCAATGCGTTGTTCTTATTTATCTCATTAATGCTGCTTTGAAAATCTTTGGCTGAATCGGATGATTGACAAGCTTCTGTCACTGTTGCTACTGTCAGTAGGACTGGCTGCAATAAAAAAGGCACACACAGTCTAATATAAAAATACAAATTTTATAATCAGAAATTTTTTTTAAATTTCAATACATTTAACAGTTTTGTTCACCAAAACAAAAACTTTTCCGTTCTTGAGTGCTTGTGATCTGCAGATATCAACTGTAGTCTGTAAAATTGCATCACGAGTTATGTCCTGATGTGTCTTGGATTTTGACAACAAAGACATAAAAGCCAGAGTCTGACTTGTCATGAGGAATATTGTCAGATATAGACAGATCAATGACTTGATCAGCAGATTTGTGGTCATCATCATCAACACTGCGAAGAGTAAAAAAAAAAAAAAACAACCTTGGCATAAACAAACTGGCACAATACAAACTTAATATGTTATTTGCTTCCTATATATTTCTATATTTCTTAATTAATTACATGAATAAAACATTGTAGTGAAAATACTGGAATTTTATATCTTAAATCATACCTTAAAGCTTTATTCTTCTGATGACTGCAGTATAACTATGCTCTGTAGAAGTGAAGATGTCTTTGAGCTTGGGTTTTGGGGACTAATTATGAGTCAAAAAAGTTATGAATGCCACTCCCATAAGGAAACATGATAACATCACACTGTGATAAGATCTTCGCCCTTTAATGCATAAATTATTTAAACATATTTTGTTCTATATATAGTTCAGAAAACTACAGCCCTTCCTGAACTGAAATATTTTTGCACATATCTCAACCAGAATTTCTAGCATTTTAAAGGGAGAAAACTGCATTTAAATATTCCTCTGAACCACCATACTGTTTGCTTAAAAGCAATCTTTTTTTTTGCACTTAATTTAGTATGTAATATATTATATATACAAAATAATGCACTATAAGAACTATGTATAACTTTATATCAGCCTACAGACTGACAGGCTATTCAGACGCCCCTCCCATCCAGCAGTAATTCCACATTTAATAACAATTTACTTTATAGAAAAAGGCAAACAACAATTTAAAAATTATTAGAAACCACATCTCTTATGAAAAAGTATCTCAGTTGCAAATATCTTAACCTATTTTACAATTATCCTGAGCTGACAAGCTGTAGAAAGCAAACATCTCTATATTTGTAACTTAATAAATCAGCTTAATGACACTGAGAACACCTTGATGTCTTTTCAAAGTGTATCAGTTGCACATGCAAACTAGAATAGAAAGTACAACTGTAGTGATGGAACAGGAAAAACAGGTAAACACACCATCAGAGAAGCTAGTTAATGAGTCATTTAAAAAAACAGTTCAGTACAGTAAAAGAGAAGATTTCAAACTGTTTACTGTTACCTGTAGATATAATGTAGAATTTCTCTATACCCACAAAAATATAGTAGATGCAGATGTATGGCTTACAGCCATGCTAAATGATTTCAGATTCTTTCAGAGCCATGCTAAAAGGTTTCAGATCCTCATACAAAATGTAACACAAGACAAGGAGAAAATGAGGAAACCCAAACAGTTTTTAAATGATCATTTCAGGAGCAACAACTGCAACCAGACGTATGCGGTGGACTTGCTGTACTTCAGATCATTGTCTTAGTGCATAACCCAGCTGCACTTCAGATCACGGACTGATGACCTAACATTCTCCTTCCAGACTTTCTGGTAGAGAGCAGAATTCGTGTTTCCGTCAATTAATTGAAGTCATTCAGGCCCTGAAGCAGCGAAGTATCCCCACACCACCACACTACCACCACCATGTTTCACGGTTGGTATGACGTTCTTACTGTGAAATGCTGTGTTATTTTATGCCTGATTTAACAGGACCCATGTCATTCCAAAAATTCCAATTTTGCCTTCAGGTTTTTCTTGCTTAGCAGTGGTTTTTGCCTTGCAGCTCTCCCATGGATACCCAGTCTCCCAATTTTGCCCAGTCTCTTTCTAATGGTGGAATCACAAACGCTGACCTTTATTGGAGGTGAGCCAAACCTGTAATACCTTAGATGTACCTGTGGGTTCTTTTGTAACTTCCTGGATGACTTATTGATGTACTTTTGGAGGAATTCTGGTAGGCTGGCAACTTCGGGAAAGATTTGTCACTGTTCCAAGTTTTCTCCATTTGAAGATAATGGCTCTTACTGTGGTTTGCTGGAGTCCCAGAACCCTAGAAATACTAAGCCTTCTAACCTGACTGATATGTTTCAATAATATTCCTTCTAATCTCCTCTGGAATTTTCTTTTGATCGTGGCATAGTATGTTGCTTGTTGAGACCTTTTAGCCTACTTCACATTGCTACAAAGGTTCTATTTAATGATGTTTAGATTCAGCAGTGCTGGCAGTAATCAAGCCTGGTTGTGTCTAGACTAATTGAACCCAATTATCAATTAAATTTGTTTAATTGGTTATTAACTAAGGTTGATTTTCTTTCAGATGAATGATAAATGATTACATAATGTTATAAGTGTTAACGCACATTTGCCCTACTCTTTTCAGACATTATATGCATTTATATTGCATCGTGGTTGAATTCTGGAACCTGACTGGTCAAAAAGTGTGCACTATTTTTTGTATAACAGCATGGTTTGAACAGTAGTTCCCGCTTGTGTATAGGAAGTGTCACATAATCTAAGAGTAATAATAAACAGATTTTTAAATAAATGTGCTGTTCAAGAGAGAAAAAAATATACAACTGCTGATGAGTGGAACGCTTTTTGTTAGGGGACATTTATGCAACATTTATGGAAGGAGTCTTAAGTGTAACAGTCACAGTGATTTGCAATGTGCTCAGAGGAGTTTATGGTTTATGGTTCCTCTGTAAAATGCTCTGATTCTTTTTTTTTTTTAAAGAGAGAGAGATGGAGATGTTGGTGGAGGAATATTTGTTTTTCGTGTCTACAGACCTCTTCAGAAAGAGATGTGCATGCAACCTTCATGCAAAAGGCCTGAATAGCCAAGCAACCTGACACTACTTTGTTATAATCTGACTGAAGATTCTATCAAAAAATTTTTACTTAAATGCTATTTAACTGCTATTTAAAAGACAGGGAGTGCTATTCAGCAAGGCCTGTTAAATTTAGTCCTTCCTAATTGCCTGAAACTACAACTGTCTTCTGCTGTCTTGGAAAGGTGTCCGATTCAGTAGTACACAGTAAAAATGGATGTGTTTATGAACACTTTTCTGATTATGACACCCAACAGCACAACACAACAGTTTAGAAAATAAATTCTGGCTTTCTCTTTAAAATCACTATAGACTCCTGCTATGTTTTTTTGCAACCAGGAGGCGTGGCTAACTTCAGAGTGGTGTATCTCACTCAGGGGTCTGTAATCTAAGTGATAACAAGAACTAACACATCTAACGTTTAAAACATCACTACAAAATCTCCCATAGGTTTTCAGTATGATTGCAATTCAATTCAGTGTATCTTACTTAGATAAGTCAAAGTAACTTGCAAAGATTTGCCCACAGTTTGTGCATGTGGAGACTGCACTAAACAACATGCCTGTTTTTTTTTTGTTTTTTTTTACATGATTGTGAACATGTGTAGTGCTTAAACATTTTTTAGTTGTGGCAATAAGAAAAGCAACTGGTGTTTGGAAATAAAATTTTAATACATTAAACAATAAACTGGAAGTGACATCATAAATTGAGACTATATAAATCATAATGGCACTTGAATATGGACATAATATAAGTCTTTGATCATTTTTAACCAGTTACAATCAAACTTTTCAAGTTATATCAGGATGTAATAATACGTTCTGTTGGCATTGTCTGTTTGACAGTGTATACATACTTAGATACATACACAGGATAAGTATTACACTCACTTCTGTGTAATTCTCAGCCACATTTAACACATCCTGAAAAATATATAAAAACAGAGTCTGAATACTTTCCCACTTATCAAAATGAAACCTCACAATCTCTTTACATAGCACCAAAATAATGGTGTGTTGACCTGGGAACACTGGTGTGCTACAAAAATACATACATTTTTTACATAAATGTTTGAACAAGCCAGCTCTCCTACATCTATGTCTATCACAAACACACCTGACACGCATTCAAAACAATGTTTTACAGATTAAACTTAATACAAGGAGCCTGAAGTAAATGTGAAAAAAAAAAACCTAACTCACAATCCTGACCAAGATCACATTCTTAGTACAGGTCAAAATCCTGCTGACCTATCCTTATTGCTGCCTAAATTAACACTGGGATTTTACTTATGTTTTAGTACAAAACCACTGCCATGCTTGCTTTTACATTTTGACACTTTGACAGTTTTACAGTGATATATTTTGGGAAATTGTTGTTCGGATAGGATTTCTCTTTTGGGATTTGTGTAATGTTATATAGCCTGGAAATCCAGGTAAAAAGCACCAGGACTTACGCCAGGGTAAAATATCCTGCAAAGCACAGATTTACTCATATCAGCACTATTGGCAATTTCTTTTGAACAAGTTTTGTCCAATCATTTCATTTTTTGGAAATCTGACATATGAATACAAGCCTTGGTGATAAGGTGAGAAAAGCCTAGGAGTGTATATTGAAACGGAAAGCAAAGTAATTGGTGAAGTGTAAGATCCAAGAATATGCTTCTTTTGTGCTGTTTCTTCATTCTGAATCTAACATGTCCTCTTCTCGCAGTTAAATGCTCATGGGGTGAAGGCACACTCATGACAGGCAGGTCAAAATAATATGAAAGACCAAGGAAGGCCTTGTAGCTGATGTCTAAACCTCAGAACTGTCCCCACTGTATCTTGTGCCTGCAGTCTCTCTGCTGTTGCTGCCACTGCCATAGGCAGAGCAAGAAGAAGTAGAGTAGGGTGGATGCTTTTTCTCTTTCCTCTTACGCCTTAGTAAGAGAGCCACTAGAATCACCACTAGACATACTAGAAGGATCAGTCCAGCCACTCCCAGCAGCGTGGGCATGCCAGCAGGTAGAATGGAGTCAGTACCAGGTTCTTTACCCAAGCTCCCTTCAACCAGAGGGCGCTCTATATAAGTTTCACGGCCCCATGGCTGCCGCTGGTTCACTCTGAGCCGGTCAGAGCGGTCCAGGGCAATGTGCTGGATATTAGTGCCACGGCTGTTCTCCACACCAATGTCAAAGGCCTCAGGGTCAGGCACAGCCCGGCTGTTCCGGGTCATGGCACCAGAATTTGGAAGGACAGATGAGATGCCGTGGTGGTACTCTAGACTTCTCTTACCAATGCCACGGATGGCATTCTCTCTGGAGCGGACGGTATATATAGCGTGGATGAACCACTCCCGACCAGCGGCAACCTAAAATACAGGACATTTTTTTCATGTATTATATACACTTTTCCTGTAATTTGGCACCAATATAAGGTCTTATTTACTTTCATTTGATACACAAATGAACAATTACATATTAATATCACCTATGTTTTAGCAAAAGATTTACTAGCATATATAAAACATTCATAACTTTTGTCAGTACTGTTTTAAGATAAGACAGAAATGGGCAGATAAACCAATATTTGTAGCATTGGAATAATATTGGTATAAGCAGAAAGCTAATAATTTTTCTTGTGACGTACATAACTTCTGAGTCAAACAGAACCAAAAATGATATTTATCATCAGCAAACACACTAAAGATGATGCAACACATCAAGACCTGGCTGGCAATAAGTATGGCTACAGTGGATTTAAAAATATAAAGGCAAGTCAAATAAAGATTCTGACCTGGAAAAGAGGGGATGAGGACAATGTGAACCCATCTGATCCAGGCTGGCGGGCAAGAGGAAGGCCTCCTGGAGTATCTAGTGCCAGTGTAGCATCAAACCGCACATCTCCAAATGAGGTAGCCTGGGTCTCAGGCTGGGCTTTGTCCTAAAGGGCAAACACAAACAAATTGAAGCTTATGAGGTACAACTGAATATGAAATGGAGCTGGTCTAACCATAAGAGATGCTTGACCCTGCTTGTTGTAATATCAATCAAATGTTCATGACACAACACCCTACACAAATGATGCTATAAAGGACAAATATATAAGAAAGAAATGGCATACCAGGATCTTGAATCTGTAGAGCAGTGAGGGGGCATCAGCCAGGCAGCCATATTCTTTATTGGTGGGGTTATATTTTGGCACATAGCCATCTGTGCCCGTACAGAGGAAAACCTTCTCTATGCTACAGGAGAATGAATCTCCCAGGTTCTGCACTGGGTCCACCATCACACGTCCATAAATTGTGGAACCTACCAGAACAACCAAGAGTAATCATACCAGGCAATGTTCATCATATTCCTGCTTAAACATATGTGGTGGATTCTAACAATGGATTATTTTTATTAGTGACTGATCAACAATGGTTTCAGCTTTTATAGTATGTCAATATTATTGTGAAATTTTAATAATCAGTACATATAGCTTAGGAAGGATGTTGCATTTCATACTTTCCAGAGAGAATGCAGTGCTTTGAACTGTGAACTAATGAACTGTGCATTATCTCTCTCTCTCTCTCTCTCTCTTTCTCTCTCTCTTTCTTTCTCTCTCTCTTTCATTTTCTTTTTTTTTGTAAAACAAAACTTGAATGCGCAGCTCTGAGTGTGTGTGTGTGTGTGTGTGTTTGTGGTACAATATGCTGAAGATTATAATTAATTTATTCAATTCAAAGAATTGAATTGAAAAATTTATGACACCTGAAGAAAACTATGTTTCATCAGGAGGATGAAAATGTCACTATGTGCTCATGCCAGTGTTCTTGCACATTTGTGAATAAATGAATGGATGGATCCAGTGCTCCTGGAGCAGATAGAGTCAGGAGCTTGCTCAACAGTGTTAGCACTTGAACCCCCAACTTTCTGATTAGTAACCGAGCACCTTAACCATTGAGCCACTACTGCCATTTGAGGGTTCATGGATGGATGGATGTATTTGAGGTTGACTGGATGGATGTATGTGTGGATGGATGGATGGATGGATGGACGTCGTTGATTCTCAAAATGGGAAATTTGGTTTGGAATGTGGTGTGAGCATAGATTTATTATCACTCTTGGCACAAAGAATGGGAATGTTGCCTTATGTTTAAATACTTTTATTTGAATATTGTTTATAAATGCATTGCTAACATTAGGGACCTTTCCCCGAAAGGTTGGGTGTTTAAAAGAGAACTACATGATTTAATATTTGGAGAGCAAATAATGGAATCTTTGGTATAATATTGGTATCAGACCTTGGAACAGTCAGAAGTAAAGCAGCTTATCAGGATACCGAGAAAGCCCAAAGCTTCTTGTTAGCCTTAAACTGACTGTGTGTGGGCACTATACAGGTAAGGGTTGATTTCAGTTTATTCAGTTCAGTTGAGATTATTATTTTTTAGCTTAAATTTTACCTTCATTGAAAGCAGCATCGGTGCCTTCTGCAAAGCCCATAGAACCGTCAGATAGCCATATTTCTTTCTTAGACAGGAGGAACATCTGAGTGTTCAGGCTGAACTCTGCAGCCACCGGGTCACTCACCTGAGAGGAAAAGAAAGAGGGGTCAAGAATAACTCAGTGTTCTCATTTTGAGTGCAAATAAGTTTTTATTAATGTTTCAAGACTAGCAGATACACCAGGGTTGTTAGATTTGTTTTCAGCAAAATCTTTTCTTATTCTGGGATTTCTTAGCATAAAAGAAACACCATAAATATTAAATATTAAATAATATTAACCACATTTAAATCAGTCTGACCTGCTGGAAGCGGATGTCCATATCAAATGTCAGTGGCTCTCGGGGGTGGCACACTGGTGGAATACTAAACTCTCCATTAGGAGAAGCAATGCAGGGAATCAGCTTCACTGTATAAGTGCCAGAATAGTCTCTAACCTACACACATACACATATAACCATATTATGAATGAAATCTCTTTATGAATGAAAAAAAATATATTAGAAGGACAGATCTGCTGCAACGGTAGTAATATACTAAAAAAAGAAATGTGGGTTAGGGTGTCCCATGTGTCCCATTTAAAAGATGTGTAAGAAAATGATATGAGAATTTTAATGTAGGAAAAACAGGCATGAACCAGAATACCCTGTATGTTTGATGCAAATTAATCACTTAACTAGATTCTTTTTAGCTGAGTACTCACAGCAAAGTCAGAGACAACACTCCACTGCTGCATTGGTTGGTTGTATGTAGGCTCAGTTCGGACCAGAGACAGAGTGAATGTAAGGCCAGGGTGATCAGCACACATCACCATGGACGAGAGGCTGCTTCCTGTAGGCCAATGAAATGATTTTTTTAACAAGAGCACAGCAAACCAGTTTGATAGATTTGGACTGGATTATACTATACATCTACTGTAGATGTACTTATAGCAATTACATTTGTTCAGGTTTAGATACAATTCCGGTTATTTGCCCATCATGAAAAAATAGTCAAAATTACTTGCCTTAAATGGGAAGCCTGTCAACCATTTATGTATCTTTGCCTATGTGTGAGTGAAAGGGAGGAACACTTTACCTGGGTGAGACATGACAAACTGTCCCCTGAATCGAGCCTCAGTCTTGAAGTTGACAACCAGGCGACCCTCCTCATTGATTCTCATACTGGTAGGATACATGGCACCTATGGAGATTTTATTACACAAACAAAAATTCAATGACATCAGGGATAAAGAGTAAATTAAAATTATAGTCTTTCATGAAAATAAATTTAGCATGTCTCTGTAGGCCAGTTCCAGTTAGCGAATTATAGAGAATTACACATTGTATGCTATAGAACTATATATGTTCCAGTATATAAAAATTAAAAACATAAAGTTGTATAATGTGTCCTCATATACATTTATATCCACATTACAGAGACACTAGGGTCACATGGTTGTTATTTTATAATGATGCACGGCCAAAAATTCATACATTTAAGTCTGTGAGTTAATATTTCATGATCACAAACTATCCACAAAGTATCTCATGGTCTTGAACTACTATGTTGTATCCACAAGACATTAAATTAAATAAATTAAATAAAATTAAATTGCGTAACTTGTGTAATTTGTGGAAAAATTATACACTATATGGTCAAAAGTATGTGGTCACCTGATCATTATATATCATTATATATCACCATATGTGCTTTATAAACATCCCATTCTAGATTTATTCTCCTTTTGCTGTAATAATAACCTTCACTCTTCTGGGAAGACTTTCCACTAGACTTTGGAGCGTAGCTGTGGGGGTTTGTGCTCATTCAGTCACAAGATGTCGGGTGAGGAGGACTGGCATGTATTCAGAGTTCCAATTCACTCCAAAGGTGTTTAGTGGGATTGAGGTCAGGGCTCTGTGAGGCCACTCCAGTTCTTTCAGACCAACTTTGGCAAACCGTGTCTTCATGGACTTTGTCCACAGGGTTTTGAAACAGATTTGTGATCTGTTAGTTCCAGTGAAAGGGAATTCTTAATACTATAGAATGCAAAGATATTCTGACAATTCTGTGCTTCCAAGTTTGTGGCAACAGTTTGGGGAAGAACCACATATGGCTGTAATGGTCAGGTTTCCACATACTCTTGGCCATATTGTGAACTTCATACATCACCTTCAGTTAATTATTTGGAGGCAAAATCTATTCCCTTCAAGAATTTGTCTAAGGCTAATTGTATCCATGTTGCAACACCAGTGACTCCAGTGTATCTTGATGTGACATTCCAAGATTGAAGTGTAATATTACTTTGTGACCATGAAATAGATCCCAAGAACCTTAACCTGTGGAATCAATATATTAATTCTTGGCCCAACCTTATTAAAAAACATAGCCACCATGTCACCTCAGTGGCTCTGTATGTATCAGATCAGGATACGGTGACATGCTCACAGCTGACTTCTGTACCATTAACAATTCTTGAGACCACCACTAGATGGCTATTGAGCTACAGACAGACAGACTACCTTGCAGTTCAGCCTCGGGAGGACTACCGATGCCATCCTGCCACAAAATGGCAGTATCATACACAAAGGTGAGACGCAGTTCTGACTGCAGGTCGAAATGCTGCCAGCCACCAACTGCTACAGGAGAGTGGAACACATAGGACACGAAGAGAGGCACGCGCAGGGTGACATAGGACTGGACCAAGTTCAGCACCTACACACATAATAAACACACATTCATATTAGACACATGGTCACAGAGTATGTTAAGAATGAATAAAAATGTATGGGTGCAGAATTCTCTTCCTGGAAGCCACAGATCTTGCACTGTTTATTGCTATTCCTAGTCTAAGACAGGATTCAGTTCATAACTGACTGAATAATCAGTGCTAATGAATGTAACCCAGTACAGCAGAGAAAATTGTCATCGTACAAGCTGCTTGTGATCCAAGACTGTAGCTGTCCACACCTGGCCCATGAAACTACTCTTTTCTATGTACTGGGCGATTCCACTATTAGGGTGCCATTGTACTAACAGGAAAAAGGATGTTTCAAGCATGGCATGTTAAACTGATCCACACATTAATGCAAAATAAGTAAATAAATAAATAAACTGATTATTAACATACATATTTGTTAATATCAGTAGGGCACAAATGGAACCCCAATTGTGGAATCAACGTACTTACATAATAACTCTGTGTACTTAAATATTATTTTCAGAGTGTTATTTTCATGGAACTAGACACATAAGTTACAGACTACAACTCCCATGATCCACAAGCCACAATCATCACATGACCTTCAGCCACTTCTTCCCACTCACAGTCACCTGATTATTAATGACACTCACCTGTTCACAATCACACTGCTCACTTTAAATAACCAGAACTTTCAGTGTTACTGCGTTTTGATTATTTTGGCCCTGTACTTCAACATTCAATTTTCAAAATGGCTCAAATGACTAAATAAAGGATGTTAGATTTAGCCACAAAAGGTTAATGTATATTGTATACAGTCATCTTATACAATTTTCTACTATATTTTCTACATTTTCTACAATGATAACTCTAAAATAGAGTCATTTTGTGCTTTGCCTGGAAATCCTATAAAAATGCTTGTAGTCCCCAAACTGCAGACAGTCACTTGATGGTTTCCCTACTGATGCTTCCCCTAACATTTTCAATTCCTATTTGTCTTGTTTTGGGGGCTTCTTGTCTTCAGCCTTGTTTCCAGTTAAGTGAATAATTTCTTCTTGCAGTCTTACATTCCCAGGCAACTGTGCTTCACAAATGAGATGGTATGCTTTACATTATGGGTAATCTCTTTTCCCCCTCCACACTTTCCTCATTCCTTTACATGGGTACAGATATTTTGAGAAAATATTGTCCCAGAACTCATTTGGCCCTTTTTCTACTATTTTTTTTTTTTGCCTACTGTAACCTTTTTAATGCTTGTGAGTGTTGAGTATATTGCAGGAAAGCATTTTCTTTATGCAGATGAATGCTGATAATCCACTTCTGAATATAGTGAGTCATTTCAAACATTATGCAATATAGTGCCAGAACAGCAATAAAATATTATCACTGTCCAATTATTTACATATGTCATATCCTGCAGAATCAAACAATGTATTCTTTAACAAAACCATAAAACCAGTACCCAGAACAGCCCCTGTAATTCCCACCTGTCCATCAGTGCCAATGGATCCTCCACACTCGTTGAGTAACTCGGACATGTCGTAGTAGCTACTGAACTCCCAAAGGCAGGCCTCTAGGTTCAGGTTGCGGTAGAATCGTAGAGAGTTGGCACTGCGCATGGCCACACTGTACTGATAAGGTGCCGTCTCACCGATGATCTCTGGGTTCTTGGTGGCATCTGTGATAAAGCCGTGGCCTGTCTGGATCTCGTTGAAGTCAAGCAGGTTGGAGCAGCGATGGTTCCCAGCTCGAGTACCATCCGGACTCAGAGTCAGCTCAAAGTTTGACAGAGGACGTGTGGAGATGACAGGCAGCATGCCTGAGCAGAGCAGGCAGGGCACAAGAGCATAAATGAGTGCAGGTTTTACACCATACTGGATTGTGCAGGCCATGAAAGGTTACACTGTTGTATCAGAACTCACTCATACACTTCAATTCGTAACATTCTAGTGATTTGAACAATTAGATGATGAGTTAAAGCTTGTTGAGGTGTTCAGGAATACATGGCCTTATAGATATGAAAGTCTTATTGATATGAAATCCAAATACTTAAAATAAATGCAACATTTTTCAAATATTTGTGATCAGATTTGTATTCTTTTGCAGGGGTTCTCAAATTTTTTTGTGTTGGACACTGCAGATGTATGAAGTCAATATGGTTGTGTAAATGATGACACTCACCGTCCATGTGTGGCATGGTGACAGTTAGTTTGATGAGGTTGGGGTAGTCAGGGTCATCGGGACCGGTGTAACGGATTTTTGCTGAGAATGGCTCAGCACCAACGGTTCCAGGAATGCGAGGCTGGCAAAGACCTACAGAAAATGTTCAAAATGATTACAGGTTTTGATTTCATCCCAATTTGGTGACAGCAATGCTTAGGATTGTTTTAGTTCTTCCATACTATGTCTAATATGAATTTAAATTGAATGAGACAATCAACAAATATTGAGAAACACCCAATGAACTATAACACTCATGGTAACATCAAAGATGATAAAAACACATCATACAGTCAAACAATATTGAATCTGATTCAACTCAAAGGTCATTATAGTTAGACAATGGGTAATTCCATGAAAGGAACTGTAGTGCTAAGAGGTCAATGCTAAAACATAAAAGAAGAGCTGACTGATACTGGGCTCACCCTCCTCCCGGCTGATGACCATGATAAGGGAACTGAGCTCCAGCCCGGCATCTCCATTAGCGTTAAAGGCCCGGGCAGCGCACTGCACACGCGAGCCTGCTTGGAAGTAGATGGAGTCTAGCGTGATGGACTTGGTATTGGTGAAGAAGGTGTTGCTGTCAACCTCACGCATGGGGCTGGTGACTCCATCTGGCCCAGTGGGGGCGCTAACAAGCCAGCGGTACTGAGTCAGGGTGTCATTAATGTTCTCCACAGCACAGATAGAACCAGTCTTGTCAAAGTCGGAGTATTTGGGGTTGCAGGCCTGAAAAAAATGAAGAAATGAGGGGACACATAAAAATTCCAGCAAGAATTGAAATAATTAGATACTTCACTACTTCAGAAATATCACTTAACTGAAAATTTGTATTCAGGCTACTGAGGTTGCGCAAAAACAGCTTTATCTATGTTTTAAAAATGCATTCATTCAGTGTTAATTATTTGTTGATTATTTCCCAATAAGAGCATGTCCAGAAATGTCTTCTTCCTCTTATACCCCAGCAATTTGCCAATGATTGCAATTTTTTTAATGTTGTGGAACAATTTTGTTCCTGCAGAGCATCTGAAATTTATGTCCATCTGCCATACAAGTCCCTGTGTAAGTTGTGACTATTGAAACAATAATGTATTAGAACAAGCACATTAATACACTGTATTCGATTTACCTTAACTTGCAGCTGGAACAACTATCAGAGCTGCTGTTATATCAAAACTTTTAACCAATCAGATTTGATAATTCAACAGTACTGTGGTATAAATGCAAGCCAAATCTAGCAGTACAAATAGAACATGCAGCAAATATCAAATATGCTGTGTGGAGCACAATCTGGGCAAATGCAAGTGTGTGTTACACTCACCGTCACACACACTACAGGGTAGCCTGTTGAAGGGTGTGGCTGCTCCTTTGCCCGAGCTGTATCATCATATGTGAGCAAGGACACCACCTGGGGCACTGCTGGGAAGGTAACATCAGCTACACTATCCATCTCCTCAATATACACAATGGCTTTGCTCATCTGAAGGGAACAAGTGAAGAAAAAAATGTTTTGTAACAAAGTAACAGAGGATATCATTATAAACAAAAAAGTTTAAAAGCAGGCACATGGAACCTAATTATGGGATTGTGAGTTATACTTTAGTATAAATGTGCACACTGAAAATATTAATAGGTGTACATCATTACAACTGTTTTAGAAGGTTAACTATACAAATCTTAACGATACAATGAACCTCTTAAAGAAACCCAGAAAGAGTGTATTGTATTTATGTTTATATTCATCTATGATTAATTGACTATAATATGATACAATTCTCAAAATAGCTCACTCTGTAGTGTATAGGTTGTAGTTTTTTTAAACTATATGTCCATACTAATCTCCTGCAGTCTACACTATTCCTAAAAGCCAAATCTAGAACCCTTAAGAGTTCTTCAGTTGTTCCTCTTTGGGACCCCTTGAAAATTCTGTATAGAATTCTACAGCACAGAGTTTCTGTGTCAGAAAGTGCTGCAAATTACAACCTTTTTAGGAACCTATTAACCTATTACTAAGAACGTATTAACTGGAGGCAGCAACTTCAGATTTTCTGTGTAGCCAGTTAAGATTATTCAAAAGTTCTGCATGTAGTTCATTTGGCAAGTTGTAATAAAATAGCACTTGATCCAGCACTTCCTATTATTTAACAATTTTTTTTATATTGTGGGCTGACACAATATTAATTAATTTGCGCATACAAATTAATGAAGCCATGAGATACTAAACTCAAGTTCATGAATTCTTAATGTGTACATGGAATGTAGGCAATGTCCAAAACATACATTTCAGTGTAACATATTGTTGTTACATCCAACTATTTGGCAGTAGGGCTTGCTTGAGTCGAAAAATGGTCAGAATCACACATAACTGAGACAAACTTCTGTTTTTACTTCTGAATACCAGTGTGCACAATTTCTGAGCATGTAATGTGTTATCTCTGGATACAGCACACTATGCTGAGTACTACAATAAGCCTTAATGCCTGTACGCTGAGCCCTACATTAAGCTGGCCTTGCTCATGGTTGTACAGGAAATAACATACTGAATGCTTGCATATAGGTCAGCGTGTCCACTGAGACACATTCATATTACAAAGAGCACATGAGGAGACAGCGGCTGTCTCTACTGGAGACAGTGACCGGCCCCCGCTGACAGAGACAGCTGCTGTGTGGCTATTTTAGCAAGTGAAGCCAAAGCACATTACTCTGTGTCAGTGGGAATATTTATATATTCAATGACCTCTGACCTGTGTCTCGGCCACCATGTATTCATCAGGCTTCAAGTGGACAGTGAAGGCCTCACGGATTTCCCTCTGTCCATCATACAGAACCTGGACCTCCACCACATGTTCCGTCTCCCCTTCTTTAAACTCCACATCTATATACACACACACATGCAGTCATAAACATGACATATGGCCCATGAAAATGCACTATAGATCAAGTGTTAAGATCTGTCTTTAAGAGCAAATCAGGTTCAATGGCAGACTTCTCAGATTTATAGCTTGGAGTCTGTGTGTAATCGTATCTGCTGACCTTGAGACAGCGGGTTGTAGTCCTCTCCTGATGTGGCAGAGCCGTCTTTGGTGTGAACTCTCACCACCGAGACCTTGGAGGTGTCACCCAGACGGACAACAGGAATCTTCACCACAGCGATCTCTCCGGGAACCTGAGGCTCCTGTACGCTGTACTTAACCTCAGAGAATCTAATGATAGCCTCTGGAGGATCGAAACACAAAATGCTTGTGTGTAGTTATGGTGATTGTGGTTTGTCATAAAGGATACTTTGTTATATTGTTAAGTCTTTGTGAATATGAGACCACAGGAAATAAAAAAAAGTCTTAAAATAATTCACTTATTTTTTAAATAATTGAGTACAGAAGCATGGACACTTTTGAACTTTAATACAGTATAATTTTCCTAAGTATCATTGTCATGTTTTCATAATTCATAAATTCATTCAAAAAAGAATCAGAGTTGTTTTAGACCACAAGTTTATTTATTTCTAGATATTTTAATTTTAACTAGCTACCACTTTTAGCTAAGGATAGTAGGTGGATAAGCTCTATCTATCCCAACAGATACACTATGTGCATAAGGATTTTGAATGCTTGGCTGGAATGCATGAGAAATTATTAAGATGGATTATTAATAAATTATTAAAATTTAACTGGTCCTTCACATCTTTAATGCAAAGAAAGTCCTACTTTGGGAGCTCCCTTGCTAATGACTCAACCTGCTAATCACACAAGACTGCTACTATCAACCATTCCATTCATGATGAGATGATGAAAAATAAGAAGAAATTTTTTTTTCTTCTTCAAGTGTACAAAGGTGTGCACACTCAGGTTTATTTCAAAAGATGTAATCTTTGCATGAATTGAGCACCAACATCTAAAGTGTTAGCTAAACACCTAACCTTCAAAGATTTTCCACAAAGTTATGGAACTAATTGTCATTCCTGGATGTCTTTCATCCATAAATAGGCTGGCTATTTGAGTTATTGATTATGGGACACTTTTGAGAAATGGACATGGAAAATGCTTTCCCTGAGTAGTCTCATGCTCTTAGTATGCTTCTGACTATCTGGTGTCACCCAACTTTGTGACTATTGTTTATGTCTATTGTTAAAAGTACTATACAAATAAAATTGAACTGAATTGAAAGACTTCCAAGAGGGACTAGGTGGTGAACATTGCTAGTTTTGTAAGTATTGATTTAGCAGATGGAGTGTTTGTGAACTCACTGTCTTTCTTGTCAGTGATGGTGACCAGAGTTTCCTTCTGCTCCCCCAGTGCAGCTCCGTATTTTGACTTGCTTTTGGGCGTTCCCAGAACTAGCCTGAACTCCTCATCATCCTCGTGAATGGAATCGTCCAACAAAGTCACCACACATGGCTTCTCATTCTCACCTGCAAACAGACACACACAAGCACACACATAGAACTACAGACTTTCTGCAAACTTTCACAGCTTGGGAAAGCAGTTACATAAATACTTATTCATTCATTCATTCATCTTGGGTAACCACATTATCCGGGACAGAGTGGTGGTGGATCTGGAGCTTATCCCATGAAATGTGGGGAGCCAGTTTATTGCAAGGCACCATGTATTAATGAATGGATGAATGAAACCAGAGACTTGCTGACCTGGCAGGAAGGTGATGATGGACGCATCAGTGTTGGGTCGCTCATTGTAATCCAGCATGACCTGGGCAGATCCTTGGCGAGTGTAGCAGCGGACAGTGGATTTCTGGCTAATGTCACCACTGCGGTACACCATGGCCCTCACCTGTCCATCAGCTTCATCCACCTTATACTCTGCTTCTTTAAACTGCATTCTGGGAACTGCCAATACAGAAGTACAACACAGAGCATTACATCTAAGATCTTATTTAGGTATTAGACCTACCACATATTCAATAAACCCCTTATATAGAGTAAGTATCATACTGGTAAGAAGCTAGCATCCAGGCTACCGAACACAGTGGATGACTCACGGTCAGTAACGGTGTCATTGATGGTGATGACGGTCTTGCTCGGCTCTCCCAGCACAGCGTTCATGGGCATGCGCAACACCAGCTCGAATTTCTCTGGCCCTTCCAGCTCTGGACGGCCCAAATCATCCAGGATAGTCACACGGAATGTCTGCATGGTGACGCCAGGAGCAAAATCCAAGTTGCGACTGATGCCAACATAATCCAGACCAGCTATAGACAGTCAGAGAAAAGTATATATTGTATATTGTGTATATATAGATCTGTTCCACACATAGATTTGTAACACTGGGCCAGCATATTTGTATTTTTCTACGTGTTTCCACCTTCAGCTGAGACAGGCTCCGTCTTCCGAGAGCGCACAGTCACCGTAGCAGTCTTGGAGAGGTCAGTACCCGTCCTCCATACTATCACCTCCACATAGCCAGCACTCTCATCCACTGTGTACTCCGTCTCTCCAAAATACAGAGCCGGCTCTGTAGGGCACACAGAGGTCTAAATCACTGACATACTATGCAGAGGTGGTACTTTGTTCCTATATTTAAGTGTTAAGGTAGGGGATTTTTATTATGTCTAATAAAATTCTAAACAAAAATGTATAATTTAAAAACATTCCATGCAAAATTACAATATATTTAGTATGTTGTTCAATATACTGTATTTTTTATTATTATTATTATTATTATTATTATTATTATTATTACTATTATTATTATTATTATGTATTACACTTTTATTTGGACCTTCTGAGTAAATTTTACAGATCATGAGACTTGGCTACCTTTTAGACATCTACTAAATTCCAGACTAACCTGTATGCATACCACAGGCCAACATCGTTTTCATAAGCACATCCTTTTAGTCTTACTTGCATTTTAAACGTCAAAGTAAATTAAGGTGTAGTAAACAAACAAGTGTGATGAAGGTAGGTGTTGTTTCATTTCCTAAGCATAGATGAGATAAAGTATGAGCTAAGTCCACACCTAACTCTAAACTTAGCTAGTAGCTTTTTAACAGGAACTGAGTCATGGAAATTATTGTGAAGAAGGTGTGGGATACAATACCATGCAGAAAATTTACTTTTTTACTTTTAAATACATTTATGTGTGGACACTTTCACTCATATATAAATTTGTATAATCTAAAATTATTTCCAATCATATCATCACCTCAGTATCATTTTCCCAGGGGAGAATGTTGTTCAGGATTTTTGCACTTTCCTCTTTTCTGACAACTGACAAGCTGCATTTTTTTGTTTTTTTTTTTCTCTCTCTTAAAGAAGTTATTAAGAGAGGATGGTGAGTGATTGAATGTTTATAGCTGCTCTAACAAGAACTAACTTTAAGTATAACATACTGTAAGTGATACATTAGAGTTGGCAAATTGCTATTGTGTAACATATAAGGGTGTCATACCACTCTCATGTTGATCATTTCCCTATAACAACACACCCTGTTGTGTAATATCATTCCTTACAGCCTTCTTGCTTTATAAGATGCCATTCCATCAGTCAAAAGGAATGTCAAAGTGACTCAAGATTCTAAGGGAGAGAGAGAGAGAGAGAGAGAGAGAGAGAGAGAGAGGGAGAGAGAGACTCCCTGTGTCATCACCCTCTAGCAGCACAGGAAGCACCTTGCCCATACTTACTTCCTGTCAAAGACGACAGGCAAGACAGGTCTGGTATTCTGAGCCAAGACACACTAATGTATGCTTGTGAGAGCAGAGAAAAGAGAGGACGAGACATGGGTTAAAAAAAAAAAAAAAAAAAAAAAAAGGGGGGGGGGGGGGGGGGGGGGTAGGGCTGGACACAGAGAGAAGAAAGTGACTCCCACAGAAGTCCTATAGAAGCCAGTCCAGAGGAACATAACAATAAGACCCTGATTTTTGGCTTAAATCCAAACCACAGGCTTCTCCAAGTGATCTTCCCACATCCCCATTTGACCCCTACCACACATACAAACACACTAGCAAGATCTGTTGGACCTACCAAGACGTTTTGGCCTACATTGTGTGCATGAATCCTCTCCTGTCACAATAGAGAAGTAAAGTCTGGGAATGTACATACATTATTTACGTATAAATCTGTCTCAGACTCAGGTTCCAAATCACTAAAGGAAGGGCCCATGCTATACTGGCTTTTACTGAAAAGATATATAAGATCATATAAGCACCAAATGGGTTTAATAGGTTAGACTTTGTGCTAGTGATCATAAGGAGGTGAATTAGGATTTTAGGATGTCAGAGAGACATTTTTTGGGCTTTTGATTGAGGGCCTTGGTTGGATTGTATCCTCTCTAAATTCACTTTGGATAAAAGCATCTGTGAAATGAATTAAAATCTAAAAAATGTGTTTTAATAAAAATTCAAATGCTGACCATGAATTCAGAAGAAAGCATATATGTCAATATACTTTACCTTTATACATACACAAAGTACAATTTTTACAGGCATGCATATAGAGCATGTAGAGAGGCAAAAACAAGTTGATTACATACACGGCCATTTATAGCTTCAGATTCTCTGCACACTGAATAAAGAACATCTGTTATCTTTTGTACACTTTTCTGGCACAACATTGAGAATGTTAAAGACTGCAATCTGATCGGCTCTCCGCACTTGAGTCCCAGTGTCCAAATATTTTCCTTTCAGAAACCAGTGCGCAGATGTGCATCTACATGGAAGTGTAGCTATCCAACCAGATTGTGACCATCAAGATTTTGACAATATCTTTTGCCAATAACTGTCGGACGCTCCACAGGGGGTTGTTGGAGTTTCTAAGACTGAGACTAAGTTAATACACACATATGAACAATACATACTTCTTCCCTTCCTCTCTACCTGTATGGGCATGCTCGCACTGATCTGTCCTTGCAGGGGCTTGTGAGTCATTAGACCTCTCCCTTGAATTCTGTCCTGTTCCTTTCCCATGTTTTGGGTTCTCGGGTTACAAGGCTTCTAAGGATGGCTGTGGCATGATGACAGATGAAAAACTGGCATGCATTGAGAATCATTGTTTTTATCCATGGAAGGACAAATATAGGAAATAAAGGAGAAATGAGGTGGAAAGAATGGGCAAACACTCAAACTTGGAACTACAAACAGGAAATGAGCAAATGCTTTTCAATGTGCAAAAATTTTAGAGGTGCAAATTATGAGCTTGAGAGTCGTGAAAAAAAGGCAATAGGGTGAGTGAAAGAAAAAAGAACATTTTGCTATCAAACAGACATCAGGTATAATGTGTAAGAAAATGCAATACAAGACAATAATTTTGGTAAATAATTTTTTTGTATGTTTTAGAGGTCAGTTATTGCTAAAATTTCCTTACCCAATTCCTTTTTCTTAAAATGGTCTCATATTCCCTACTTCAGTCATACAATGTAGTTTTTTTTTAAGATGAAATTAATAGAGAATTAATTAACAATTAGAATTAATAAAGAATAAGTGTAAGTCTAGATTATCTGTCTTCTTAAATTTGTTACTTTCCACTCACAAGAAACTATCCTACTGAACTGAACATATTACCAAATTCAGATTATCCATATAGACCTCCAGCTAGACTCTAGTTGTAGTTTTGAGACTTATAGACTGGCCAAAGCGTATCCGCTCCTCATTTGTCTTGTCTTTGATTCCAACCTGGCACAAGCTGACTCTTTCATTACATGTGTATATGAGACTTCAGTAGTCAGTGCAGTAGTTCAGTTAACCTCTAGCTAAGGGGGAGTAGGTAAGAAGAACAGAAACTGCTAAAAAAAAAAAAAAAGAAAGAGAGAGAGCACTCAAACGGTTATCAGATATGGCTGTATTTTTGGGCTTGCTTTCACTGTAAAATGCCAACCTGAACTAACTCAATCTGATGTCTCCCTTTAGTCTTCTAAACTCCACATTGTGAAGTGACTGGAAGAGTGGAACACAGCAACATCTGTGATCTCAAAGGTCCCATCTTACTGTTTTATTTCTATTGCTTAGCTAAAATCTTTTACACCACTGTTGAACGATGAATAATTGATTTCGATTGGTCAGAAGATTTTTTTAGTTTAGTTTTTTATAACAGCAGTTCTGTACTAATTCTATACTGCCAGCTGTAAGGCAAATCACGAGTTTATATTAATGCACTCATTATAATACAGGGACACATAATGTGTTGTTACTTCACAAAGAAAGATGTATAATCATTGCTAGGGCGATGCTTTAAGGTGACATTTATTTAACATTCAAGGAAGGAGTCTCCAGTGGCTTTTTTTTTTCCTTTTTGGCTTATTAAGAAAAAATAGAGAAGCTGTTTATATCTGCTATAACATGAGAGATAACAGGAACTTACTTGTTTTGTGGCTGCTCCATTTTTATCCATTAAATGCAACCATAAATGGATAAAAATGCAATGTGTTATTATTTAGTTAATAATAAATTGTGATCATTGAATTTCAGTGGTATAAGAGGAATAAATCGCCTTGAGACATGCTGGCATTGGAAAATAATCATGGAGATTAAAGTAACTCTACTTTGTGTTTTACTATAACAGAATGCCTCCAAGTGTTCTATTCCTTATTCAATGCAGTATGATTAACCAGGCTAGACATGTTCTTCTTTTGTATCACAAACTCAAATCAGCTTTCTTATAATGAATAATAAAGACACTATTTTCCTTGAACAACCTCACAACTTCGTATGAGTGAACTAATGACAGTTACTGTACATTGCCTTGTATGTACCATTACTCACCATCATTGCTGTCTGCCAGGATGACCACCTTGGCACTGGGGAAGCTGGTTCCCACCTGGCCTCCCATAGGCATGCTCAATGACACATTAAAGCTCTCCTCTTCCTCATACAGCGAGTCATCAATGATGATGATGCGGCACAGCTTCTCCCGTTCATCCTTGTCAAAGCGCAGCACACTGCTGTGGTCCTCGGGCCGAGTGATGTAGTCAGAGTACGAGAGCACTGTGCTGGGGATGGTCCCTGTGGCACTGCCTGAATGAAACACCATATCAAAATTCAAATATGAAATAAAACACAAAAATATCATCTGCTTACATACATACATGCAAGTCTTTGCCATCTTTCATGCAAGTCTGGTAACATTTGAACCTGGCAAAATTAAAAGAATGGATTTTAATACCGTTATTCCAGCATAAGGAAAATGAGTAGTCGAGGTGTAAGCTCTTACCTTGTTGTGTGTAACAGATGACCATAAGCTCTTGGCTGACATCTCCAGATCTGTGTACAGGAATCAGCAGCTCTCCAATATCCTCCTCTATTAGGTATTCAGACTGAGGGATGAATACAGTGGACTCTACAAAAGACAAAAATAAAAAGAGCACCTTAGCACACATCACTTCGTTTGACAAAATTATATATCTTCATGTAATTTAAATGTCAGACACAGCACTTGCCAAAATTTGGGAACATACACTACATGCATCTATGTCTAATTTAAACCTATTATAATTGTATTTCTTTGGAAAAATGATCCCTACCATCCCCAGGGTCCACAATCTCCACAGTGGCTTTATCTGGGTACTCTAGAACTGCCATAACTGGTTCAGAAAGTTGGATCTCAAAGGTTTCTGAGGTTTCAAACTCCTGGTCAGTGAAGATCTTGACTCTCCAGGTAGCTGTAGTCTGGCCTGGATTAAACTGAACCTGTTTCTGGGCTTTTCCACGAAAGTCCTTGTCCTTTTCAGCAGTGCCATCCTTAGTTGCAATGCCTGGGAGAAAACAAATAGAATATATGCAATCATAAAGGCTGTCCTGTACTCTTCTCAGGACTCTTCACAATGTGCTCACACAGAACATCCTTTCAAAACATTTAGTACTATTTGTCTTTACCTTTCTACACCTGTATACGGTAATGATTTACAGTCTCGCTATCTGGCGTCACCTAGAAGAGGATGGGCTCCTTTTTGAATCTATTTCCTCTCAAGCTTTCTTCAAGAGTTTATTAAGGATCTAAATCTAAATCCAGATTTCTGTAAAGCTGCTCTGTGACAATGTGTATTGTTAAAAGCGCTATACAACTAAAATTGAATTTAATTAAAGTTACAGTTGCACATGCAAGTATAAATGCATTTGACAACAGCCTCATTATATTTTGAAAATGTTTCGATATTGTGATTAGTAGATTTTTTTTAGATGGGGTAGATTTGCATTGCTCTGCTTTGAGCTGTTCATGGCAACTCTTTGACAAAGATTTTACAAAAAGAATGTCATGCCTGTCAAGTCATAAAGGTGAGGTTATAGTTTAAGACTAAATAAATCACTGTTACAAGGCTGTAAAAATACCAGCTTCACAAGAGACAAGAGACAATAGACCTATAACATACAAAAACATATGTGAATATGTAATCGATCCACATACATCGCCTAATAAGCATAAAAGTACTGGCTTCTGATAAAAACCCACTCACTAACAGGCAAATAATTTTAAGAAATGGTTTCATGTTAAGCCTTTACTCCAGTGGTAGCCTGAGCTTTTGGCTTGGCCATGAATTAATAGTTAATATTAATATAGCAATGTCATGAAAGTGAAAAAGCATTATTTTCCTTTATTCACTCCAGAAAACACAATCACATACTTATTAAAGAATTCTAACAAAAACAGTGCAGCTAATTTCAGTAAATACTTACTGACAAATGATGTTTCTCCTAAATATCCTCTACGCTTGAGTGTCACCTCCAGGAACTTTGCATCCTCATCCACCAAATAGAACTCCTTCTCCAGAGAGATCCAGGCCCAGTTCAAGCGAAATGGCTGTGCCTTCAGTTTGTTGCCCCCTGTTTTAACAAAATTAAGTTAGAAAACAGAATGGGAGCCATTTTAGCTGTCAATTTTTTCATTATTTATTTATTTATCCAGTCCTCTTCAGTAACTGGTCAAAGTTGCAGTGAATCTGGAGTCATGAAGTGGGAATACATCCCAGGTGGGATACCAGTCTATCACAGGGCACCATGCCTACACACTTTCTTAGGGCAATTTAGGGTAGCCAATCCACTTCCTGAAATGTTTATGGGAGGAATAATCAGGAGAACCTAGAAGAAACCCTGGCAGACATTAGGAGAACATGTGACACTTCAATTTACTGTGAGATTAAAACTCACTCCAGTGCAATTTAATGAAATTTTAGTTGTGCATCACTTAGTTATGCTTCAAAATACAATGTGGTCAAGTAAACACTTGAAAGAAGTACAAATCTTGAAGAATTCCCTGTCTTCATGCACTTTGCACTCACAACCTTTGGAGTTGTTACTAATCAGCTAACCCCTTGTAATGTACTCAAGTTACAAGAACAGACTTAATGTATGTAACAGCCACACTCTGAGCTCAGTACATCAAATCTTGTGGAGACGCTGGATGAATGTTAATCGCTGTGCTATCTCTATCAGCTATCTTCATTTACACATAGGCCTGATTTTAAGGAGTCTAATAGGTAACACTCAGTACTTTGTGTAAAAAGAGTGTATAAGAATACCCAGGTAACTTAAACTGCAGGGTCAGACAGTTAGGTTGAGGGTGAAGGTCATGGGACTAAAGGGTGGAACAAGAAAGGAAGAAGGTTCAGTTACCGCTATGATCATCAGCCATGACAATAGCAGCAGGAGCTCTGGGGAACTCATATTGTCCCTTGTCTGAGTCTGTTTTCTTGCCTCAGCTACTTTACAATCATCTACATGTATAATTTATTCAGGTCCAGATTCAGATTCAATGCTGTGCCAAGTTTCATTCATCTCACCATTGTGGTAGCACTTTCATTTGATTTTCAAACATATATTTCTCAAGTGCATTTGGACAGTGGACTTATTTATAAATCCTCTGTCATAGCTTCCTAATTTACTACTCAACTCACTAGAGTTTTTGAAAATGTTACTTATACCAACAGTCAAAAGTTTGGACATTAGACTGAATTTATATTTTTCATTATTGATTAAAGTTTTGATAAATGGCTATGGTTGAAATTAGTTACTAAGACAAATGTAAATTTATTAATCATAATGTACTTTTTATTTAAAACAAGTTTTTACTTGAAATTTATTTGTTTCCCCAAATTAGGAGTTTTCATGTAGACTTCAGGAGCAGATAGGAGCTTTGCTTAATTGGGAGGTTTTAGAAAAATTGGTCCTCCAACTGGTGGCTTTTAGACAAGAATTGCAGCAGCAGTCACATTATATTGAATATAATCACATTATATTAAAAAAAAAAAAAAGACACTACCAGGAACTTGTCATCGGCTATCTTTGGTTCAAATGGCTTTACACAGGCCACCTGTGAACACGTCACATGCATTCCAAGAGATCAAAATCTGGTGTAAAACTGAAACGTAGTGACTAATATATTTAATATATAGCTAATATTTAAATGACTTTGAAAAGAGTAGTAAATACTTTTCAACATATAAGCTGTACAATTTAGGATCTTAAAGCAGACTTTTTTTGTGAGATGGTGTGAGGATCATTGCCTCTGACACTGTCTTTCATGACGCCTTTAAATCTGGATTATTTGTGTATTTTTATACTGTGGAAGAATGCCAGGGAACTTATTACATAGCATCAGATTTATAATCAGGAATAAAGGACTCACTATGGTCCTGTTCACACTTCCTGTCTGAATGACTGTTACCTGAACTTTTCAGACCAACCATGCGAGTAAAATGATCCAGTCAGGTCAATGTGAGGCCTGCTCTGATTTCAAGGAATGCCTTCTACAAGCTGATCTTTTAAGGATGTGCCAGTATGATCTGCTGTACTGTCCATCAAGTTTGAAAAGACCATGCAAACAAGGCAGCTGGGCAAATAAACTATGGGTGTGTATCATCTAATGAATGGAACATCTACATGCGGTGCAGACAATCCACCTGCATTTGGTCCACCTGTCCCCTTGGAGCTGGGTGTTCAGCTATGTGACATTAAAGAAAGAGGACTTAAGTGTGGCTGTTGGAGAGAAAAATAGAATGGGGCCTACACCCTGACTTGTCCATCAAAACACAGAACCACAAAGCTTTTGGAGACAAAACAAGTCCTAATAGCATTTGCCATGGATGAAAACCAGGATGCCATTGCCATGATACAGTATGTAGTAGGTAAATATCTTGCAATATCCATTACAAAGGAACATAGCCATTGTTACTCTTTCTTCCACATCCCACTGCCCATATCAGGAAGCGTTTCAGAATTGGAATGACAGCTTTATCCATGAGCAAGCTCAGGTATCTGATAGTCACATCTAAAAATATAGGAAACATTGAACATATATGTTTTTGTCTGCTCTGCATTCCATCAGGGTGATTTACTCCACTTTTAGTCTCACTTACACGTGTTTAACTCAGATTTAAGCTTCAACATTTGCATGGATTTTGTGCACTACTTAACCTCTCTTATTTACATCATCTAACTGAAATCATTGGGTAAGTTGCTAAAATGTGTCATTTATAAAAAGCAGTACAGTCAGGGACCCCTTGGATATACAGCCTGGACCTCTGGACACCACTATGAGAACCACGAGACTAGTCGACTAATACTGTATATTCACTAGCTGCTGCTAGTCAGAAAGAAAGAAAGCAGGCTAAATACTTTAATATGATAGATGCATTTCAGACTAGATGATGCCAATTCTACAGACAACTGCACATTGTGCAAGACCACGCTGGGGCAGACTTTTTATTTTCTTATATTTTAATGGAAAATTCATATAATGTTTTTGCTTAAGTGTTGAGGTGTGCACACGACTGTTTTAATTGCACTCCTGCATTTTCGTTTTTGGGTTGTCCCGCAGGATTCCAGTCCTGTGTGCAGTTCTAGTTAACTGTTCCATGTTTAAATGTCTAATGGTTTTAAATTAGTATAATATGATACACAGGGGTTCTTGGAGGACTAGCCACTCTCACTGCTGCAGCCCAGGTTCGATTCTTGGCCAGGGAACCCACCCCAGTCACTGGGGTTGCATGCATCAGTGCACATTCAGTGCTGGTCCCAAGCCTGGATAAAATTGGGGAGGTTTGTGTCAGGATGGGCATCCGGTGTAAAAACTGTGCCAAATCAAATACACGGACCAATGGTCCGTTGTGGCAACCCTTAACGGGGGCAGCCGAAAGAGGAACAACATAATATGATACACGGATTTATTATTTTGTATATTTATTGCAATGATTTGTTTATTTTCATCTTTACCGCTGCAACCTAAAAAGCACTGAAGCTGGAAATGTAATTTTTAGCATGTCTATGGCTGTTAATTGAAGTTTGGTTTGATAATTATTTGCTGCCGTTAATCAACATTTAACTGCACCAACCTAAAAAATAAAATGATATCCTGAAGCAATTTGGATTTACGGAAAAGACAACTAGTCTACTACTTTTTTTAATTACTGGTTGAATTGCAAAATGAATAGTAACTCGTAGTCCAATAAGATCAAGCATACGCAAAACGAAAAAAATCTGATTCTAGGTTTTTCAAATCTGTTCATTTAGTAAAGGTCCAGGACAAACAGCAGCTTGTTCTAGAGAAGAAAACTTTCATGTGGGCAGCATGCCCAGTGTGAGAATGAGTTGATATTGAGCTTACTGACTGTGTACCAGAGGATTATCATCTGAACAGTGCTCAGACAAAAAGCTCTTTTTCAATCTGGTATCCGGCACACGGCCTTGTTAGCCCTGCAACATTCCTCTGGCCCTGGATAATACCACGTTGTTTTCAAGAGTATGGAAAATAGTATCTTTCTATGTGACTATATTTCTTTGCACATTTTTTTTTTTATTGTAGATGTAATACTGAATATTAATAGGAAAAAGTTCAGTTATGCAATTTGTCAAAGGCTTAAGATAAAAAAAAATAGCTATGTAGATTCTTTGAATGATGTTAATAGTTGGTCTATAATTAAGCATTCAGCACTTGATCCATGAAGTGTTAAGAAACAGGATTGAATTACCAGTGTGGATATAAATGTCATGCCTGTTGATAAAAATGCAGTAACACACTTCACCAGTTTGACAGTATACAAAAACCTATAGTAGTCCACTGACAGCTTTATGGTATTGTTAATGAAGTCTTTGAATTAGAAATATTCACTCTCAGTTTACTCAGTTTAAGGTAAATAACAGATCAAGGGTGGCTGAGATAAATGCGCAAGCAGGACTAATATTGTATCATACTTTTCCATCCACCGCAAATCACTTGCTGTTGAAAAATATCTTTATGTGAATTATTTTGGATTTTTGTGGAAACAATGCTTGTAAGAAAAGTCATAGAATGGTAGGAAGAAAGCAAATCTGGGGCTGATTTCTTTTTAGCCCAGTCTGTAGATTCATGCAGCCTGTCTGTGACAGCTATGTCAGAGTGTCACCTTTTCTAGATTTGATCTCAATTATTTTAGTCTATGACACTGCCACATCCATAACACATCATCAGCAGTGATTGTGAAAGCACATGTGAAATACTGTTGCAGGTGTAAAAAATGGAAATGAGGTAGATTATTTACTCTATCATCCTTTATTTTTAACCCTAAAATGCCTGTGGAGGAAAAACTAAAAGTAGATAGACTAAGGACACGTTGTTCAATCAAAGTACAGATTAAACAAGCAAACAAAAGGTTTAGTGCTATTTTGGTTTGAATTAAACTTTTTTGAATGTTTATTGTATTTGGTATATGGAGGAAAAACAGTATGAAACCAGTAGAGCATTACAGAGCCCAAATGCAGCTGCTTATCTTTAAGTCTTTAAGTGCGTATGTATATGTGTAATATTTTATTCATTCTTATTATACCATTGATGAGACCTTGTGATATACTGCATTGTTGAACCCTAACTGTTTATTAAACTTTAGCTGTCACTGGCATAACTGAAGCTGTACTTGTAAGTCTGCTCTTCATAATATTGGTCTCTAACTGGCTTCAAATCTGTTGGTATGAGTCATCAAATTTCAGTACAGTCGCATCGTTGCCAGCGTGTTTTCAGCTGTCAGAGTTGAGAGTAACTTTTTGCTACCTATTAAACAGCTTTACACCCAATATGACAGACAGGTGGTGTTTGACAGTCATTTTTAGGCTAGGACCAGTGGTGGTCCCCTCACTCTTCCGACTGGCCACCTCACACCCACACAGGCACTTCCATTTGGCAATGCTCACATTTTCTTCCTTTTTTCTCACACAGACTCCCATTGGCTTTCAGATTCCAAGCCGCAGAGACTGACAGCTGTACTCTCCTTTGCCCTCCCTTGCTCTTGCCTTTTGTCAGCCTTTATTTCAGCACAGAATGAAAAAAACCAAGGAAGACAGCAGGCACTGTCTGGGTGGGCCAAAACCCACTGCCATGGGGTGCTCGCTGCTTCTCAAACAGGAGAATTAAAATGGGATTGAACAGCATCCCAATGGATGTTTAGCATTTCTGCTTTAGTGTTTTGTCTTTCTCATGAATAATGAGTTTGAAATCGTAATAAAATGTCACTCCGATGTAGTCTGTATATAAAATATGATGGCTTTAGTGGGTGAACAGAGCCATAAAGTCACCTTCTCAAAGAGGGTGTCAGTAACTCACCAGAACACTGGGAGTCCCAATGAATGCCTCCAGGAGTCTTACAGGGCTACTGAGGTATTTATGGGTGTAATAACATGAAGAAAGAATGCATGGCTCAGTAATGGGCACATTCTCTAAGGCACACAATGGCCTTTAAAACAAGGAGCAGAAGTCAAACTAGCTAAAATCTTTTTATAACCACCATGCGGATTTTAAAATTAATATTTAGATTGGGTGTTAACTACGGCAGGTCAGATTTCTGCGATAATCCACGTGGATATGAACTGTTTTATAGGTGGGATATATAAAATTGTATTTTTTAATTACTGTATTAATAGCTGATGCATATAGCAGTCTTTCTGATCCACACTGACATTTTTTTTTAGATGTGCTCAAGGTACAGCTATCTGTGAATGCTTTGGAGGATACTTGGCCACGTGCATTTTGCTGTGACGCTAACATCTCCTGAGCCATGCTAATTTAGCATTGCCATATTAACTGTCCTCTAAAAGAGATTTGCCAAGATTCTTAAGATGGCTTCCTGTTGGACACCTAAAACTGAGGGCATGATTGTCAAGATTGAGTTGTCATTAATATATATATATATATATATATATATATATATATATATATATATATATATATATATATATATATATATATGGGTGTTAGAAAGGCATTATATAATAGTAATATAATAATGATATAATAATATAATGTGTTCAATTTATATAGCGCCTTTCACTTGAGGTCACTTCATACACATATGTCATTTGCTACATGGTAGAGAAAGTGCTTGTAGTTACTTTATTTTCCTAGCGATGCCCCTTGCTCAAAGAGAGATCTACAGGTCCTTCACTAAGTCATATTACTGACTGTTTAACCGACATTTTGCAGTCTACTCGGTGGCCAGAAGTATGAGATATACTACATTTAGGAGGTCAACATTCGCCTCATGCAGCATGATGCAAGTGTAGGCAAGAGTGTGTGTGTGTGTAAGTATGGTGCTATGTATATCTAGTCAGAATGAGAAGGAGGGCAATTATAATTATCCTAGCTTTCTCTTTCCATTTATACTCATCACAGGGCCATGTTAGGTATTCAACGCATAGCCAATTCAAGCCAATATATGCAGGGCAAGATTACCCCCGACCCAACCGACTACAGTTTGGTTATCCATGTATCTAGCCATGACTCTAGATGGAATAATGTCTCACCTAAAGATGTGATAGTACAAGTATCTTACAATAACTTACTCGTATCATTCTAGATATTCTGTATTAACAGTCCCTACTTTCTCTAAACTATCATGAACTACTAAAGCTAAATCCCCGAGGTGTGATCCCCAAACCTTCGCATGATGAATGATGGGATGACAAGTCACCCTCGCCTAACATTGACACCAGTGAGCTGAGGCATCGGTATTGAAGATGATACCTCACGCCCCAGGCTTGGACAGAAATGACCTAAAAGAGTGATATCAGCATCCTTACAGAGAATCACAAGCGTGTGCATAACATAAGAGAAAGTGAGATGGTAAGAGATAAAACGGGAGCCTGAAGGATAGAAAATGCAGTATCTATGGAGAATGTGAGAGCATGACAGAACAGAGCGAGAGAGACGCATAAAAGCGCATGCCTCATGACAGAGAGAGAAGGGGGTATAAATAACTCCAAAGCCATGCATCATGTCCTCAAGGACACTCAAAAAACCCTCCATAAATCTGTATGCTGATGCATGAAGAAGGAGGACTGAAGAGGAAGTTCAACAGTCACGGGAAAGAGAGAACATTTAAATCCTTTAGCAGCTGTTGACATGAGTGACAGGTCATATCATGGGGCAGGAGAAGAAGCTACTCTGTCTGACTAGCCCATTTCACACTTCAGGAAGCCAACAGCATTATTTCCTTTTTATACTGAATTAATTGCTTAAAGGAAAAATTCACCCTGAACAACTTGCATATGAATATTTATAATCAGTATGTGATCTTTAATTGTGCAAAAAGATTGATTTTATTTTTATTACTTTTTTGGTTTAAATGTCTTTCATCAACAAGCTGGTGTATTTTCACTTTGGTTAATGGTTTCCTACATTACCCACAACATTCTTTGACTACCAGGTGGTAGTTGTGTCAATATGAATTCATTTCTAACTAAAGAGAGTGATGCAGAAGCACTTTAGTCTTTAGTCTGTCCATCTCTCTCACCTCCTCATCTGTACAATCTGCTCAAACAGACCAAAGCTTTAACATACATGGCAACACCATCTCACTGGGACTTTGTTAACTGTTGCTAACTAGTGACTTTCATTCAAACTATAACATAACAACAACACTCACCCAAGTGCTCCTCCAAACTTTGCCCTTAACCTGAATCAAAGGGAAACCCTGGGGTTATCAGCAGATCTAGAACTGGATTTGGGTTACAGGATTGGTGCAGAGAAGGCTTTGAAAGAGATCGGGAAGCAGATTAACTCTCCCTTACCCACACATACACACACACACACACACACTTGTCCACTGCATCTTCCTCTCTCAGACCAGGTTAAGTGGCTGTAAGAAACATGAGTCTTAGAAAAGAAATGAGAGCCTGCTTATAATAAGTGATCAAATGACCTATTTTGGTGTCAACTCTCACCTGAAGAGGATATTTAAGATTTGGTCTTATATGGCAAAAGAGAGACTGGGTATTTGGGCAGAATATTCTACACAGTACACGTTTTTCTTTTCACAATAAAAAAGTGATTTAAATTTGGTACTAGTATTCAGGGATCCATTCATCTCAGCTAAAACCGAAGTGCACAGGACTAAATGTCCATGTATGGACATGCTCGGCAGCTTGCCATTGGCTAGAGTAGAGGTTCCCAAACTTAAATCTTCAGTTCATGTCAAGAAAATGTGACCTCCGCCCGTACGCCCTATCTGTCAGTTTCACTCTGTTCCTTTTGCTAAAATAGCTCAATAATAATAATAATAATAATAATAATAATAATAATAATAATAATAATAATACACTCTGATCTGGAGTTTCTCTACTTCTGGCAACACAGCAGGGTTCTATTTCTTATCTAGGATTATCACAGTCAGACACATACTTCCTCAAACACACACTTATAATAGTGAAAATAAATACCATATTTGTGTATAATTGAATTGTACTCAGATAATAATAGGGAAATAGCAATAATAGGGAAAAAAGCAGTGGGCCTAAGGCCTTGTGGAATAGTAAGCTTAACTTTTGTATGCATAGAAAAATCACAATTAATGTGCAACAGATAGGTTTAATTAGTTAATAAAGATAAAATAAAATAAGACCTGACTCCAACAAAATACGAAATATAGGCAAATAAGTGCAATTACACAAGGCAGAGGGAAGGAAGCTATCCCACAGGAAGTACTTCACTTGAATTGTTTGTGTTTATGATGGGAGGATTATATGGTTGGACCACTTGGGCAGGTTCGAACATGAAACCACAATCACATAAAGGAAAAACTAATACCAATAAACTAACAGCTGCCTCATATCAATAGATTGGTTCATCCAGGCTTTACTTTGTGTATTGTGTAAAATTACATCTTGACCCCTTGAATTCTTTAATATCAGATGCAATCTAAGTCTAGATGACCCATATTTTTCATCACAGTTTGATTTTAATGTAAAACCCTTTAAAAAAAAGTGTCCTGTGCTATTTCTTTTCAATCACTGAATAATGTCATGCCTTAAGCAGCCTCCCTGAGTCTCTGACCATTAGACAGCTCTCGCTTTTCAACAATGCTGGCTCCAAATGGAGGTTCTTTCCAGCTGATGGATTGCCAAAGAGACTAAATGCCAAGCCTGGGGTCCATTCTAGTCACCAGAGAATTCCCTTCTGGATAAAAGATGGGTTGAGTTTCAAGCAGAAGACCTCCATCAATAATCTTTCTAACTGGGAAATAAGGCAAATTAAGAAGTGTATTTCACTTCACATACATTTTCACTATCAATCTATAATTGTTTCTGAAAATACACTTACATATCCACTCCAAATTATTTTTTGTTTATCTTTTCTTTCATTTGTATGGTGCATTCTCAGTCATTGCTGCTACATTACTTGACCATGAGCTGTCATTTGTTGACCACAAAAACTCTGGAGTCCTGTCCAGACATGTCTCCTCTGTCTAATCAGATAATGATTTCCCTTTTCTTTTCCTTCTTTCAGGTATGCATATAGTAGGGAGTTGGGGGTTGGGGAACTGACAGTATAAGACCCTTATGTCCAGAGAGAGTGACCACACAGACTTTAGACTATCAGAGTAAACCTAACCAAACACAGGTATGCTTTCTTTTACAGCTGGTATTGATGCGCTGACTGGAATCTCAAAACAGGGTCATGACAAACAGAGGTCAAAGTACTATAAGGTCTCTTTGTCTTCTGTTTCAACACAGAACACTTCATTCCTTTCCTAAATAAACAGTCAAAGCCAAACATCTAAACAACATGAACATTTGGTCTGTTTAGAGGACTGCCTGTCCTGAGAATATCTTGGACCTACTCAGAACCATAAGTAATTGCATCTTGAATAAAATTGTCTTTTGCACTTGGTTATTCAGTTCTTAATAGTTTATGACTGCATACATGGTGATGTTCTACCAGGCCTATAATCCAGGCATTTTCAGTTCCTGTTTATTTGAACAGCCTTTGCCTTTACACTGAACATGAAATACATGAAGTATGATTGAGGTCAAAGATTGACGGCCAGTCGAAAACATTCCATATTTTGTTACCAAAAAAGCATAATTGCTTTAAACGGAGCTTTCAGGTCTTTATCCCGTTGCAAGAAGTGCTGTCTGCAAGGTTTTGCTATCATCTTTCACATGTAGTCCAGAAATCTGCAATTCCTTTTATCAAACAGTAAATCTTCCATTTTTATCACATCAGATGTATTCTGTGGTCTTCTAGACCATTTTGATAAGCTCACCATTGTACTCTTGCTTCTATGTAAAGAACAGTAATAACTTATTTTGGTTGTATCATTTTGATATATTCTGTACTTTAACCTAATAATGATACGCTTTACCAGAATTTACTCTCCATTCATCTTTATATTAAAAGACAACAGAATTAGACTTCATTTAATTTTCTTTTAACTGAATTGATGAGAAACTACTATAAAGCAAACTCATATTTAAAATCTGTTGGTAGAAAGTTGAAATGAATATAAAATAAATCTGAACACCAAGATCCATGACCTTATTCTTCTAATGATGTTCAATGCAACATAAATATAGCCCAAACGTTGCAGTGTGGATTGTATTTCAAAACCTCAGAGCTCATGCACCATCTACAGCCAAAGTTAAAATAGCCAAGCCCCATACCTGTGATATTTTGTTTCTTAAAAATATATATATATTACCTACGCCAATTTTTTAAACACACAAGCTAAGCTAATAATAATGAAATGTACAGAATAGACCAGGAATAATACAAACATCATGCATTTCAAAGCAATCACCATAGGCAGAATACCCTTCAGGAGAAAGATTTTAAAATGTATGGAATTCATATAAAGCCTAACATTAAAAGTTACATGTGTGACTACATGTGTATGATTAAATATAAAATCTTAAACTTCAGAGTATGCAGAAGCTGAGAACTTAGCTATTAGATGGAAAGACAAAATGTTCTTACCGTTGTCTTCGACTGTAAAGTAGAAAATATCACTTGTGGCATTGGATGCATCAAGTAGTACATAGCAGATCTTCATGTCATCAATATCAGCTATTAAAGAGAAATATTTTTTTGCAAATTGAATAAATATGTTGGCACCAAGCTAGTTCACATTCAGCTTTTCATAATTTTTGTAGACATGGGATAATTTGGTTTCTTTCATAAAATAAAACTAACAACAAAGTAGTATGCTATGTGTATGACATAACAGTGTACCTTGTGAGAAGGTCTTGATGCTGTCATTGCCCAGAGCAGTATTCATGATGAAGCCATGCAGAGGGGCCTCAGACACAGAGTACTTCAAAAGTTTGTTTGGGCTATCTCTGTCCTCAGCCTTCAGAGTTTTGCTAGTAATTAAAAATCCCAGATGCCCAGTATGAAGAACCCTGAGCGTTGATGCAGCTTTGTTGACAGCAATTTGAGGCATGCCATTGTCCACTGTGTTAATCTGTATGGTCATCATCTGAGGCTTACGTGTCTCAAAGACTGTATCCGGGAAAACATAAAAGTCTGTGTGGGTTCCATCCGTAACAGTGAAGGAGAAGCTGTCCTCATTGGTTTCAGTGCCGTCATGCTTATAACTAATTAGGTTCTCATTTAGGTCTTGCTTGGTGAAAGTTGTAATAACCTGAGTCCTATTGTACAGTAGTTGACCATGCACTGGCACCTGAGTAACCACAAAACGCAGTTGATGGTCTGGAGTGTCACGGTCTTCCACAGTCAACTCAAAAGGTGTGATGAGTTTTGTTTCACCCTCTTCCACCACCAGTTTGTTAATAGTCAGGACTGGCTTCTTGTTGTCCACGTCAGTGATGGACACCCGGAAAGTGCGGAATACTGGATTGTAACCATCAGTAACCTCAAACTCAAAGCTATCCATCTTCACTTCATCATCAGAGGTGTGTATGTAGTAGATTTTGTTACCAGCCAGTTGCAATTGGGTGAAGGTGGATATGGGTACACCAGGATGGTCAGTGCTCTCTAGGTGACCCCTGCTAGGAGCACGTGTGATGGTAAAACTAAGGTATTCATCAGGACTATTAATGTCTGTTGTGCTGAGAAGGTCCGTGGTGAGGGTTACTTTGCCTCCTTCTTTGAGGGTCACACCTTTGTTGATGACATCAGGGAAGACCATATCAATACTGCCAATACTGATATAAAAGTAGCGGTCAATAAGAGGGTTGATACCATCAGTGACATCAAACTTTAGAAGATCACGAATGCCTTCTTGACCAGTGTGGACATACTGAATGAGCTGTTTATCAATTTCATCTTGTGTGAAATTCATTCCAATGCTGATGTTGCCAATAACATCTCCATGCTTAGTAATTCTCTGAAGGTAGCCTTGGCCAGGACCATATCGCACAATATAAGTAAGCTCTTTGTCTTCAGAGTCCAGATCTGTGGCTTTGAGGACTCTGTTGCTAATCACTTTAGTTTCTCCAATTTCAACCTCCAATCCATCATTAATAGTCATTCTTGGGGTCTCATCATCAACAGGAATAACCATGATCAGAACCTTCTCTTCAACAGTGTGTTTCCCATCAGTGAGTCTAATTTCGAAACTATCCTCTTTGGTTTCAGAGTCATCATGTTCATAAACAATATTAGATGCCTCTTTGATCTGTTCCAAAGAGAAAGTCACTACAGGGGTACTCCCAGTGCTCAATTGCTGGACAATGTTGCCATGTTTGGGATTCTTGATGATCTCAAACTCTAATTCATCACCTGGAATATCAGCATCTGCAGCATTCAAAATTGGAGTGTCTATGACTAAGCTCATGCCTTCCATGACTACAAACTCACGGATAAATATTTCTGGCTTCTCATCATTGGCAGGGATGATGACAATAGGAAAAAAGTGCCTCTCTGAAAAGTTAATACCATCAGAGCAGTGGAAAGTAAACCTGTCTTCCACTGGCTCTACACCTTTATGAATACTCTGTACATAGTAGATATGGCTGAGACTAACATCTTTGATACTAAAGGCAGTGATGGCAGTGCCTGCCCTTGACTTTTCTGACCCAGGGGCTGGAGAAATATTCTCCACGTAGCCAGATGTTGGCTGGACTATAATAGTGCAGAGGATATCATCATTATCCGTGTCAACATCTTCAGCTCCAATGTGGTCTAGTGTAATAACATTCTTTTCTCCCTCCACTACCACAAACTGGGCCCCAACACTAACAAGAGGGGCAATACTGTCAACAGGAAGGATTGTGACATGTACACGAACTCCTTGAACCTTGTTACCACCTACCACCCACTCATCTGACAAGTCCGAGATGGTGAGGTTGAAAGAGTCATGCTCCTTAATGGGTCCAATCTCGCCACTTGTGTGGACGTAGACAACCACACCATTGATAATGTCTTGCTGAGTAAATCGTTCAGCAGGGGCACCATTCACCATGATCTCTCCTAGTCTTGGAGGCTCCTCCACTATAAAAGTCAGCATTAAATCATCTGTGTCCTCATCCTGGCCCTGGATGACATTGCTGGTGATCTCTGTAGCTCCATTCTCAAGAACATCAATTGAAGCACCTAAAAGACCTGCTGGTAGCATAATAGTTGGGCTTTCATCATCAACTGGCTTGATATTAATTTTAATAACTATGGGCATTTCATGAAAGCCATCACTGACATCAATTTTGATAACATCACTGAGAGATTCTTCCCCACCATGGATATAGGCCAGACGACCACTTTCAATATCTTCTAAAATGAATGTCTCTCCATTAGACATATCAATTCCTAAATACTGTAGCTGCCCATATCTGGGAATTTGGATCACTTTAAAGATAATATTCTCATCCTCTGTGTCCTGATCAGATGCATTCAGTTCATTCTTGGTTATTATGTAGGTACTTCTCTCGAGCACAGTAAAACCAGTATTGGTGATTACAGGAGGCTTATTGTCAACTGGCTGCAAAAATATTGTGAACAAGCCATCGACTGAGTTACCAGCAGTGTCTTCAACAGCAAAGGTGAACTGAACCACTTTGGGAGTGATACCCAGTTCCTGATCGGGGGGTTTGTATGCTACTTTATGGTGATTTACCTGGGCTTGAGTAAACTCAGTAATGATGGTGTCAGAACTGTCAGTAAGTACAATGGCTCCAAGAGGGACTGGATTGTTTTCATCTGTATCTATTGGGGGCTTAATGATGGTATACTTGAGATCCCGGTCATCACAGTCCAGGTCTGTATAGCGTAGAAACTTCTTTCTAAAAACTGTCAACTCATATTCTTTAACTGTCATGTGCAGAGTAGTGTCTGGGTAAAGTGATGGTGGTATATCATCTACTGGATGGATTTTAATGGTGAACATATTTTCCCCTGATTGGTTTGGGGGGTCATTATCATCCTGAACTCTGAAGACAAACTGGTCAGTGACAGTGGTGGTGCTATGTGGACCTTTGTGGCGGTAAAACAGTTTCCCATCAAGAATATCCTGCTGGGACCATTCTGTCACCACCTGTTCAAACATTTCATCTGTCTCACTAAACTTCCAAGCAGAAGCATCTGCAGGGGGCTCCACTTGTCTAAGAAGCAGTTCACCAATGGCTGAATAAGGCTCCTCTAGTATAAATTTAATAGTTGAATCCTCTGAGTCTATGTCAGTAGCACTCAAAATAAATGGTGAAATTTGCATCATTTCATTCTTGAACAGCACAATGCCAGTGTTAGCATTAATGATGGGAGGCTCATCATCAGTAGGGGCAATTGTAATGGGAAACAGAAACTCCACTTCATTTTTTCCATCTGTCATTCTAAATATGATGTTGTCACTGTAAGTGTCACTTCCATCATGTTGGTATATCACAATGCCAGAATCTAGATCAGCTGGTGTAAAGAATTTTCTACGAGATCCTAACACTGTCAGCTCACCATGTTTCAAGCCATCAATTACAGTAATCTTCACATCTTCAAGGTTATCCTCATCACTGATCTCAAGATTCTGAGAACTAGAAAGAGGCCTTGACTGACCCTCAAACAGCAATTGGCCGGTGTTCTTGGTTGCCACTGGGGCTAAAGTGTTCATTGGTTTCACAACAATCATAAATGCAAAGGTATCAGACACAGCCCCATCAGTATCAACTATCTCAAATTCAATCTGAAAAATCCTCTCTACATCTGAATCTTCAGAGGGTGGCTTATAGGCAATTTTCAGATCTTTTATATCTCTTTGATAAAAAGAAGTGATTGGCAAATTGTGGTTATCTGTGCTGATAATATATCCTTGGTGATGACCCAGGGGAGTTGTTATGTTAAAGATTAAATCATCAGGAACTGATTCCACATCCTCAGCTGCCAGCATATCAGATGTTATGCCAGTCATTACAAACTGATCTACCTCCATCATCATCATAGCTATAAAGCTGGCTTTTGGAGGTGTGTTTTCAACACCTTCTTTTATTCGGACCATAATCTGGAAGTGCTCTTGTTGAATAGTATTACCATCATTATCTTGTACTTCCACTAACATTGGTATGTAATCTCTGTTGGGAGATTTAGTGGTGGCAGTATGCTGGTATCTTATACCTTTTTTGACAAACTCATCACAGTCAATCATCTGTCCATTAATGGAGTTGTCTGAGAGAGTGCCATACCTGGGAAGTCCACCTGTTCCAACCAGTGTGGCCACCTTGCACTTTGTGACACCATCCTCAAAAGCAAACTCCAGGCCCTTTTTATCAATGGGATTGCTTTGACCATTAAGCTTTTCCACAACAAGAGGCATGTTACGGGTTAAGATCTCCAGTTGCTGGAAGACAACCTCTACTTCTACCATGAAAGGGATGACGACAGTGTCTGTATGAGAGTCATACCTTAGCTGTAGCTTCACCTGGTCTTTGCTTGGACTCCGTGAGCCAAAATGAGTGTATTTCACTTCCTTAGCTCCAAATTGACATGGGAATTTCTTGGGAGTCAGCATTCCAGGTCTCTGTGACAGTGGGTCATTGTCTAGTACTGTGATGTGGCAACGATCTCCTGGTTTCACTTCAGTGACAAGGTCATTGATAGGATCCAAATAAACGGAGCGTCCAAAAGGAACTCTAATCCCATTGTTGGCCACCAAGATGTTTTCAGCATTAGGTCCAGATCTGTGCCTGTAATGGAAAGCCGAATCAAAAGGATCTGCGTGCACTTTGCAGAAGCAAAGACCTAATGAAAATAATACAAGGAGGCACTTCAGAAGTGTCTGGGCTCCACAAAGTCTTGTCCTTTGCAGACAACCAGCCATGTTCAGAGCTAGTTGCACTGCAGTCTTGAAAGTTATTTGCCAAAATAGACCTATTTCAATCTCCAGCAAGAAGACTTCAAAAATTGTCCTCTGTTGAATCACGTCAAACTTGACCTGTGCTCTCCCAGTGGTGTCCCTCTTCTCTCTGTCTCCCTCTCCCTCTGCACTTACTCATTCATTAACACAGCACAAGTGAACTCCTCCTGCTGAAGCAATGCAGGTAATACTTAAGCAGAAACACAGTGACAGCACAAGACTCCACCCTCAGAGCAACCTCTCCCATGACTAAGTTAAGGCAGCCCCCCTCAGTATGGCATTCACCCCCACCCACTCACTGCCCTTCTCTAGAGACAGAGATTTAAAGGACTTTCGTGAACTTTGAAGCAGCAACTATTAAAAACAGTTTGTGATGCACATACAAAAGTACACTCATGTTATAGTGCTTTTTATTTATAATAAAGGGGAAAAACAGTGTAAGTTGGAATCATAGCAACACATTGTGCAGAACATTCTGTAATATCACCAGATCTACTTGCTGTTTGCCCACTAAACTAACAACTAGAGGTTCTCAATAGAAAAGATGAATATCTAATAATAATCCAAAACCAAATTACTCATCTTATTAATAATCATTGTTGTTACATTCTCTAATGTTAATGTAATACATTTTTAGTTTATACCACAGCACTGTTGAATGCACAAATCTAATTGGTTAGAAGGTGTTGATTAAAAGCTGGCCTCAGAATAGTTCCAGCTGCAAGGTTTATATTAATACATTAATTCTAATATGTTATTTCTTTTACAGTAATAACCTACTACACGTACAGTACTGTGCAAAAGTCTTAGACACATGCAAAGAAATGCTGTGGAGCAAAGATGCCTTAAAAATAATGAAACTCAATGTTTCTACATTAAAAAAAATAGAAAAAAAAGAGCAGTAAACAGTAATAAATGAAACAAAGTTGATATTTGGTGTGACGATCCTTCGCTTTAAAAAAAAAAAAGTAGTCTCAGGTACAATTTGTGCAGTTTTATAAGGAAATTAGCTGGAAGTTTTACTGATCATCTTGCAGACCCAGCCACAGTTCTTCTGGAAACTTTGACTGTCACACTTGCTTCTTATTTTTCCAGCAAAATCCAGCAGCCTTCAATATGTTTTTTTTTTGTCTGAACAGTGGTTTCTTATGTAATATTTTGTATATATTGCAAGATCTTTCTGGAACATTTAATTTTGTGCTGGAAAACTAATGTTTGGAAATCTAAAATGTTTTTGTACTGAATCAGTAATGTAGAAGTCATAAAATAAAAATCTATAACAAAGTTTGGACTAAAAAATAGGGTGCCTAAGACCTTTGCACAGTACTGGAAAACAGATTAAACATGACTAAATGGTGATATGATGAAGTTTTCTGTGAGGAGATGTTTAAGTAACATTTACAAAAGTCTCCAGTGTCAGTGCTTTATAATAGTCCGAAGTAGAGCAGTAATGTTTTCAACATAGACAGGTCTTCAGGGTGGAGGGTTTTTGCTTTGTGATTTATCAGTAACATTACAAGCTGCATTTGTTTGTCACATTAACTTCAAGAGAGAGAAAAAGCATTCCACCACCTGAATGTTGATTATTTTCCTAGCACATCATACCCTGCTGATTACTGGCTGTTACTTGTTATGTATGCTTAATAATCACATCCACATTAGTGCTATCTTAGTAATAAATGTAGTATTCTGATTTATTATATAAACCATTTTAATCAGTTTGTGTATATGATTATTCAGCCTATTGCCAGACTTAAGAGACCTAGGTCTTTCATCAGCATAGTCCTTCTAAATGGCATAGGGCGTGTAACTAAACCATTACTATAGATTATATCTCTTTTTTTCACTAAACATGAGCTTATCCTGAAACAATGATAGTGTCTTCTTTTGAATGGAATCCAATGTGCTAGGACATGCTGAGTTAGAACAATTTACCATTTATCATATTTTCATTATCATCAGATCAGTAGTACATAAGTCCTGACAAAGGTCTGTTTCCTTTCTCTTCCTTTATTAGAAACTCGACAATTTGCTGATTAGTCAACAAGGGTGCTAGGAGTTAAGAAAGCTATGCAGATTTTTTTCTTATGTCTGTGTCATGAGAGGTCATGAAGTAGGGACATGTCAGTCTTGCAGCACTCTCAAATACACCCAACTGGTGGCAGCTGATGGCACAGGTGGACAAGAGGACCAAGGTACAGGGGAATATAGACATAAACTAGAGACAAATTAAAGGGAAAAAATAAACCTGAGGGGCATTTATTTATTTTGCTACCATGGTTTGTTACCACTTATCTCTTTAGAGAGAAACATCACTGCAAATCAATACAAAGTTCTTCTGACTGATCACCTTTATCTAACGATGAAACATTTCTACCCTGATGGGTGTGGTCTCTTCCAGGATGACTCCGCCCCCATCCACAGGACACAAGGACTCACTGAACGGTTTGATGAGGATGAAAATTATGTGCTATGGCCTTCACAGTCACAGGATCTCAATCCAATTGAACACCTATGGGACATTTTGGGAGACATCCATCGTCAAAATACCAATTGAGGGAATATCTTTTGGAAAAATAGTGCTGATTGCTCCAATACAGTTCCAGAGAAATGTAGAAATTATGTAAAGGGGCACTGAAGCTGTTCTGGTGGCTTGTAGTGGCCCAAGATCTTACCAACACATATGTCACATTTACTATCTTTATCTGAAAAAGTTATAGCTTATTTGTCCCTTAAATGCAAATATTATATGTAAGCATAAACCTGGTTTTGGGCTATAGTAACAGTTACTGCTAATTTCATTTTCTATATGCACTGTATACTGAAGTCATTTAAGCATGCGTCACATGCGACAGATATTTAGAATCATGGAACACATTATTTATCAATCATATGGCATCAGCACATGTTTGACCAGGTTCAGGACTCAGAGTAACCCGAACAAACCTGTTACCCTCTTTAACAAAATACCTCTCATATAATTTTATTCCTAGAAAGTCCAAATATATCCTTTGCGGTTGCTGTCACTGGGGATGAGATTTAAATATGTGCAGTGCCTAAAAATGGAAATCCTGTATTGCTGTCAGGACAGAAAAGACTTTATCCCATAACACGACACATGATCTAGAACACCAATACAAGCCCCCAGCATCCACAGCAAAGAAGGACAACTGTTCATCCATCAGTGCTGAAAATATGCAAATTAAAAAAAGTCTAGCATGCAAGAAAACATTCTCCTTCCATCATTTTGGACTGATACGACCCAATGTGATCTAAGCATGATGAAAATTGGGCTAGATATTTGAGATTACACACTGTCACACTGTCCATGGAAACCTGATGGCCACATCAAGATAAAAATACACCCTTTCCATTTATGGAGCAGTGTTTCAAATGGACGTGGCAAAAGAGGCCAGACTCACAAATGTATATGATTAAAACATGGCGAATATTTTTATTTTGGTCATTGTTTTCATTATTTTCGTTAGTTTATTCCCATAATTTAGTACATTTTATTCTCATGATAAAAAATTTCAGAATATTCAAAAATATTCAAAAATAAATCTTGAGTACATTCATTATAATAATTTATGTAGTTGAACCATTAGATGACAGATATGGAATGTATGTAATTATTGTAATAAAATCTTGAATTATTCAAAAAAATATTAGTTCATTATTCACAAGAGATGAAATGTCGTTACCAAAAATAGCTTAAATTATTTCATTATTTCAGTTCCATGTCTAAATCATTCAGTTGCTGTGTTGGTGCTGTGCAGATTTTCTACATGTTCTTCTATTACTGAATGAAAATGAGTCCATTTTTAATATTGTACACATTGTGGACCCTTACTGCTATGAAAGCTATGACTATACATTATGCATAAGTTAATTATAAACACAACTGAACAATGTGGAGCGTGAAGCATTATCATATGATGCCTTTAGTGAAGGGGGCAGAAATAAAGGGTGCTCCATTTATTCTAGTGCATGGTTGGGACTACTCCGTTCTGTTCTTAGCAACGCTTGTGAAAGCCCCCCTGTTAGCATAGTCAGAATACCCAGAATGCTTTTGGAGTTCAGTGCATCTATTTTGCTACTTTGCTAAAATAACCTTTGGTGTACTCTTTACTTATGACCGGTCAAGCTCCTAATGTGGGCACACAGGCCTACTGCTAATCTCCTGAACTGCAGAAAGAGGACCATCTAACTTTTTGTTTAATACTCAATCTAAGATAAGAGGAAAGATATGAAAAAATGTGTATTGTTTGGCTTTTTCCACAGACTCTTTAGGATGCTTTCACACTTGGATTTTTTTTTCCAGAAACATGCTAGCTGGAGGGCCTTTTGTACTCATATGAAAAAAACAATAACAAACAAACAAACAAAAAACTGTAACCATAACAATGCTCTTATCAATCCTAGATACTATCAACTAACTAGTCTAGGTTGTTATGTACATTTATTATTATCAGTAATAAATATAAAATAAGGTTTGCTTTAACTCTGATGTTGAGGAGGTTGTTTTCCTTCGCTGTAGCTTTGGAGGCAGAAAATCAAGAGAGTTTGAGAATTTTACCACTGAATGTCCCAAAAATAGACAAATTGATATTTTTGGAAGTTGTTATACATTGCAACAGTGGAATATTGGCAATGAAATGCCTTATATTTGCTTGCTAAAAAGGCTCAGTTTTTCATGTTTTTCATGTTTGACTTGTTAAAAAAAAGTGCTTGGATGGCACTGGGTGCTTTTGTGAAAAGGTGATTTTTGTTTCAACTTCCACTCCACTGTGATCAAAAAAAGTCTGCGGCAGTGCTTTTTAAAATCGTCCGCATTCTGCCTGCCTTGCAGGCGCTTCCTATAGGATTACATGTCAAGTGTGAAAGCCGCAAGAAATCCTATACGGAAATGACATAATACATTACCAGTATATTCCAAAATATAAATAGAATATGGTATATACAATATATTACAGCTGTTGGAATCTCCACCCAAAATATTTCTGCATGAACTAACACTACACATAATATGTTGACGACACAGCTTCTGCACAAAATGTAATGGATTTTGAAAATTAATTGAAACCTATATATTTTATTTGAATTTTTATTAATCAAATCCTTGTCCTTTTCCAAGACCACCATCGGCCAGGGCAGTCCCTCACCAAAAGTATGATACACTTAACATAACAAACCAAAAATAGTCACCAAAAATAGAAGATGAAAGCTTGTGTTGATGTTTAAACACATCATTGTCTTTAGGCTGAGATTTCTTTTGCTTTTTTTAACAAAACAGTAAATAGCCATTGGACGAAAGACTCATTATTACCCCTAGTAATCTAAATTGTATTTTCAAAAATTAAGACGCTTATGCTTGGTTTGTAAGTTAAAATATCTTCCCATGAGTCATCTCAGCATAGCTATAAGGTCCATACTGTTGTCTTGAAGTATGGCTGTAGTGCCTCCAGCTGCAAAGATCAGTTGTGCATACGTGTGACTGTCTTTCATGATGATAAAAAGAAAACCAGTACCTCCGCTGAACCCCTATCCCCTGCAGTTATAGCACAAGTATGCTAATATGCACATCATTTTGTCAATGCAGTCTTGGTGGATGGTGATATTGTCAGCTATGGTCAAATGAACATGCTTGTCAAGCTTGTTGAAAGGTAAATATCTGCTATTCAACACTTGTCACTTCCAGGAACATTAAAAAAAACCCTAAAGACCTAAGATTGGTCATATAGACTCCTCCTTAGGCTAAGTGAGAATGGCATTGGAAAATAACGGTGCTCTTTATAGTGATCTTTAATCTTTATGTTCTGGGTCAAAACATAAAAATCATGTCATGTCTATATTATCAAAATCTGGGTTGTTTTCTATTTGGACTAGTAAGGTGAAATAAGTATGGAATAAAACATTAGGGGACATACTGTTGTAGGAAAATAATCCACAATGTAAAGCACATCCTGAAGTGTTTTATTCCTCTTATATCACAGCAATTTGCCAACAGCTCACATGCCTCTGTCCTGAAGACTTTCTTGTGATGGAAAACATACTGTTAGAAAGTGCTAACACTGGAGACTCCTTCCACAAATGTTAAATTAACATCTCCTAACAAAAAACCTCACCAGTTTCAGGAACTCAACAGTGCAGTGTTATAAAAAATAATAATAAATAAATAAATAAATAAATAAAAGTAGTGTTACTATGTTACATTCTTCCAGTATCTCATGTTTCTTCTCCCACCTGCCATTAGGAAAATTGATGTAGCAGATATTTTAATAAAAATGTTTCAACTGTATTTTTATAAATTCTAAACCCTGGGCCAATAGGGCATAACATTGCTAGGTAACAAACATAACATGAGGGTTAAATTGCCTTGACCATCCTTGAAATATTATTCACATAGCATCTGAATTTTTGGTAACTCCAGTGTCACACTGGTCACGGTATTTTCCCAGCTCATGGTCTGCCAAAGGCCTGAAAATTTTGTTGCCATGGCACACTCAATACCTGACTCTGATTACTGGCAACTATTTTTGTATAAATAGTCTTAGAATGGTTACTGGCAGGCGTGAACCATGCTCTGAATATCAGTCCGGGGCAAGGCTTTACTGCCCCATGCCCTGAAAGCCCCAGCAACGTCACTGACACTTCAGCCTACACCTCTCTCTGCCTCAGAATAACTCTCCCCCAGTAAGGAGGGCAACACTTTCTCTTTGCTTTCGCACATTGCAGCATCCAAACCATTCGCCACTGTAAATATACACACTGTAAAAATAGAGGATCCTGGGATACTTTACCCATTTGGATCAAGAGGTTGGAGAGCTAGGAAAGCTGCCTGTGCCAGCCTACTGGCACCGATCTCACAGTGCTGCGGTCTTCTCTGCATTCCTCTGCTACCTCCACCCCTCCTTTCTCACTACTTATCCAGAGTCAGTAGTCCATGGTCGTTCAAACACACTGCAGTCTTCTGCGTGTTGGATAAGGCTGCTTGGGTGTTATCATCACCAGATTTAATAAGGAGCCACTTAGGAACCAGAGCTCTAATATAACAACATGGTAGAATTTATTTCTGCTATAAAAGCTACTGCATTGACCTATTCCACTATGCGGTTGATTCTTGATTCTGATTGGTCAGAATTTATTAAGTTTGATTAAGGTGATGAAGTTTTTATTGCAGCAGTTCTGACATTAGTTCTGGCTGTAACTCAAATCACAGGTCTATTTAATGTGGTCTTTCTTATATGTTATTGTTTCTATAGTAACCACTAATTCACACGTCTTTATATGTTGGATGCACCACATAAGCTAAACCTGATAAAAAAAATGTTGTAATATTTAACAAGAAAACTGTACAGTCTTTGATATGGTGAAGTTTTTCATAAGAAAAGGGTTATGTTGTGACATCAAACCACATTGTTTTGATTATTTTCCCATAACAGCATACCATTGGCAGCTCATTCACTTCTTCTGGTGCATTGTCTTCTTTTCTCATTCTATAAAACATCCTCCACATCATGATTTGCACTATCTTCAGGTGTACTTAGATTGGAATGTTTTGTCCTTCAGTGGCAGCTAATTCCTGTCTTTTAGCACTTGATGTGGTGTGGGTGTGCTTGCACCTGGAGTTTATGTTAGTTGCTGCACAGAGAGGAAGTCTGAAAACATTTAAAGAGACACAAAGAAAAAGCAAGAAAGAGAGAGAGAGAGAGAGAGAGAGAGAGGGAATGATTCAGATGTTACTTTTTCTGAATATCACTGTGACAACCGTTTGAGGTGATGTGTGAAGCATTCACTTTAAGTGGACTATAAATTAATTAAAATAATATAACGTAATAATGTAATATAATGTAAATAAAAACTATAATGCAATGATTTGTAATAGCTACTCATATAAAGTCAGCAAAAATCTCACACCATAAAAGAATTCTTTGGTCTTGAGTTGAGATAGGCGGTCGTATTGCGTATAATTTAGCCCATAGACAGCTGACGACAAAGTTCTGGCAGTGTTAATTTTTATTTAAATCTCAGTGTGTGTACTGCTATGAAGCTTGTCTCAAAGCTACCAATAAGAGGATGGCATGGGACGATGTAAAACTCACAGGAATGCTACAAATATGGTAGTGATAATGACAAAATATAAATGAAACATGCTAATGGTTTCATTTCAGAACAAATTTCTTTATTACTTTAAGCTCACTTTGTAGCACGACTTGTTTATGTGAGCCGGATTTCTGCACAAGCCTGGCTCACAATGATGATGATGATGATGATGATGATGATGATGAAGATGAAGATGATGATGTAAGCAGAACATAGTCTTTTCCTTTGGGCAACATTTTATTGGGATCATCTTATACATTGTGACAAGTTATAATGTTAAAAGGCTAAAATTGAACAATGTAAAACCGGATTAAAAGCAACTTTGATAATTCATATTCACAAACCTGAACAACAAAGTAATAATCATTTCCATCTACAAACCTAATTCAGCTATAGGATTGAGTGCTTTGTAACTAACTACAAACTTGAATGCAAGTTTCCCACATTACATGGCCAAGAGGAGACACCTCATAAAGCAAGCAGAGAGAGCTTGTAAGTTACTATCTAAACTTCCTATCAGCTATAAAGCATGGAAGCGGTTTTATGGCTGCTTGCCTCACAGCAAACTGTCTCCCAGCAGCAGCCATATAGAGCAGATATCCGTTTACAACAATTTCTAATAAAAGTTTGGAGCTTTGAGACTACCACTTCCTGAAAGAAAAAGAAACAAAGTGACAAATATCAGATAACCAAATATCGGTCTCATGATCAGGTTTACCCTGCTCACCGCAAGTTACTGGATATATTGGCATGATCCAGGGTCAGTGAGTTTAATATGTCACAAATATAGGTGCTACGTGCCTTCCAGTTTGAACCAATGAACTTAATAGTGGTATTAACTATATAGTGGTATTAACTCTGAGTAAAACTAACCTATAATTACATATACCTATAGAGTTCAAGGTTATATACAGTAGACATAACATTTAATACACAACCAAACATTATACACATATGCATCCAACACATTACAAAGTAAAATTGAGAACAGAAAGACCAGGTTTATAAGACACACCTACCATAGTGCATTACAAAAGTAATAGGAAGTAAAATTACAGGAAAAAAGATAGTAATTGGAATACATAAAAAAGTAAATGAAAGTAAAATAAAGCCATGTTTCTCTGAGAAGGTATGTTCTGTAAGCTATTTATTATCATGCCACAGTGCTGTTGAATTCTCAGGTCAGATGTTGATTAGTTTTCAATAACAGCAGCTCACACAGTTGTGACAGCAATAAGGCAAACCAAAGGTTTCTATAGACTTTAGATTTGTAGATTTAGAAAGTGTGTGTAATTATATTATTATATGGTGAAGCCTTTGAGGAGATCATTATTTCGCATTAATGGAAGGAGTCTCTAGTGTCTAGCTCTTTGTAACAGTCAGAGGTAAGTTTTCTGACCTGCGAAAGTCTTCAGGACGAATGGCTTTGTCCTTCGAGAGACATGCGAGAGAATGACTGTTTATAGCTGCTATAATGTTTGTGATAACATGAACTACCTTGTTTTGTGGATGTTCCACAACATTAAATGTAACTGTAAATGGATTAAAAAGTATGACATCATTCTTTAATAAATAAAAATTAAAATAATTGGGAAATTGCCTCGGGATGTGCTGTTAAAGGAAAATTAATCAATTTCGGAGTGGTAATGCATCACATGAACATCATCATGTTTTATTTCTTAACTATAAGTGCACATGTATAAAGTGCATTAAAAGTGAAATGGTACATCATGTCAAAGTCTGATCAAGTAAGCCTACCTGATCTCAAGTTTAAAGAGACATATTAACTATTAAATTATTGCATACTATTTACAAAGTTTTTTTTTTCATGTAAGAAGTTAAGAAGTGTAAGGATATTTCTATAATATAATATAATATAATATAATATAATATAATATAATATAATATAATATAATATAATATAATATAATATAATATAATATAATATGTGCATACTATATATAAATGCATTGTATGATAATCATAAACACTCTCACTCTAATACAAATTGCATTAAGTTTGAAAGTGTTCATTAAATGTAATAAATCCTTGATTCTTTGTTTTGAATGGAAGTAATGTGCAAAGACACTAAAACACACCTTTGGCAAGTACACTATATGGCCAAAAGTATGTGGACACCTGAGTATTGGGGATTTGTGTTCATTCCGCCACAAGAGTGCAAGAGATCAGGCACTGAAGTTGGGTGAGGAGACCTGGAGTGCAAGTGGAGTTCCAATTTATTACAAAGGTGTTTGATGTGGTTGAGGTCAGGGCTTTGTGCAGGCCACTTGAGATCTTCCAAGCCAACCTTGGCACAACATGTCTTTATGGACCTTGCTTTGTGCACAGAGGCATTGTCATGCTGGAACACATTTGGGCCTCTTAGTTCCAGTAAAAGAAAATCTTAATGCTACAGCACACAAAGACATCCTAGACATTTGTGTGCTTACAGCTTTGTGGCTTTGTGGCAACAAGAACCAGATATGGGTGTGATGGTCAAGTGTCCATATACTTTTGGCCATATAGTGTATAGATTTCATTTCTGCATACTTTCCCCCTTTTTCCTCCATTTCTGTAAGTTCTGTGAGAGATTTCCTCTTTGGTCTGTAGAAAAAAAAAAGAATAGCTATTAGTTGAAGTTTTATTCTGACATTTGCTTAAAGAAATCACACGTGCTAAGCAAATCTCTCAAGCTCATACTTAAGCTACATTTAAATGTACATTTATGGCATTTAGCAGATATTTAATAATATAATATTTAATATTATTTGATAATATTATATTATTATTATTATATTATTGATAATATTTGCTTTTATCAAGAGTGAATTACAGAAGCTATGTATTTTTTGCTGAATGACCTCGATAAATTCTCAAACTTGGTCAAGGGACAGAGTGAATCTGATTTCAAAGATGTTTGAAAAATCTTGTACATTACAAACATGTGCATTTTGGATTTTTGTGGACATTTATGACCTAATGTTCAGTAGTATTATCAGTAGCCTGATAATGTCTTCTCAGTGTCATAATGTATTACATGCAAAATTGGGGCTATTTATCCAAATTGTTCAAGTTCAAGTTGTTCTTCAAGTCCCCATTATTCCTCCACGTGAATTTCAAGCTCATATTCCTTTCTGTTTCCCACAAAATGTTATCTTTGCCTTTTGACCCCAGAACTTATCCATCTGTTTGAGAGATTAAAGTAGCTGAAATAAGTTGTCCTGAACAATAAGTCAACATTGCATGCTTAAAATATGTGATTTGGGTAAATGGACCCACATTGCTTTTGGGATTTTTAATGAAGAATTCCCATCGTTATTAAAGACCAGGCTCATTCATAAAACAGAATAGGTATTGTGGTAATAATAACCAGTCACTTAAGTAGTTGAATACTAATAATGTCTACAAATATACATAGCACAGCTTGCTCTTGGTTGGAAGTTTGCTCTTGGTTGGAAGTGAACAATATAGAATACTGAGCAAGATGCAGAGATAAGGATCAGACTAGCTTTGACCCAGGAAAGTGAGCAGCAGCTGAAAAACGTGGCATTCCTCAGGGGATTTATTAAGATGGGAGAAACCTGGGGCCTAATCCAAGAGCCACGTTCCAATAACCTGCGCTAACCTTGTACTCGGCTCTGAGCAAAGGCATCAGGTTTCATTGACTGGATTTATTGGGTTTAGTCTGGAACTGGAAACTTTTAATAAAGTGACTAATTAAATCTCTTTTGTTCTCATTTTTGGCTGTAAGGTCTAAAACAGTCAATTTCAGAGAGTGTAAGTCCAAAGGAATCACAAGGAAGTGAATGATGAATGTTTCTGTAATGTGGCAGGGTGATTCCACAATTGGGGCTCCATGTCCTACTGATATTACAATTACAAATATGTAAAGTTTCCTTCACAACAACCTCTGTGCTCGTTTAACAATAATACAACTTGTACAGTACTTAGAAATATATATATATATATGACATATGTGTATGAAGTGACCTCAAGTGAAAGGCGCTATATAAATTGAACACATTATATTATTATATCATTATTATATAATGCCTTTCTAACACCCATATATATATACACTTTTTAAATTAGTGTCCCACAACATGTCCTACATCAACATGTACTACAACATGTACTTCACCTTAACACATTCAACCCTATGAAATATTTGGAATATTCCACAAGTCACAAGTTCAACAGGAAGTTTCTTCATCTGAATTTCCTGAAGTTCACAAAGTAAAATAAGTTCTCTCATTCCTTTTTCCTTTATTTTCAATATTGTGACATTGACTAATGAGGTCACTTTGAAAGTACAACCTTGTTAACTAAATTGTTGATTGAAAGTAAACTATTCATTTAAAAAAAAACACACATTTTGTGTACTTGCTAATTCTAAGTTTAAAAAACTCTACTCATTTACTTTCAACTCTGTTACTTTTTTAAAAGCAAAATGCAGCCTTGTGGTGTGTTAAAAAAAAAGAAAAAAAACAAGATATTGTAAAAATAAGATATTGTTGTCTCTATTGGGTTAACACATTTTTGAATAGTGGAATGCATGTTTTCTTAGATTCACTGTTAAAAAAATGCTATAAATCAATCAATCAATAAATCAGTCACTCAGTCTGGTGAATTGTGTAATCACCCAAGAGTTTAAGAGCTTGAGAGGATGAGGTTTTCTAATATTTGAATGAATTTCCAGCTTGTTTTTTTTTTTAAGCACAATCCTAACGGTACTCTGATTGCCAGGAAAATAATTGTACCAAAAGGTACCAGTGCAAGAACGAGAACCTGGAGGACTTGCTGAGCTTCAGTACTTAACTGTTGGTTAGGAAGCTTCGAGCTGGACTGAAAAATACTTTTTCCCTATTTTCGAAAAATATTGTTTGCTCCTTTTAATGAGAAATGATATTCAAATCCATAATAACCCTCCAACCACATGAACTTTTATGAACTAGCTTCTGCAGTCGACTTCCTCCATGCTATTCAGAGCAGTTTCACTAAAGGAGCTTCACTGTTTCTCCTTCTCGAAGGAAGAAGGGACCCAGTGTTGGTGATTTCTGGGCTCGAGCTGTCAGTGCTGGCGTGTGGAATGTGGCCGTGATGTACAGGCCTGATATGGACAGAAGAAGTCGTCTGTCTTTCAGCGCCCATTTGATCATAGCTTGCCCTGCTATGCTGCACACAGCAGGACATGAACTCTGAGAGTCCCTGCAGAAGAGGCTCTAATAGAGGTTTGGAACCTACGGCTGTGTCTTAGACAGAAGTAGTAAAAAGCATTATGTTGATGAAGTTAAATCTTTAGCATACTTATATGTTATAAACACCATGAACAGAATGACAGTGTGGCAATAGCCACCACAAACACACAACGATTTCCACCTAGCATTGACATTCGGTCTGCCAGGAGAAAACCAGAGTACCCAGAGGAAACCCATGAAAGGAGAACATCCAAAACTCCACATAGACAGTAATCAGAGTGGGGATCAAACCCTGCACTCTGGAGCTGTGAAGCACCAACACTATCTACTGCATGGCTGTGCCACACATAGCATTGTGAACAGGTGAAACTAACAGCCAGGGCCACTGGGAGAAGAATATTGACTCTAGTAGAGGTCAGACTGACCGAGCACTGAGATGGTGATGTAATGGGTATTAGCTCATACACTAGCTCATAAAATCCTGCCCTTTGGGGATCATTACTTCATAAACAATACCTCTTCCAGCTCTGCAGGCTACAGGAGGATCTGCTGTGACAGGCTAAAATAAAGTATGTTAGTGTGTCTACATACACTGAGTGTCAGTGAATGTTAGTTTTTAGGCCCTGATTTACTACAATCACAAATATTGAGTACCAGGACACTTGGATGCAAATGCAGGGCTTTATTGGAATGCTCAAGCAAATCAAAGCAAACTAAAAACTAATGCAGGCACAAGCTCAGGTGATCAGGAGAACAGACATAACTAGGCAGAGACAGACAGATCGCTAGTGAAAACCAAAAGCAAGACTTTGCAAGGACTGAGTTATTTATAGGGGTGTGTGTGTGTGTGTGTGTGTGTGCGATTGTGAACTGGTAAAACTAATCAGAATCTGAGGATCTTGGGAAATGGAGTTCATGTTTCCACCTTTCAAAGGTTCTGTATAATGTGGTTGGCATCAGAGGTTTAAAACCAACTTTACCGCAAAAATAAGTTCTAATTTTTAGGATATTATTTGATTATCCTGCTAAGTCACAATTTTACTTAATTTTCCTACTATTTAGAATGGGAAATACTTAATTACAAATAATTTTTATTTTGCCTGTTGCTGGCACCCTGGCAGAAATTGGCTTTCCCAAAATTTTAATACTGACTCTTCATCTGTATTAATTTGTATATACAATGTCTGTTCCTGATGTGACTTTCAAGCTGCAGTAAATCATATTGCTGGTGCAACAGTAACCGAATTGCATTGATAGCACTATGTATTTTTCAACTTTATATAGAAATGCCCCAAACTGCATATTGATTAAGGTAAAAACACAAAAAAGACGTACTGGAAAATCGCGACTGGAAAAATGCAATCCTCCAGTATCAAAAGACTTAAAGGAACAGCTTTACCTCTGACTGTATCAAATTGACACTGGAGACTCCTTCAATAAATGCTAAATAAACATCTCCTCACAGAAGACTTTACACATATATATTTTAAATTGTTAATGTGGTTCATTCACCATACAAGTCCCTGTGTACGTTATTAAAAACAATTACCTAAAAACAATAACATATTAGAACGAGTGCATTACTATAATGATTGGCCTTGCAGCTGGAAATAATGTTAGAACTGCTGTTCAGAAAATGACTCAATGTTGAATATATAGATCAAGTATCCCGTACCCACAGAATCAACCGGCAAAACATTAAAATTTGGGGAAAGCTATGTAATGTTCAGTTTGCTTACACCTGGAATGTCACATGTCTGTCATTTACAAATCAAAGCAAATAGTTTCCTAGGTCTGATCATTTTTTCAACAGATTGAGAGAATAATATAAATATGAAAACTCTAGCCTCTGGAAAGAATATGGACATGTCTATCAATGCTGTGTGTGTGTGTGTGTGTGTGTGTGTGTGTGTAAGTACACATGTCTTCAAGTGGACATTTCCTCTTTCATCTGACACACTTAAAAGAGAAGACTCTTTGAAATCTGAACCTGTTACCTGCAGCTAACGGAGCAAAGAGAATTTAGGGTAGATGACAGAAGAGTGTATGTGTGTGCATTTGAATATATAGTGATGTGTATAAAGAATACATCCTCATATATTCACATTTCACATTGAGACGAACCCTATATATCGTACTTGCCTTAAAACTTTATGTAGTAATACATAGCAGTAATACAAAATACAAAATATTATGTTGCAACTAGTATTTGATGCTCTTAAAAAGAAAACAGCATGCAATATCCACTGTTATTTGTTATCATTTTCGATAGTTAGCAAGCTGGATGCTAGCTACCAGGCAAATCTGCTATGATCTTCTAACTCTGAGCTTCACCAAAACACATAACAGAAGGGTAGCATTCATGGTACGGCGATATATTTTTTGAAACCTAACAGACAATATAATCTAGCATTAGGGTAAATTATTATCTATTATACAACAGTTACAATATATAAGATAGATAGATAATCGATAATATTATCTATCATACTGTAAAATTCTTAATTCTTACTGATGAGAAGGTGTTGATTAATTTTCTGTAACAGCGCATCTGATAGTAGTTCTGGCTGTAATTCAAATCACAGGTTTCTATTAATGCACCCCATTTAATACAACCTCATTTCTATAGTAACAACTTACACAGGGACTTGTAGGGTTGACACTTAATAAAAGTATAATTGTTGATATTGTGAAGCTTTCTTTGAGGAGACCTTTAACATTTATGGAAGGAGTCTCCAGTGTCAGTGCTTGGTAACAGTCAGTTACAAAGTTTTCCCCAACAGGCAGGTCTTCAGGAGAGAGGAGTTTGAGGTTTGTGTTTTCTCTGTAACATGGCAAACTGTGTTTTTCGTCTCTTTAGCTTTAAGAGAGAGAAAGAAAAAGGTGACTTGTGTGGGAATGACTGTTTATAGCTGCTATAACATAAGTGATTATACAACATAAGGAACTAACTTGTTTCAAGGACGTTCTACAAAATTGGATGTAACTAGAAATAACTAAAAAGTTAGACATGTTGTTGTTTTAAAAAAATAATCATTAGACTAACACTTTAGGACATTTTATAGGAAAATAATCAATAATGAATATAAAAGCACACCCTGTCCCTTATATCAACTAACATGGCACTACATGAGCTCCCATTCCAAAATACTGAAAAATGTATTGCTCTAATTTCAAAATACAAAAAAATACCTATTTTATTTGATTTACTGATTGTAGTAATTAGTTTATAATAGTTTATGTAGATACATTTACATTTGAGATATATTGTATTATGTATCAAAATACATTTAGAAAGTTGATGACAAATGGTGCATTGGTCCTACTTTGTGTAACAACTGTATAACTCGAGGACTGTGGCTGACTCTGTGGAGACTTGTTCAGTTTTGTCTACTGGAATGTGATATTCAACTCTGAGAATTACTATGTGAATGTCTCTCTTATGGTCAGTCTGTTTCCTCTAATTAGGACTGCCAGACTTTTGACCTTTGACACAAGTGCCTGATGGCAGGTCATGAGGTCCAACAGGAAGCAGATGTACCTTGTGTAAATATGTCAGCAGATAGATAATGACCTCCTATATTATCTTCACACTGTAACTGTGTGCCCTAAAACATGGGCAAAATCACTGATTTTGCCCCAGTTTTGCTTGAATTTGCTTGAGTTCTGCTTGAATATGGATTCACCATCTTAGTTAGTTGTATATTTTTGAATGATTCCGTTTTCCCCAGTCAGCTAATGAAGGGCTTCATAATCACCTGTAACTGTGTACAGACAGGGTTTGTGCAAAAGCACCTCTTAAAGAAACCAGATGGCAGTGATTGAATGTTTTGGGAAATGTGTCACTGTGAAGCTGAGTTTGAGAAGCAGGATCATGGATCTGTGCTGTAGATCATGAAAAGTACTGAAGCTTTGGTCACACCAGCCACATTAGTAAAGATCTCCACTAATGAAACCTTGACCAAACAAAACATTTTGCTCCTAATGAAAAGTTATATTATTGGGGAAGTTGTATGTGAGATCAATCAATGTTAGATTATCAGTTGAACCAAGGAAAAGACCCAAGGATCTAAACTTTTTGGAAGTGCCAATCGTTTGGACCATCCACAGCAGCAGAAATTCTCTTCTACAACCATAATAATGTTACTCTGGGTTGCCAAATTTCTCCCTGCCTTACACAAGCCAATGCATGGAAGCTATCTAAAAATATGAAGCCACTCAAAAAAGCAAAAAGGGATTCAAAGAATGAAGGCTAAAAGCAGGACATTCACTGCTCTGGCACACATACAGGAAGTCGAACACCCTACACTCATTTACTGTGAAATAATTATCACCTCTCTTAAGTGCCCCAATTGTAAAACAGCTCCTTGAGTCCTTACAAATTTAGCCTTTCTAAAAGCACACCACATTTTCAGGATGGCCAGCAATAGGTATGTAAAAAAAGCTCAAGAGAAGGGACAGCTGGAGAGAAGAAAGATGATGAACATGCAGTCAGATGAAGCCAAACTGTATACTAACAACACATACCAATAACTCTGTATAAAAGTTCTGGATACATTTAACAATATTGACTGCTGGATGTGTTACATATTTGGACATAACCAGCTCAGGTTAAATGTATAAATTACAACTTATTGTTCCATACTGACAAAAGTATTTTTATCTAGTGTACAGTAAATGGTTGAGTGAAAACACAGTCCAGTGGCAGTCAGGTGCCCAGGCCATTTTTAGAAGGGGGTAATTACTATTATGTAGTAATTTACTCTATAATTAAAATTGGATGTAGAAAGAATTTAGGTGAAAGTACATCTCAGAACAAGGGGACATTTAGGGGTCCCCATTTACACTAGATGCAAAAATAACATTAATTAACTAACATTATATATAATAAATGTTATATTTCATGTAATAATTTTCCTGTGAATCAAAATAAGACTGCTTAAAGATTGGCTTACTGGTTTTCCTCTAAACCTGATTATTGTTTCTTCCAAAATGACATTATTCATTATTATCATTGACTTTTATTACTATGAACATTTTTAATAGCCAGGAAGTCACTTCATTCACTTCATTCACTCACAATCACATTACATAGAGTGTGTGAGAGAGATTAATTTCTTAATTTTGTTCAATGACACTGGTAAATGAATAAAAATTCTAATGAATATGTAAGATATTTGATGAGTTTAGGTGGATTTCACTGATATACTTTTATATATATATATATATATATATATATATATATATATATATATATATATATATATATATATATTAATACACACACGCAACACATACACTTATATTTCAGTGGCCCTCTTAGACACGACTCTGTCTAGTATTGCAGCCGCAGAGTGGATAGCAGGTATGAAAAAGGGTCTCTGTGTTTTCTGCCTCCCAACTACAGAGAAATATGAGCCAGCAGATCTGCACAAGATCCTATCGCATAACTCCAAAACCACACGTCTGGGCTGCAAAAATAGTGGCAAAGAAAGAAGGTGTGAATGTTTATAGGGAAATTATGAGAGCAGGTGGACACTTGGTGAATTAAATGAGTGGACAGGCTGTACCTGACGCTCAAGATTTGGATGTGAGCGTTCTGTGTGCTGCCAAACGTACATCAAAGCAAGCCGACACACATGGGTGCATGCACACACTGCAGTGTTACACTGAAAGTGAGGATGGATGTAGACAGCTCTGAGATGAAAAGAGCAGTATGGTCCAAGAGATATATCGGATGGCTGATAAAATCAGCTGATAATAAAGTTCCACAGACTTATTGGCACCAGTGAAAATCACATATGATAAATGTATGACAATATATATTTAAAGATTTATGATTAAATTCATACATCAATGTGCTATTATGTTTCACAGTCACTCACAGTCACAAATGGCTATGCTATTGTTAGAATTTGATTAATTTTTTTTAATTCTTTTTAAACACAGAGCAAAACCTTAGATAGTTGTATGACTTAGTAACCCAAAACAAAGTAAAGTTTGTGAGTTGTGAAATGTCATATTTGTTTTAACATTATATCAAAACTTACATCAATGTATTTATATATGCCTTGTTTTAATATTTACATTGCTGTTTCTCTCATTTATGAGCTTACAACTTGGACAATCATATCGGTGAAACTATGTCAAATTATTATTACTGGTTCCTGCTTTATTGTTAGCGATATAAAACTATACTGGCTGATATTTTAGTTAGTTTCTAGTCCCTTACAATTGTCATAGCAAGCCATAGAAGATGAGAAGAAACTCCACTGGTTACATTGTAATAATAATAAAAAAAAAACAATAAAACAGTTTGTTAGTCATCACATTTATAGCATGAATTGTTAGCTTTGCAGATTCTCCAAAAACACATTCAGCATTGAACTAGAAAAGACCAAAATCAAATGGCAGGAGGCTTAAACTCAAGCTCTTTTGAAAGAATTATATAAATATTTTTAACAGCACAGATTAATAATAATTAGGAATACAGAAATCCATTTTATTGTTCATTAGTGTTTTGGGGTCTTTGTGCTTTATTATTTTATAAGGATAGTGCTATTTCTGTTTTTTCACCAACTTAATGAAAAATTAAAACTCTTAAAACGCTAATGAAACCAATAAAGACCTTAATGTGAAACATATCACAAGCAAAGGACTCAGTTTAGAGTTTTTTTGTTGTTGTTGTTATTTCTTGTTATTAATTACACTACAGACACATTGTGAATAGAAGTTTTGGTTAAGTTTCTCCACATATGCAAAAAAATAAATAAATAAAACTGCAACTATAGACTGTTTAATGCAAACTCTATTATAGCACACTGTGTAGTTTATATCACCATCAAACACAGTTTAAAAAAAAAAAAATTCCACGCTATCACTGCCACGCTGGCGAGACAAAAAGCTGCATCAGTATCCTACCAAAACACACCTGGCTTATATTAGCACAAAGCATGTGTATTAGTAGCTTGGTTTTGGTAAATAAAGTTTTACTATAATTATACTTTTCTCTGTAGTCCAGATCCAAAAGCTTATCCACCTTGATATGATGGAGAGATCAAGAGTATGAAGATGCACTGTGTACTGCTGGTGCATCGTTAGGGTCTTTAGAAATTTTAGATTGGTAAATAAATACGTAATCAACCGTGTTAATAAATGAAGCGTGCACTTGAAACACAAGGCAGTATATGAAACATGCTAACTGAGATCATCAGACCAAAGCGAGTTAAATAGACTGCAAGCGGTATAAATGTTTAGTTTCATGTTAAAGGAACAGTTTCTTTGGACAGTTTGATCGCTGTTCCCTTGTTTTTTCTTAAGTGTATTTGAAAACTGATACACTTCAGTCTACTGTTCATTCACATTTTTACACTTTGCGTCTATATGTATCTACATACCTTTATGGACACAAACTGTTATCTTGTTTGATATTAGAGTAGTTCATAGCCTTAAACCTGGACAGGCTAGCTCTGTTGGGACTCGACTCTGGCTCGGCTCATCTCGGAAAAGCAGACACACACCACCTGCTCCAACTCTAGGGTGGAGCGCTTAAACAGCTCCTCAAGCAGGGCTATAGGTGGCCAGGTGATACAGATAAGGGACCATTACCACATCAAAACCCAGGAAGCACAAGCACACTCACACGCTGTCTTCTACACACATGCACACATTTATTATCTCCACACTAGAGCACACTGAGTAATTCCCTTCAGGTCTGGACCAGTGTCAGACTGCAGTCATAAATCCTGCAGTGTTCAGACGACAACTCGACACTTTGCCGAGACAATGGCCCTGAACTTGTCTAAACAGATTGTATTGCATGTTCTAATTACTGAACTGCCTGTGAATATGAATACTACACGGCTTTAGCTAAGCATGCCTTATTGATTTATATGTGCAGTTAGGCCAGTTTCCCAATCCTTTTCCTCAGTGTGTTAGAGCAGTATGTTATAGCAGTGTTTCCCAATCCTGCCCCGTAACACACCTGTTTTAAACCCATGAAGAGTTTGTTAAGGAACTGAAGAGATAAACCCAGGTGTGTTAAGAGCAGGGAAACACCAAGACGAATCAGGGCACTGAATCAAACAAAGTGTTACCAATAATTTTGCTAATTTTTTAACTGATATACATAAGCAATAAAACACATGAGGCATGCTGCTATAGGAAAATAATCAATGATAGAGTGGTGTGATCTATAGTATACAGTTATAGAAGAGAAATGATTTATAATCATATTATTCGGTGTCTCCCAGATGAGGATGGGTTCCCTTTTGAGTCCTCTCAAGGTTTCTTCTTCATGTCATCTCAGGGAGTTTTTCCTTGCCACTGTTGCCTGTTGGCTTGCTCATTATGGATAGACTTGAAATTTATATCTGGATTTCTGTAAAGCTGCTTTCTGTCTATTGTTAACAGTGCTATGTAAATAAAATTGAATTGAATTACTACACCAAAGTTGATTGTTTTTCTATAACAGCACATCCCGAAATGTTTTACTCTGTCATTTATAGATGAGTGTCTTGCCTTTGAAGCGGAGTGTTTATTAACAGACCCACCAACTGCTGTCTCTCAATAAAATAAAATGCAGCTGTCTAATTGCAAGTTTTGCCTCTTTGACCACTGGGAGAATGGCATTATGATTTGTAAACACAGTCTGTTATTTGAAATACTTACAAGAAGCCCACTAACCCCCTTAGAACGAGGGAAATGACTCCTCCAACACTGATTTGAAAGCATGTGAAAGCATATTCACTTACTGGAAGATAATAGGCCAGTAACACTCTCAAAAGTCAAGGCTAATTGCACAGTTGTCATTATCGCTGGCCACTTCTGCTGAGTTCATCTCCAGCCAGTAATTTAGCAACTAAACCAGGTGGGATAAGTGACAGGTCTCTCAGATTTATATCTGTCTTTGTATTTCCTGTCAACACTCACTCTTTTGTCTTTCCAAGGTGTGTTTTTAGACTTTCCCTGGCATTTTCTCAGGTCTTTTCCACTATGGCTGCATTTACTGCAAGTAAAATAGCAGCAAAGCTAGTGGGAGGGCTGAAAAATTCTACCTATCAGTAAATTGCTGTTACTATTATGAAACCATCAGGGGTGAACCTTCTTGCATGGGGTCTCACTGTAGGATTAAAGGAAAGCACTGATAGCCCATTTATACCAGCTGGTCCTGAGAGTAGCACCTGCAATTCATCAATTTACAATCATTCCCTTTGGCATTTTACCAAAAGTACAAGCAGCATGCAGCATCACCTACAAGCAGCATGATCTCACACTTGTAATTCCGCTATGACAAATTTTAATGACTTCATTTTTTTTAATAAATCAAAGGAAATCCAACTACATTTCCTTGTTCCTTTTAATTTGCACATTTTTTTCATGAGACAGGTTTCCCTAAAAAGTGAAGAAGAAGTGAGAAAGACCCAAGTATATAATTACACAGCTGATGGGTATAGACCTCATTCAGCGGCCCAGATGCTTGCTAAAAGTGCTGGGTGCTTAAACTCTTCCTGACTTATCTGTGTTTAATAATACATGCAGGCACCAAATGTTAGCATAGTTATTTAGAAGAACATGAGGTGAAATCTTCACTGAATCTGAAACCTAACACCAAGGTAATAATGCCTGTGCAAGAGGTAAACATGGATCTTTTGGTTTATATACATCGGTGTGTGTGCTCAGCATGGAATAACCAGTGTGTGTTATATTTCACTGTGAGAGGTGATAGTATACGAGCTGGTATAAAACGAGATATCGAGCCAGGCTGAGCTATAATGTTACATGCCACTGTATATATGGGATTATAAATAACTGTGATAAAGTAATGCATTAAACAGGCATGTTCTAGATGCACTTCGTAATAAAAATTTATCAGATTAACTCGATCAATTCAGCAAACAGAACTATGAACCTTAGCTAATATGAGTGGCAGTGTATACTTACATGTATAAACATACAGAAGTGTATATCCATGTGCTCACATGCTAAAGCACACATAAACACACACACACACACACACCAGCTGAGAGGTAAACCCGAGCCCTGCTTTCTCCAGAATGGCGCCAAAGGAGGCATTAGCAGCCATGCCTGGTGTGGTGTGGGGTCAGGCTCTGACTGACATGGCTGACAGATGAAGGCAATAAGTGTGTTCCTTACAAAGCCTGACCTATAGCCAACACTTGACCCTTTACTCCACTTGGGCTGGTAGTATTACTCAGATTCCGTTTCATCTATTACAAATTAAAATGGGCATCCATCAATACACTGAGGATACGGATAGTATTACACACTTACGCTGACTGATGAGTAGTGATAAATGGGTAATTAATAGTCTTTGATGAGCTATATTCAGTGAAGATTTTGAAAATTTGGGGAACAGCCTTAGAGTTACAGAATAGTGTGGCTGCATAATTTTTTGTTTTATTTTTATTACATCTTCATTTTAAAACTAGTCCCTTCTAGTTAAAGCACATTATACCACATTATACCATAATGAATTTGAATATTAAATTTCCCCACTGTGGGATCAATAAAGTTTATCTTTATCTTTATACTATAATCCTGTTGAATTCTGACTGGTCAGAAGATGTTGATTAATTTTCTATAACAGCTGCTCTGTCAATAGTTCTTTCTGCAAGGCAAATCACAGTGTAATATTAATGTGCTTGTTCTAATACGTTATCATTTCTATCGCAACAACTTGCACAGTGATGTGTATGGCGGATGATGTACATAATTTAAGTGTAATAATAAACTGACTAAAAACCAATACTCATTGATATTGTGAAGATATCTGTAAGGAGATGTTTATTTAATATTTATGGATGAAGTTTCTTCAGCGTCTGTGCTTTGTAATATTCAGTAAGACAGGACATTGTGCTGTTATGGGAACGACTGTTTATAGCTGTTATAATGTAAGTTACATGTTTTGTGGATGTTCCACAGATAATTATAAATGGATAAAAAGCATCGAAAAGTCATAAATATAAAAAGATAAAAAGTCATTCATTCAAAAATCATTAAAGATAAAAAAGTCTTTCATTAATAGATTAATAGATTAAAAATGCAAATCATTGGCAAAGTGTTACATATAAGTGGAATAAGAGGAATAATACACTTCAGGACATGATGTTATAGGAAAATAATCCACTTTGGGATGGCAGCAGTAACTCTGCTTCATCATATCACCCCATTGTGGATTATTTTTCTATAACAGCACGCCCCATCCTGTTTTATTCCTTAAATAACAGTAGCTCTGACAGTAGTGTCAGCATTAAGGCAAATCAAGCATGCCTTTGCCAAAGTTTATTGAAATTATGATTATTGGGGAAAGGTTTTCTTTTCTTTCTTTTTTTTTTTTTTTTCAAATTCAATATTTTCCACATGTTCACATTCCAGCAGTGTTTAAGGAGTCTTATGTCTAAAACTTTCACACTGCAAATCTGACATCTCATGAAGTGAGATATCTCGAATATAGTCAAACTTATCTAGTATTTCCTATTAAAACATTACAATAAACAAAATATAAGATTGTTAAAACTAGTCCAAGACATTTTTTAAACTAATTTCAAGCCTGAAAGTTTTGTTCTATTGGCAGATAATTTTGCTAATTTTAAGCATTTATTTATCTTAAGAAGAAAAAGAAAACCTGAAAATGAGTAAAAATGTCTAGAAATTGGTTTAATAATTTTATATTTGGTTTATGGTAATTTTATTATAGGAAATACTATATAAATTTCACTATATTCAAGATATTTTCACTTGCTGTCATTTTCTGCAGTGTATTTTGCATTTTTAACAGTTTTTCACTCACTTTTCTGGGAGATCATGAAATTAAAATTTAATCCACAATCAATGATGTGACACTATAATAAGAATAATAATCAACTGCTTTGCAAACACACCTTCACTTGACTTTTGTAGCTGTGTTGTTTCCCAGTATATTTTAATAGGTGTTTTATTTAAAATCTCAAGATTTATGTGATTGTTTTGTTTGTGATTGCTTTTCTGCCACTGGTCATTAGACGAGGCCGTATCTGCTGAAAGGTCAGTGATACAGGTCTCTCATCAGCAGCACAAAGCTGTGTGAATTCCCCGGGGAGGTGAAGACAGATGTGAAGCCATCAGGGCCTCTAACTGTTCCTGCACAGGTGAGCTGCTAACATGTTGTCACCAACAGCACTCTGACAGAGAAAAGCCCCGCCGCAAGCTGGCCTAGGCCTGCCTGACTGATTACTGAAATGGCCGTGATGACAGTGTGCGCTCTTAAAGTTCAGGTATTCAGTAAAGTTTTGTGATTTTTCACAAAGGGTTGACCATGCATAACATTTTTTCCCCTTTTACTTCCTGCTAAGTAAAATAATTGAAGGTATATGATCCTTTGATTCACATGCTAATAGTGCTATGAGTCTTAACTGTAGTGTAGGCAAACTTAATTTATAGCTTTGTAGTCTAAAGAGTTAGCAAGGTGTCGCAAATGTCATATTACTTACTATTTCAGTCACTAAGCCACACACTGTAACCTGTATGACTACAATTGCACTATCATTTTCCACACAAAGAAGTCTTTGATCAGTATTGGTGTACAAGTCTTTCTGGAATTATATGTTTCTTTATCAAAATACCATATTAAGCAAAGAACACCACAGTGTGAGATTACGCTCTGATCAGGACATTTATTTACATTTGGTAGACACCCTTATCCAGAGCAACTTACAATTATCTCATTTATACAACTAAGCAGTTGAGGGTTAAGGGCCTTGCTCAAGGGCCCAGCAGGGGCAGCGTGGCAGTGCTGGGATTTGAACTCTCAACCTTCCGATCAGAAGTCTAACATCTTAACCACTGAGCTACCACTTCCTCGTTAGCCTGGTTATGTTTTCTCACTTCCAGAGATTAAAAAAAAAAATGGAGGCTTTGTATATGGTTTCCTACCTTGTGATATGATATGAAAATAGCAAGCGTCATTTTATTTATCTCCGCATATGAGTAGGATACCATTCGTTATGGTTACACCTTGAGGGATCTTTATCTTGCTCTGTCCCTGTCAATCATCCAGAAACTCCTACCATTTTCCATGCACTACATGGAACACAATTGCTTTAGGTGAAAATCAAAGTCATTCACACTGCTTCATACCACAGAGCTGTTAAATGCTCGAGTCTGATTGGATAGAAGGTGCTGATTACTTTTCTATAATAGAAGATCAGACAGTACTCCCAGTTGTAAGCTTTATATTAATGCATTTGTTCAAATATGTTAATGTTTCTATAGTCACAACTTAGGGACTTGTATGGCTCCAGATTAACAGAAAAAAAGAGTATAATTGTTGAGATAGTGAAGTTTTTTATGGGGAGACTAAAGCAGAATAAAGCACTTCAGAACATGTTATTATTAGAAAATAATCAGCCTGGTAACAGAGATTATTTTCCTTTAACAACAGTCCTCAAAGTGTTTTATTCCACACTTGGTGGTCTACTAGTGAAGAGGAAGCAAAATGTAAATATACTGTAGGCTTAACCTATTAGCTACCATTCCCATGGTTCCATACCAACATGGTAATGTAGTAACATCAGGTTTGATTTAGAGTTATTATTATATTTTTGACCAACTTTATATAGACCACAGAATCTTTTTTGCCAATTGATAATGGTGGTCAGTTTAAAAATAATAGATTGGGCTGTAGTGCTAAACTGGGAAATATAATACCTATTTCAAGTATGAGTGATACACTGACATGATTTTTGAGATTGGTTTAAAGTGTGTGTGTGTGTGTGTGTGTGAATGTAGAACTCACCACTGCATTTTCAGCTTCAGCCCATCTTAGAACTAGTCTTTAAGGCAGATCTCAATGAAGCTAAAATCATGCACTGTTAGAGGGAAAGTAAAGAAAGTCAGAGTACTACAGTAAATAACTGTTTTATTTTAGCTTTTACACCCAAAATCCATCTGCATGACAAGCCACAGCCAATTACTCATAAACGAGAGTATTATTAGATCTTTGAACTTTCTAGATGCAGATATTTTCTTTCACTGTACCTGCATTGTTGTTGCTGTTGTTCTCATTAAGCACGTCATTCAGAGTCTCCACGGAGGTCTTGGTGGAGGCTGTTGGATCTCCATCATTTACATCCAAGAACGTCGGCCCGGCCAGCTTCTCGGCAGGAGCTTCAGTGGTCTGAGACTCAGCTGATCGTTCTTTAACCTGCTGATCAGCTTCAGTCAGAAATGTGGAGGAGAATATGGATTAACAGACGTGATGAAAGTACCCGTCTATGTACAATGTACACATACATTGTTTAAAACCATAGTTCTCAAACTGGGGTCTTTTTTTTTTTCCTCCCCATGTAATTTTTTTTCTCTTCTTTTTTTCATTTTGTCTAATGGATTTCATTCATGGTTTGATGTAAAGTTGCTTTTTTATTCATTGAAATGCAAATTTTTTCTCTTTTTCTTTTTTCATGTTCTTTCCTTTTCTGCTTAAATGGTGGCTTTTATTAGTCCCTACAAATGTAACTTGTATACTGATAACAAAGTAAGAGGAAACAAATTACAGCTACGAGTAATGAAAGTAGGAAGCTGGAGATGGGTGTTTCCAATTTCCACACAATGACAATTACACTGGCAGTTCCCTGCACTCCAACACACCCTCTCTCCATCTCTCTATCTCTCCCTTTCCCCCACACATCATACGAAATTAACATAATGAACTAATTTTCCAATTTAACCAGCACTGAACCACCAATTCCCTGAAAACACCACACAAAACCATTAGTCATCATTCCACCACACACACACACACACACACACACACACACACATTGCTCCAACTGCTCATTTTCTGGTCCATGACCAATGACTCACTTCCACCATAATTGTTAATACCATCAGTGAAACACACTGAAGTGAGTGAACTCTGATTAGTGAGCGCAGTAAAACCTGCAGGGCTTGTGCAGGAGATACAGCTGGTCCTGGTGGGAAAACGGAGACACCTGGTTATTACCAGAGACCATATGAAAGGCTGCAGCGTTTGAGTCATGACTCAGCTGAAGCACATCAGCATTGCTCACTCATGAACCAAGTGCAACCCACGCCTTTCTCTCTTTTCATCTCACTTTTCCACTGCGTGCTTAATGGCTCCCAAAGATCACACTCTAATCTACAGACATTGGACCAAAGAGCTGAAATGACCGTTATTAGCCTTAACATGGCTAATAATTTGTCTTGGTGCTGACTGTCTGAGAAAGTCCTGCAGATGTTAATGGTGATTCAGAGAATGTGAATTGGGGTGAAAGCGATAAGCAACAGGAGGCAACGTCCAAATTCCAATGTTTTAAGTATATTTTTATATTTTAAGGATTAAATAAGACACATTGTTTCCTTGTTTTGCATTGTGTACCTAAATAGCAAACAAGTGTCATTATTACACTGATAATATGCATAAAAGCCATTTATGATTTTAGTGATTGTTTATATTTTAAATATTAAATATATTTTAAAGCAGAGATTTTAGAGACCACCTGCTTAATAATATTTATACCACATCGCTTTTGAATTTTCAAATCTGGTTGGTCAGAAGGTGTTGATTAATTTTCTGTAACAGCAGCTCTGACAATGGGTTCGTCTGCAAGGGAACTCACAGGTTTGAATTAGCATACTCATTCTAAAACATTATTGTTCTTATAGTAACTACTTCGACTGGTCATGTATGGTGGACGTTCCACATAAACAGATTTATAAATGTATGAAGTTCTCTGTGAGGAGATGTTTATTGAACATTTATGGATGAAGTCTCCAGTGTCAGTCTTCAATCTTCTGAATGGAGATATTTACAGTTTTCTCAGGGAATGACTATTTATCGTGACTACAACTTGTTTTGTGGACATTCCACAACATTAAATGCAACTATAAAAGGATAATAAGTATGATATGTCATTGGTTAATGAAACATAAATGTAAATGTAAATGTTGGCAAATTGCTGCCATACGAGAGGAATAAAACACTTTGGGACGTGCTATTATTGGAAAATAATCTCACCAGCTCATCACTGACGGAAATGTGTTTTATCTAATTACAAATTCATAAAAAACTCATAAAAATTCAAATTCATGCATAGCTACACACAGACAAATGTCCAAACTGCTGGTGAATACATTTAGTGTTTCCTTCATCTCAAAATGAGCCTAAAATTGTAGGATTCTGGTTTTCAGCTTTTTAACCTGAAACATATTCGCCTCTGGAGTCGTTGCTGTAGACACCCTGTGGTTGTAAGAAGCATAACCACTTAGATTATGAACGGTGAAAGTTGTATAAAACGTGAATGTGGTATAGTCATTAACTTCCTCAATGTAATGCCTACACTGCACACCCACACCATTTTAAAAATGAGAGAAGACCACTACCTACTATTTCTTCTTAAAAATTGACTAAATTAATGGTTCCAGAAAACAGTTAATAAAGAAATATTTGATATGTAATATATAAATAATGTAACTACATTTGTCTGCACACAGCAAAATGGCTGCATCTTCAGAGACTGAGAAAGATTATATATTATATTATATCTACAACTTCTTTTGCTACACTCATTTCTCTGAAAACTGTGAGAAGTGAGCTTCCTTTCCTTTGGTTTCTCAGTGGCAACACTGAATTGTGTCATTTTCACAAGCAACTTAGGACACACTCATGTTTCGTGCATCAGAAATAAATACAAAAAAGGTCAGTTTCCTGTGTAAACCACATCCATCTAGCTTTTTCACGAACTTATCCAGCTCCTCTTTGTCACGCCAACCCCATTTTTAAGCAGGAACTCATTTTGTAAAATCCTCAGTTGTCACTTGATCTGTCACATGACCCTTTACCCCTCTCTGTCCCCTACTCCCCAGACTTCTAATCATACATCATCTGTTTCAAATGACCAGATCACTACATAAGCATGACTTGCAAAATATTGCTGTTAGCACATCACTGGTTACGTAAGCAAGTCTTTATATTTGAATGCATGCTATTCTTGTTTTAGAGGTTTGCTTAGGGTAGTCTGTTTGTTGATCGCCTGAACCCTTCAATGTTTCCACTTTGTCTTTGTCTCTGCCCTTTGGATTTGTTTGCTTTGTCAACCTCCTCTTTTAAAACTCCTAAATTCCTCCTATTTAGACATGTGTTTGTTTGAACCATTTTACATGTCCTCAAGCCTACAGATCTCACACTTCCTACTATTGACATGAAAAACATATTCAAGCTCAGATAACCGAACACGTCATGAAGTGAGAACGACCATAAAAACCCTTCACACCCACCCACACACACACACACACACGCACAGTAACCCAGAGCCTTAACCACTGAGTCACCACTGGGGCATCACTGGGGCAGGCTGTGGATTACTGCCATTTAACAACAAGAGGAACAGATGAGTTTAGAAATCTGGGTAGTGGTAAAAGTTAGATATGTTGTCAAGGTTAAGAGGAACATATCTGACCTAAACCAAGTGAAGTTTAAGATAAGCTGCAACTAAGACTTCTGCTTCCTGCAATAAGATATTGAATAATACTGGTATTTTTGGCTTCTTATAAAATGTGTGCAATAGCTGTTTTCTTTCACTCTTAACCCTAAAATAAAGGATATTTTTAGCCAACAAAGAAATTTTCAGTTTTAAAATGAAACACATATTCGTCAGCTATAGATGCCTCCATGAAATCTACAGGTGCCAGTCCCTCAACACTGTCGCTGTCTTCCACCTAGTGGTGAGCGCTGATACTGATTGCTCAAACTCATATGTTCTTTTAAGTATCATTAATGGATTTCTGTTATTTTTAGAATCATCTTGTGCAATAAACTGATCTTTATTCAAAGATCTAAACTATTTCTCTCCAATAAGCTGATTCTTAATGTACTTTCTAGAGCCTTTTTGCTGATTACACTGATCTTTACTCTAACATCTAGAACCTCTTTTGTAGAGCAACCTGTAGAGCAAAAAAATGATAATTAATACCTTAATATAGTTATATGTATCTAGTATTTCCTATGATAAGATACAATAACCAACTTTAAGATTATTAAACCTATTTCTAGTCTTATTTTTTACTCATTTCAAGCTTTAAATGTTCTTATTCTACTTGCCAGATAATTTAGCTTCTTACTAGAAATAAATGCCTAAAATGAGCAACATTTTCTATCAATCAAACAAGACAAGCTTGAAATTAGCAAACAAGTGTCTAGAAATAGGTCTAATAATCTTTTATTTGGTTTATTTTAATCTTATAATAGGAAACACCAGGCAAAAGTTCCATAATATAACTATAGAGCCTTTTCTTTGCAATAAACCAATCCTAAATATAACATCAGGAGCCATTTTGTGCAGTAAATTGAGTCTTAATCTCAGGTCTAGAGCTGTTTTCTGCAATACACTGTCCTTGCTCTAACCTCAAAAGCCTTTCTGTGAAATAGATTGGTCCATAAGCCAACCTCTACAGCTTATTGAGCAATAAACTGATAACTGCAGAGCTTTTTTGTGCAAGAAACTGATCCTCACTCTAACTTCTAGTGCCTTACTGTCCAATAAACTGATCAAGTTAGAGCAAGGATAGCTCATGATAGGCTGAAGACCCACCAGTGGATCATTTCACTTGGATACTGTAGATTTGTATCTGCTGCCATAATCATAAAGGCCCTGATGCTCATACTGAACCACTTTTCAACACACTCAGTATTGTTTAACTACACGGTATCCCAACAGTCTCCATACATAGGGGAAATTAACACTTTAGCAAAACGTCTTCGAAAATATTTCATACTTAGTTTATATTATGTGTTTTTCTTTTTTTAGATAGCCTTTAAGAATGCCTTTGACAAAAGAACAACGTATTGAAATCATTCTCATGGCTAGATCGGGAAGCCGTTGCAAGGTTGCAGTGGACTTTTTAACAGGAAACATGGCAAGAACATCACCCACGACACTGTTGCCAAACTTATTAACAAATTCAAAAAGACTGGAAGTGTTGCAGACCAACCGAGAAGTGGACGTCCACAAACATCCACTGATGAAGACACAACCGATGTGTTGCTGGAATACATAGTCCCCTATATATGGAGATTTTTGGGACACCTTGTATATATACCCTAGTTATATTGTGGAATTGTGGAAGGTTTATAATCCCACTTTCTGAAGATGGGTTTCCTTTTGAGTCTCAGGGTTTCTTCCCCATGTCTCAGGGATTTTTTTTTTTTTTTTGGCCACTGTCGCCTCTGGATTGTTCATTAGTGATCATTTTTGTAAAGCTACTTTATGGCAGTATTCATTGAAAGTACCCAAAAGTACAATATTAGTAAAAGTGAATTGAATTTAATTAAAATCTAAAGTTATTATTGAGTTATTCATTCTAAATTATCATTCTGACTCAGAAGTGAATGCGTGTCTAACCACACTTCAGATGAATTAATACAATGACGCAATATTGATGGAATAGATGAGCTAACTCACTTCCTTCTGTTTTCCTAGGGGAAAGAGGAAGTACACTGGTGCATCATTAACAGGAACTACTGTATAAACAGATCTTTAAGATGTGCAAACATGCAAATGGCATATTGTTCACATCCTCTAGCCCAGTGATATTGATGTATATACCAAAGCACTGTTAAATTCTCAAATTTGATTGGTCGGAAGGTGCTGATTAATTTTCCATAACAGCAGCTCTGAAAGTAATTCTGGCTACAAGGCAAATCATATGTTTATATTAATGCATTTGTTCTATTTATTTGTTCTTATTATTGGTTTTGTGGTAACTACTCTTTCACAGAGTACTTGTCTGGCAAATGCTCCACATAATTTAAGCCTAATAATTAACAGAATTTTTACAGATGTGCATCTGTTTAACAAAGAATAACGTATAACCGTTGACAATGTGAAGTTTTCTGTGAGAAGACGTTTATTTAACATTTATAGAAGGAGCCTAAAATGTCCGCTCTTTGAAAGAGACAGTACATTTTCATCCATAAGAGAGATTTCAAGAGAGAGGACTTTGCACTGTAATTGATGACAGGAACTAACAGGTTTTGTGGGGTTTCCACATTAAATAAATGGATAAAAAGTATGATGTGTCACTTATTAATAAATGAAAAAATCGTAATCATTAACAAAATGTTGTGGTATATGAGGAATAAAACACTTTGGGATGTGTTATTACAGGAAAATAATCAACATAAGCACCACATTATTGATTATTTTCCTGTAATAGCATCCTAGTTTCTAAAATCCTGCTGCATCACTAATCAAGCCTCTGTATAGAGTGTGATATATTATAAAACCACATGTCTAATACCTTTTCCTTCTTCAGTCTTCTCCACGGTGTCAGTCGGTGAAGACCCCTCAACAGCCGTAAATGTTTTCATGTCTGTAAGTGAATAATATATATATAGTATATCAGTATATAGTATATCAGTATGGTGTTGTTTAAAGTGTGAGGTGTTTCAGATGTAGTGTGTAATGTAGTGTGTAGAACCTTTAGGTGAGCTATCGCACATTTCTGGCTCCACGGAAGCAAGTGGAATCTCAGCATCTTCATTTTTGGCATGTATATCTACAGAGAACCTCTGAAAGACAAGAATATTAATATGAGTGCATATTGGCTCTATGAGGACAACAAAAGAAGAATGAATTAAATCATTTCAGAAGTGCACATGACTAAACAGATCATCAAAACATGCTATTTGGGAATAATCTGGTGCTGCTGCTACGTTCTCAATAACTAACAGGAAGTAAAATAAATAGTAATGAATACCAAATTGTGGTTTTTAAAAAGTTTCTTACCCTGCGATTACTTTTAACACAGAAGAAGATGATGCCAATAACAGCAACACTCAAAATGACAACAAGCAAGACAACGATATACACTGAAAGAAAGGGAAAAAAATCACACCATTTCAACAAAAATCACACACACACACACACACACACACACACACACATATATATATATATATATATATATATATATACATATTTCTCGCTTGTTTATTTGAGTTAATTTCTGGATTAAGTAAATTAAGTAGTGTTCATGTGTTTAAGTGTTTAATAAAGTGTTGATCTTTACCTGACCTTGATGGTTGTGTATGAGAGTCTGAAAATAAAACATGTTACAACCAATTTGTAACTTTAAGAAGCATGGATTTGTATTATATATAAAGAATAAATTGGGCAGAATTTAATTATGGAACACATTCTTCCTTAAATGTTTGTCTCTTAGTATACATGCTGTAAATATAATAATAATAATAATAATAATGATAATAATAATAATAATAATAATAATAATAATAAAAGAAGAAGAAGAAGTAGTGGACACTTATTCAAGAGCTTCTAGTTTTGCAAATACTACGCCAGTAAGATGAAGCTTCAAAACACACTTGATGTGTCGATACAAATTGTTCGACAAAACTCTGCCGGAAAGATGAAGCTTCAATACAAGCTTGATATGTTTAGTCTAATGCTGTAAAGCTAGAGTGTGACTAATTAAATCTTAAAACTTAAATACATCATATAGCCTACATTAGGTGAAATGTGCTTAGAAATGGATTAAACATTTATGGAAGGAGGCTCCGGTGTCAGCTCTTTGTTACAAGCTGTGTGCCTTTGTAACAGTCTACATTATAACATTCCACATCTTCAAATTTAACTATAAACCGATAATAAAAATAATGACGTGATGTTATCAATCAAATAATAATATAAATGGTCCAACTGCTGTAGTATAAGGGGAATAAAACACTTCAGGATGTGTTGTTATAGGAATCTAATCAACTTCAGGGTAGGAGTAACTCTGCTTCACGTCATCGCACCATCCTGTCATTGATTATTTTCCTATTACAGCGTGATCTCAAGTGTTTTATTCCTTATAAGCACTATGACACCATTTTTTAGTCTTGCATCACAAATTGAAACTTAATGTCCATAAATGTCATGACATACTACATTGCTATGCACTACATGATTAAATAAATGTATGTTCGCCTACCTGTGGATGCTGTTGTGCTCTTGGTTGTGGTGCTTTTCTTTTTGGTTGTAGGGTTGGCGGTTGGTCCAGGTGTGAGCATGTCTGTTAAACGATTAGGTCTTTTATGTGATGTAAAATCTCATTGTGTTGTTGGTGAAAACAGTATCACATATCATTTTGTACATAATGTGGATATGAATGTAATCATCTCTACCTTTCTTTTTCTTGGTTGTTGTTTCAAAAGGTTTATCCCTTGGGGTGTTTCCTGGACAACAATTAAACAAGTCAGTGAAAAATACCTCAGTATCAATATTATTTTTTGACACAATTTTGTATGAGTGAGCTTTCTTCAATAAAGCGAGCATGATGGTTAAATAGGTAACCCAAGTAGCACAAACTGATATAAATTTTTGTACTTTTAAACCTACATGTTAGTGTTTTTTTAATTAATTATTTTATTTTATTTTAAATTGATTAAAGTGCCAATAGAGTGGCAGATGTGGAACGTCTTCAATACTTTAACCATTGCACTAGTACCATTTTTGACTAAATGATAAGTAAACTAAACCATTGCACAAGTGGGTGTAAAAAAAGGAAGTTCATTTCTAACCAACTTTTTTCCTCTTTTCTTTTTTTTTTATAAAGAAGATGCTATCTTTTTCATGACCAGTGAATGTCACCAAACTGCTACCTTCCTCTGGTGGCGTAGGAGTGTTTGAGATGTTGATGGTAGAGTTTTCAGTTGTGGTCGTGCCATCATCAACGGTTTCACTGCTCACATTCATTGAGCCAGTCGTATTATCAGTTTCCTGGTTCTGCAAGACTGCTCCAAGGGTTGTAGTAATGTTTAAAGTAGGAGCTTTCCCGGGCCCTTCCTTAGCAAATGTTGGCACCAACAGGGCTCCTGTGTGACATAAAATGCACCAATCAGAGAAAACACAAAATACTGCAAAGTATGCAAAAAATGTATAGTTTATATATTGATTGTAGCCTATATATAAAGCTCGAATACATTATTCAAATCCTGGCAATTAATTATTGGCTAGTTACATAAGCTTCTTGTCTTTACAGCAAAATATGACCTTACACCATTATTTATGACATATAATCATGTTATACCATCAACAGAAGTATTATTATGTTAAAATAATTAACATACGTACCCAAGACTGTAAGAATGTAAAACGTGGCACTCATTTTCTCCGTAATGTTCAAACTCAGGCTCTATTTTGTGTATGTTGGTGTGTGTGAATGTTTGTGTGTGCGCTCTGCCTAATGCGTGAAATGAGTGGCCAACAAAACCTGAAATAAGCCTCCTCCTCAGGATGTTCTAGCGGTTGCTCAAATCCTTGTTAAAAAGGAAGTTGCGTACTTTTAGTCTAACTTTTTGTCATTTTTAAAGCTAATGATTTAAGTTTGATAAAGAACATCACTACAAAAATAATTCACAATAATTATTGTGAATGCATAAATTTGCGCTAATCACATGTTTTGCACAAGCAAGTAAAAGGATCTTGACTTTTACAGCTGTATATTTTGGTTGGGAAATATGTTTACAGCAAAGAGAACAGCTCTGTAATGTTGAGCTTTCAAAGCTGCTGTTTGCACCTTTATATCCTGTCTGGGGAAATAATGCTGTCATGATAATATTTGAAATAGAACATGTATACTTTCGCATGTCAGACACTTCCAAGAAGTCAGGTGGTCAAATTAGAGCTGAATATAGAATAAGCCATGTACAGTATTTGTCTTACTTAGATAACACAGAACTTAACATAGTCATCATACTGCTTAAGAAAACTAGAGAAAACTTTTCTATGCCTTGAAAACTATAGATCAGATTAGGAATTCAGAAAGGCTCTGTGCCCTGTTGGTGTGTGGGTGTGTATGTGTGTGGGAGTGTGTGTTTAGGACTGGGGTTCTCAATTTTTTTGGCCAATATCCCAATTTTAGATGCTCAAAATCCTCAAGACTCCAGACCCCTCCCACCTGATAATTCCTAGTGGAATTAGAAAGTACAGGCATTTCAGTTTTTTTTTAATTATATAGTATTTGTTTTTGTTGTTGGTTTTTTTTTTTGCTATATTTTCTGCTATTATAAAAACTCACAATGCTTTACTGTAAATAAGTGTACAATCCGTAGAATGCTAGATGACTTTCTTATTTAAAGATTATTTAAAGATTTAGATTATTTAAGTATAAAAAGGCCTAAAAACATCACAATTAATTGTTACATATCAAAAAGGGAAAAATAGCACATGGGTTCTTTATATTTTAACATTTAACAGTGATTTTATGAATCATTGTGTGTAACTCTCCATGTCAAACAGAGGACTGGGCTTGTGCATCACGCTGCAGCTGAAGTGAAGTGAAGTGACTTGTGGCCAAGTATGGTGACCCATACTCGGAATTTGTGCTCTGCATTTAACCCATCCAACTGCACACACACAGTAGTGAACACACACCCGGAGCAGTGGGCAGCCTTTTTTGCTGCGGCGCCCGGGGAGCAGTTGGGGGTTCGGCGCCTTGCTCAAGGGTCTCACCTCAGTCGTGGTATTGAGGGAGGTTATTCACTCCCCCTACCTACAATCCCTGCCGGACCCAAGACTGGAACCCACAACCTTTCAGGTTCACCTTCGGGTTGCAAGTCCGACTCTCTATCCATTAGGTGTTACATCCAAACTACTTTGATTCGATACACACCAGGACACTTAACATTATATAATAAATAAAATCAGTTTAGTCCGGTTCACATGCTCTTTACAGAACTACATTATAAATAACCTTTGGTAAAATTTTCCTGTGACCCTCTCCACATCTCAAGTTGAAAGTCTATAGTCCATGTTATGTCACCAGGGGAAGGTGATATTTCCTTTTATGATAATTCATGGAAAGAAACAGGATTTGAAGATATTTCACAACTCTTCATGCTTCATCTCTTGTACAGATCTGAAATTCTTGGGTGTTTTATTCCCTGTTTGATTTACATCAATGATGGCATGTTAAAGTCACATGACCATCTAGAAGTTTGAACCTTTAGGGTAAAGCCAATGTTATAAATAGATAAATGGTATTGCAGACTTCCCCATATGTCCAGAGTTTGTTTCAGCTTGACACAGATGTCTTGCTTTACTTCTCTTCCAAAATCAGTTGCCTTATTTGTCAGAAATTGTTAGAAAAGAATTTAGCTCTTTATTTGTATAGTTCATATTAGACGCTCTACATACTGTCAACTTGCCATCTATAGCCTGTCAAACAGTCTGGCAGGTGACTGTCATGAACAAGCCTATGAATAAATTCTCAAGAAGTTGTCAATAGTTTATGGATGTTGATGTATAATAGGACATGGGTTCTCAAACTTTTTATAATGTGTACAATAATATTTAGTAGTAGTTTTTTTTTTTTTTTTTGGAACCAGAGAGTTTTTTTTGTCTCAGAACTCAGAACTTTTATATCCATGGAACCAATTTTTATTCAAATGTATTAAAATTGGCATTGGATTCCAGCTGGCATTATTTATAGCCATGACAGCTTTAATAATGGTGGGTTAAGGTTTCCACCACTGTGCCTGGACCCCCATTTTGAGAACCATGGGAGCAGATCATCTACTCACACCCTAAAAACAAGCTATACATCAGATTGTCCTTTTTTTTCTTTCTTCTTATTTGGATAGTCGAGTTTAGGATTGGTAATGTTTAGTAAATCATTCGGTTCATGTGGACTCTTGATTCAATTTATGACATGCTGTAGAAAGATGTAAACATCATTTGTCATCAGACGAGAGTCAGTTGATCAGCTGGCATGACAGTGTATAAATTGAACTGTCCAAATAAAATTTTTGTGGCATTTTTATAGCTCAATACAGATTGTCTCAAAACAACCCCAGCTAAGCTTCTTCACATTAAGCTAAAAAGAAACTCCTTAAGATGTGGCAAAGGAGGAAGAAAGCCAGAACTCAGAAGGGGAAGCACATCATCTTCTGGCCAGCACTGGGAATCATTCGTTCATATTATAACACTAGCTTAAATTTATTATAAGGAGTAAAATTTAATGGTTAGCAACAAGGGTATTAGTATACTAGTTATGGCTGGGGATAAATCGGGATTTAGGAAGAAGGTGAGCCCTATTTCATGGATGCCAATAGTGTATGTATTTTACTGTTCCTGACACAGATATAACAGAAATGTGATTAAAGTAAGTTTTTGTGTTAATAACTGTTTTAACTACATTTGGGAGTTTAAGAGTTCAGTATTCTTTGTTTGTCAGTACCTTTTGATTCTTCTCAGAAGAGATGATAACCTACATGATAACCTACAGTATTCTATCCAAATGGGCGTGGTCTCTTCCAGGATGACTCCATCCTCATCCACAGGGCACAAGGGCTTGCTGAATGGTTTGCTGAGGATGTAAATGATGTAAGTTGTATGCTACAGCCTCCACACTCACCAGGTCTCAACCCAGTTGGGAAATTTTCAAGCGGCATGTTAGAGAGCGCTTGCTGCCACCACCATCATCAAAACACCAAATGAGGGACTATCTTTTGGAAGAATGGTGTTCCTTGCTTCAGTACAGGGGGCAGTTGTGGCCTAATGGATAGAGAGTCGGACTTGCAACCCGAAGGTGAGCCTGAAGGTTGTGGGTTCGAGTCTCAGGTCCGGCAGGGATTGTAGGTGGGGGGAGTGAATGACCAGCGCTCTCTCCCACCCTCAATACCACGACGGAGGTGAGACCCTTGAGCAAGGCACCGAACCCCCAACTGCTCACTGGGCGCTGCAGCAAAAAAGGCTGCCCACTGCTCCGGGTGTGTGGGTGTGTGTGTGTGTGTGTTCACTACTGTGTGTGCACTTGGATGGGTTAAATGGGTTAAATACAGAGCACAAATTCCACAAGTCACTTTACTCACTCACTACAGTTACTGCCAAGGCACACTGAAGCTGTGTGTGGTTTGTGTTAGCCAAAAACCTTGCTGATGCACTTCATATTTTTCCTTTAATTTGTTGTTTGTATGTACACTGTGGTTAATAATTGTCTTGGCCAAGGATAAACCGAAGGTAGGGAAAGCATGGTAAATATAACAAAGGAGACAGGTTGATCATAGGCTGCAGTCAATCAATCAGTAGTCAAGTAGTTTGTAGTCAGTGTGTTCATAGACTGGTAGGTCAAAATGCGCTAGTTACCAGTGGTTAAGGTGGTAAATGTTGAAGCCATATGACTGCATCAGGAATGGCAAATTCTAGCCACAAGGTGTCAGTGTATGTAAGTAAAAGCAGGAATATACAGGAAGTACTTAACTAACTCAGTGAAACCTGTCGCAAAAAGAAATGTCTAAGGTTGAGCATCTTAATATGCTTAACGCACAATGCATAGTTTAATAACAAATTAGACTATGAACATTATTCATGCTTAAACATGATCCTGTCTTCCTACATTCTCAGAAATAATGGTACCAATTTATGCTTTTCCTTCTCACTGGGGTGGTACCATCAAAGGGGCATGTTTTTTACCTTTAAATGTTATGTATATTTTATCTAGGAAAATGCATGTGGTGTATCTTGTGATCATATATTGTACCTTTTGTACCTTAGCTTTAAAGTTTTGCATATAAAAGTAGAAAGGTAATGGTAGAAAAAATACACCCTTAATGGTACCATCTCAGCTACAAGGAAAAGTGAAGTTTGGTACTTTTATTCATGAGAGTGTCATTTTTGAAACATGTCTAAAAAATAAATACAAAATGCAAGGATCGTGTGTTGAAATTCCCAAATATTATCCTGATTAATATAGGAGAGAGAGAGAGAGAGAGAGAGAGAGAGATAGATAGAGAGGTCATTATTTATTTTTGTGCAAGGATCAAATCTTAATTACTTTCCTCAGAAATAAAGGTACCAAAAGGAAAAGTGTACTTTTTTCTTTATCACTGGCATCACGCCATCAAGTGGACATTTTTTCTACCTTATGATTTATATGGTATCTTGTATCTTGTGATTAAGATACAATGTGAATATAGTACACCTTTTAAAATTAATTTAAGTTATATAACTGGACCTTAAGGACATCTGATATATCTTTAAAGCTTTATTTTAAAAGCTAATTAAAATTACACAATGTGCATTTTCCCCGGTAAAAGATACTGACAAGGAAAAGTATAGTTTTTACCTTTATTTCTCAGTGTATACTGTGGAAATCCATATGAAACATTATACGTTCAAAAGTGGAACAGTATCATATAGTAAGCCCTGTGTGTGCGCTGTGTCTGTGTGTGCATAAAAGCGAGGCTGTGCGCTCTTTTATTACTGTTTATATCCTCATGCCAGAGATAATCAGTGGAAGGATTAGTGCTCACTGCCACCCATTCAGCAGGTTGTCTAACGCAACCGGGAATGAGAGGTGTCTTTTCCACCGCCAGCCACGTCGGAGCAGTGGCGCTGCAGCTGACTACACAGAGAGAGAGTAGATGAGCTAATCACACCACTCGGAGGTGTTGGGAGAAGAGAGAGAAAGAAAGGGAGAGGAAAGGAGACCACCCACCCGGAGGATTCAGGATTTCGGGAGGCCCAGACGCACAGCTCCATTCTGTGACCCTCTGTGCTGCCTCGAGCTCCAAGCTGGACCCTTCGCAATTGAGCCCCCACCCCAACACCCCCTCTCTCCTTCCATCCCACCCACCTACCCAACTCCCTCAAGCAGCTAACTGGGAGAATGGAGGAGGAATGGGATGGAGTGGGGGTGGTAAACAACCTACCCTCTTCTGCGTCTCTCTCTCTCTTTCTCTCTCTCCCCTTCATAGTACAATGAGAGGGAATGCAGTCAGGACTTAGAGCACTTTTCGAGAGGCCAAACGCTGCAAAGGCTGAATGCAACATCTGTGAAGGCACATAGCCCAAAGGGGGAAAATGCTATTCTGTTGTGAACCGCATCGGCAACCTGTGTTTCTGGATGTTTCTCTCTCTCCGTGTCTCTCTCTTTCTCTCTCAATAACTTTCTTCCTTTTTTTTTTACATGCTTTGGCCTGCATAACCGTACAGTATGAACAGATTTACAAGACTGAGATGTGATTTTTATGTGTTTCATTGTTTTGAAGGGTAGCGGTGGGGTGGGGGCAGATTTCTGCATATGCTTCCCACACCCTTATAAACTCGCACATATTAGAAGCTGGTGAAGAAATTTTTTTAATGGTTTTTCACAGAACTGGAAATATGAAGTAAACATTCCTCAGGGAGAGAGAAAGAAAAAAACCTGGCATAATGAACAAAGACAGCATAGTGATAGGCTGTGTGAAGTTCGAGGCCTTTTTTCATTTGCGCTTCCACACCACAAATATCTGTTTCAAATATCTTGATTGCACTAAACCTGCATGCATCTGTTTCCCTTCAAAACGTCAATGACAGCTCATGTGGCCTCTTTTAATGCACGAATATTTGCTTACTATTATGATGAATACTTTTAAATCAATGTTCTGGCACCATGGAAGCATTAAACCAAAAATGCCTCAGTCTGTTACAACTCTTACTTTGATGAGCATCAGCAATTCATTAAAAATGTCATTGCTGATGAAATCTTTTTCTCTTCAACTCTCGCTCTGAGTAGAACTTTACTTTTGCAGATCATTTGACTATTTCAGCATCACCTCACACCACAGCCTCTTGTAGAATGGACTACAGGGTGCAATCTGAGGTGAATGTGTGTTTTGTGTGACATTAGATTTAAACTGAAAAGAAACCACATTTGAGGCCTCTACTTTAATATTCTTTTATACCACATTGGTCAGAAGGTATTGATTATTTTTCTATAACCACACGCCTATAATGTAGTGTCAAGGCGAATCACAGGATTATATTACTGTGGTCGTGTGAATACGTTCTCATTTCTATAGTAACAACTCATTCACAGGGACTTGTGTTGTTTTGCAGATGTTCTACAACATAAAATATAAAAATAAATGGATAAAAAAAAGTACAGTGTGTCATTCTTTATTAAATAAATACATAAAAATCAGCCAGCCCCAAACGTGTATTCCATAAATATGGTTATGTGCCTCTTTTAGTTTGGTCATAGCTCAGCATTTAAAGGCTATAATAAATCAGTACATTGTATCACAAACAGATGACTTATCCCATCTATCTAGCTAGTAGGTAAGTAGCACTTTTCAAAAGATATAGCATCCACATTGACACACAATCAGGTGGCTAGCATTCCTCTGTTGCATTGTTACATAATTAAGTAATTAAGTAAGGCTTTAATTTGTTAAATTAGTTGTTTTAGTCATAGATCAACTCTAGACAAATTAACAAATCAGAATCATAATTAGCATTAGAATAAAAAAACAGAATCAGAATCATAATTAAAACCATGATCATAATCACAATCACAATCAGATTTAGAATCAGAATCAAAAGTGGAATCTGAATCAGTCAAAAAATCAATAAAAAACCATCAGAATAAAATCTAAAGAATAAAAAAAATAAAAATAAAAAAGAATCATAACCAGAATCAGAATTTGAATCAAACCAGAACCAGAATCATAATGAGAATTAAAAAAAAAGAATCAAAATTAAAATCAGAATAAAAAAGAATCAGAACAAGAATCAGAATAATGTCTTTTGTAATAAAGTGGCATAGTGAAAGTGTTCATGTCTTGTATTTGAAATGTGCATGGACCTTCTGTTAAGTTTTGCTGAAATGAATGTGAACAGTATGTTGACAGTATGTTGACATCTTAAATTCAACTGGCTGCTTGTCATTTGCTTTTTCCGAACAAAAGATTTGTTGCTACATACTGCAGAACCACAACACAGACCTGGCATAAACATCAGTGTCTAGTGATCAGACTACAAGTGGACAACATTAAGTACAAGTCTGAACGGGTTAAAATGTGTTTTACGCTCTGATAGCTCATGGCACCTCGAGTCAAGTCAAATGAGTTTTTACTGTCATTCCTTTTACTGTCTTTGTGTGGAATTATATAAATTGCACACATGGGAATGAAGTGTTGTTTCTTCAGGACCACGGTTCATGCCAGCAATACCACAGCATGGTACACATGACATGTTTTTAATATTGATTCTTTAAGAATTCCTGTACACTCAATCCTGAGCTCAGGTTCCTGTTGATGTGACGTTTCACATGTTCTCCCTGTGTACAAAAACATGGCAGTAGGTGAACTGGCCATGCCAAATTGCCCCTAGGTTTGTTCTAGAAATATAAAATACAGGTTAACTACAAACCAGGGACACTTGCATGAATAAATTTGCACCAATTTTAAAAGCCCATAGAGAAAAGTCACATGATCTCCACATGACAATAATCACATGAGCCACGTGTGAATTTTACACGTTTGGCATTTAGACACTTCTTGTTTCCTACATTTTCACATGTGGACACCCAGTGCATGTATTTATATTATATATTATATATATATACACAGTGCATTTTCACATGTGGTTATTTAAAATGATTACTTTATGTTCACATTTAAATTTTTTACCCAGTTCATTTATGTTCATGTGTTGTTTTTTTGTTTACACATGATTCATTTATTTTCATATTAATTTATCACACAATTCATTTATTTTCACAAGACTGTTACACATGATTCATTTATTTTTAGATTAATTTTTACACATGATTTGTTTAATTTCATATATATTCATTTATGTTTACATGCGATTTTTACAGAAGATTCAATTATTACATGTGATTTTTTTAAATAAATGCAAATGATTCATTTATTTTCTATTTATTTTATATGATTATTAAAAATGATGTACTTATTTTCACATTTTTTTTTACATGATTAATTTATTTTCAAGTTTTTTATTTTTGACATGATTCATTTACTTTCATACTAATTTTACACATGATTCATTTATTTTCATTTGATTAATTTTAGATATGATTTTTTTTCATATTAACTTTAAAAATGATTTGTTTATGTTCACATGTGATTTTTTAACATGATTTGTTCATTTATGCATGTAATTTTTTTTACACATATTTCATGATTACATGTGATTGTTACACATGACTCATTTATTTTCATGTAATTTTTTTTTTTTTTTTTTACAAATGATTAATTGATTTTTACTCGGGATTTTTTTTACATACTAATTCTTCACATGGTTCATTTATGTTCACATGTGATTTCACAATTAATTTTTTTCATGGTAATTTTTCACCTGTAGGTCATGCGATTTCATTTATCAGATGTGATTTTTCTGTAAGGAAAGGATGCTGTAGCTACAGACTATATGAGACGTGATATCTTCTCTTTAGTTTAATAAGAAACAATCAGAGACACCAACATATTTAGTCAGCTAAGGAGAGCTGCTATTGAACGGCCACTTCAGGCACAAGCCGAGCATGGTAATCACTGGGGTTTGAACTTACAAGGCTTCTAATGCCAAAAGGTCAAGCACTGTGAGCATTCAGCCCTCTGGCCAGCAGCCTCCCTATTCTTTCTCTCTCTTATTTCGAATGCTTCTCCTCCCCTCCTCACCCAGGCTTTCTGAGTGCTGCGTTTGACAGACTCTCGCCAGCGCGCCGAATAAATCATCATTCATGCTGTTTCATTTGCTCCCGTATATATCTAACGCTTGAGAGTTTACTACTGAAGTGATGTAGTGCAAAAGGGAGAGGGAGAGAGAGAGAGAGAGAGAGAGCTTCATTAGCAGGTCAGTTATTTGGGGAATCATAAATCTGCTTCTGGGTAGTCAGTGTTTTCCTTGCAAATGATGCATCAAAGTTAAAGAATGGAAAGCTCGTTGCTGAAAGCTGCCCAAAGATCAAGTAATTCACAACTCTCTCCCAGAGCAATCCCAAAGTGGTTTGCTGCACCATTTAACATGTTCATAAGTAGGCGAAGGTTTTGAAAAATGACACAAAACATGTGCAACGTCAACACAAGCCACATAGCAAACACCATCCATTAGATGATGAAAGAAATAATAATTATGTACCTACCACATAGAATCAAACAGTTCCCACTATTAGGAAACAGCAACTTCTTGGATTACACTCTTGCTTGACCCACTGGCATTGCTGTATGGAAAATCTAGCAGATCATTATGTCACACACATTAAGCATGGCTGTGTTTAAATTCAGCTTTGCTCCTGTTACTTCTTAAGCTGTCCCGCTTCCCTCTGAGATAATACCTTTGTGATCTATCTCTAACTCCGTGGGTGAGCCCAGCCTCTTGGACCACCATGGTGTAGTTTGTAATTTGTATGGGTGAAAGTTAAGAGGAATGAGCCCCGCGGCTGCCTGCCAAGTGCTAACGGCCTGCGGCTGCGTGCGCCCTCTTGATCAATGGTGTCGGACGCTGTGAGTGCCCTGTGCCGGATGGCAAACACATATTGTCTACTGTTTGTGATGCCTCCCACTTTACGTCATTTGCCAGAGCTTCAGGACATGGACACAGAAATGTTTGGCCTGCTGTCATCACAGGATGAGACACAGCAGACAGGATGTCCACGAACCAGGGGAAAGTGTTGGAGAAGTGTAGGGGCTGTGCCAACAAGACACTGGAGCAAAGTATGTGTTGGACATACAAGCATACTTCTCTCCCAGCCAACATTGCTTTGATCTAGTGTTGGAAATCAACCTGAATAAATTGCATACTTATGAAACCACTGAGGTGACACTGTGGTTGTTTTTTAATAACTAGTGGACACGAAATAACATATTAAAATAAAATCATCTTAAAAGAAAAGTCCTTCCTGAAACGCATTAAATGTAGAAATATTTGTGATGTGTTTAGTGATTCTACCTCCCTAATTCATTACACTTGTATTTTCATGATTCATGTGACAAGTTAGTGGTTGTGTGTTTCTCTGACATCACAGGGAAACATTGCTAGAGCAGTTGCACAGGCATTTAATAGAAGAAAAAAAATCACAACCATCTCAAACATTAGTGATAACAGTCAGGTTTCAGTGTTAGCTCCTAAAAACAAAAGAGCAAGAGCTTCTTTTCTTACACACAATTTTCTAGCAATGTTCAACGTCATATTAATGAGATATCCAATGTAGAAATAGTGAAGACATTGGTGCAAACATAACACAATGCAGCTATACAACATACACTATATGGCTAAAAGTTTATGGACATCTGACCATCACACCTATATGTGGCCCTTTCCCAAACTGTTGCCACAAAATTGGAAGCACACAATTGTATATTGTATGGATGTTTGTACGCCATAGAATTACAATTTCTCTTCACTGAAACTAAGAGGCCCAAACCTGTTCCAGCATGACAATGCTCCTGTGCACAAAGCGAGCTCCATGACGACATGGTGTGTTAAGGTTCGAGTGGAAGAACTCGAGTGTCCTGCACAGAGCCCTGACCTCAACCCCACTGAACACCTTTGGGATGAACTGGAACATCAGTGCTTGACCTCACTAATGCTGGTTGGCTGAATGAACACAAATCCCCACAGCCACACTCCAAAATCTAGTGGAAAGCCTTCCCAGAAGAGTGGAGCTTATTATAACAGGAAAGATGGACTAAATCTTGAATGGGAATTTCAACAAACACATATGGTTGTGATGGTCAGGTGTCCACAACCATTTGGCCATATAGTGTATTTGAGTCACGGCTTAGCTAGTAAGCGAGCTATAAAATGGTGCATGTGGTGGTGTTGATGGTGGTATTAGCATGAAAGTTGAACGTTGGGAGCTGATCTGTCTGAGCAGAGTTGTACAGATGAGGAGGTGAGAGAAGTGAACAGACTAAAGGACTAAAGAGCTGCTACATCACTCTCTTCAGGTGGAGATGAGACAAGAGCTAATTCATACTGGCGCCACTATCAAGAGTATTGTGAGTAATGAGGACACCTTTAACCAAAGTGAAAATAGACCAGCATGTCAGTGAAAGAAGTTTATACTAAAAGAGTCACCTCTGAAATTCATTCCAATATAAATTTTGGACACAGACAAAGATAACATGTTAATAATTAAGATTAATGTACAAGTTGTTCAGGGTGGATTTTTCCTTTAAGTGAGTTCTCATAGTAACCTGTTCCTGCCAAATAATAACAGGAGGCAACCTATTAATTTCAACAACATACTAAAACATAGGCTCAAGTTATGCAATTTATGACTACACCTTTGGTATCTCATGGTCACAGAATAATAAGGTGTAGTTTATAGTCTCTAAATATTACTTTGTGGCCTTGAAATATTACTTAGTGGCCACACCTTATTAGAAAATAACCACCATGTCATCTGAACGACTCTGTACTTACATGCAAGAAAATGCAATGTTTAAAGTGAGATATCTGAATTACAGCTAAACTTATACTAATACTAATATATAATTTAATTTTTAAATTATATATTTTTAAAATAATATAATTTTTTCAGCTTACTAATATATATGTTGTCCTATTTTAGGCATTCGTGGCATTAGTTCGATGCTATTGATACAGTAGGTATATAACTGTACTGATGTTAAGGTTTAAGAGATTAGGGAATAATTTAGAATATGTAACTCCGATATGGCAATTTGATGTGCTAAGAATAAAATTAATAGTCAAAGACTTTGATTTTGACTTTGATATTCAGTACCAGATATTCAACATTACTCTCTTAACCCAAGTGAAGATTGTTAGATGACCCTTTAGATTGAAGAAGAAATGAGCATGATCCTCTGTCAAATCCGTATGTATGACAGAGATAAGCACATTTTGTGTGTGTTGCCATGTGCAATGTACATAAACTACACACTTAGGCTTGTAGATCAGTTTTATAAATATAATGTAAGGGATTCTTTGTGAAATGTGGCCTAATTGCACCCAAATAAGTATATCAGACCCTCCATCTTGATGTTGGTGGGATGAAGGAAATTTACTGTGAAGAGTTACACATTTTTAGTCAAAATTGTAAAGAGTTGTTCATTCTCTCTGTGACATGTTTCCCAGCACTGGAACATATGAACGTATGATGAGTGATGTACTGTATGTGCAATGTAAGTACGTTTTCCACCAAGGGAAAGTATTCAGGACAGAGGAGTTTGCACTTTCCGGTTTCTTGGTAACATGAGTTTTGTTTTGTTTTTTCTTATTCAAGAAAAAAGACAGGTTGGTTAAAGAATAACTGTTTTAACAGGAACTAGCTTGTCTTATGGCCGTTATAACATATTAAATGTAACTTGAAATGGTTAAAAAGCATGAGTATGGTTGTAGTAAAGTATTGTTCATTGCAAAAATTGCAATCATTGTATAATCGCTGTGGCATAAGATGAATAAACACTTAATAGCATAACGTTATAGGAAAATTATTCACTTTGCGTTTCATGTTGGGCCACATCACACCACCCTGTCATGGGTTATTTTCCTATAATATCAAAGCCCACAGTGTTTTATTCCTAATTTGTAGAGGTCTTGTCAGTAAATCGCCGGAAGCGTAATGTCTCGGGATATTATTTAAACTGTTTGAAAATTCTCTTTTTGTTGGTTGGGGACATTAAAGCTAACTATCCTTGCAGCTACCTATAGCTAATCAGAGAATTACAACTCCTTGGTTCCACCCTGAGGAAAAAAAATGGAGAGTGAGAGAAGCAAACAAACAAACCAATAAATAAATAAATGAATCTGGTGGCACTGTGGTGCAGAGGGTTGTGTTGCTGCCTCACAGCTCCAGGGTCCATGTTTCAATCCTGAGCCCGGGTTACTGTCTGTATAGTGTTTCGCATGTTCTCCTCACGTACATGTGGGTTTCCTCAGGGTTTTCTGTTTTTCTTCCATCTCCCAAAACCGTGCTAGTATGTGGATTGGTGATTCAAATTGCCCCTGGGTGTAAATGTGTGTTTGTGCACGATGCCCTGTGATGGACTGGTGTCCCATCTAGGGTGTATAAAAAGCATGAATTATTGTTCCCAGTCTTCCTGGAATTGGCTCCGGATCTTAACCTTAACCAAGATAAAGCAATGACTGAACATGTATAAACACTTTGTGGAATTTTTCAAAATCTCCCCAGAATAATTCTCATATTTGAAAAAGTGCTGTTGAAATGAATAAATCATCCTGGAGGAGACTACGTCTGAATGCTGCAACATTGTTCTCGGCCACTGGTACTTTACTGGTTCTTCCACTTTTACAAACGGCCGTGACAGGAGCTGATGTGTACAGCTTTAAATCTGCTCCAGCGCCTCTAACACCAAGTACATGTTTGAAAGTGTGCAAACATTCTGCCCTTTGACTGTACTCAGGCTTGTGAGTCTCAGTCGTATTCAGTTACACACATGGCACACCAGATAGCTCTGCTTGACTGCTATGTCCAATTGGGGTCAGTAGGCCATATAGCTCCAATGACTGATTTGAGTTTTGTTTCACACACACACACACACACACACACACCACTACCACCACCAGCAGCAGCTATGTTTCTTGACTGGCCTTTCCCCTAATTGTCATCTTGAATACTGATACTTTAAAAAGAAAGGGTCTGGTTATGGGATCAGTGTGTGTGGGGAAAAGGGGACCGGTGGTGTGTATTACTGTAATGCATTAGCCCTGAAGGCTAAGACCTCCACGAAGAGTTTATCTGTGTCTAAAAAAGGCCAGCTTCTTCCCTGAGTGTTGAATTTAAAGGAATTCTTCACCCTGAAATGCTACGTTTGCAAATACTTCATAAAAATGAGTGAAAATTTGACATCTTTTCCTGTACTGAGAAAATAATGGAAAACCTGTTGACTGGAAAGTCACGTATGTGTGGCGCTTTGGAAAAACCTGGCACATGTTGCTGTGGCTAAATTCTGGAAAACAGCCAGAAATGAAGAGTAATCAAGTTTTGACCAAATAGTAATATACTTTGACATCTCTACTTTAAGAAAACATAAATATATTTTTTCAATACAGCATGCAAATGTTTTTATTTAGGCTACTATTTAAACTTGCCATGGGTATGGAGCCAGTTTAACAAACAATGACTGTACCTAAAGATGTCTGAAACCTTGTGAGCTAAGTCCGATTTCTCCACACAGTGAATTTCATGCTTCGATCAATTTGATGGATAGCTACATGCCAGAATAAAAAAAAGACAAAGAGAGGAGTAAAGAGACAACAATGAGGCTCGTGATTAAATGCCATGAGTGATTTTTACCTCAGACAGAGACAAACGTGGATGATGCTGATAATCAAAGTGAGAATTAATTTCCCATCATAAATGTATAATTCTTTTTGCAGTACTGTTGTTTTTCCATAAGTACATTAGGTTATAAATATAGAAGTAAGTGCAAGTCTTTCAGTGGACTGAAATCATTAAATGTATTTTTCTCCCTTTTCACCTGAACTAGACTTTAAAATGCCAGAACTGGTTGAGATACATGCAAAAGAGTAACATATTTCAGTAGTTTTCAGAACTGTATATGGAAGAAAATGTCAAAATATGACCATGTGAAGTATTTTCCATGTATAATAAAAGCCTTAATGTTGAATGTTGATACTGAATTCCATCAAAAAGTTTTAAAATACACCACTATATAATACTAAGTTGTAACTACACCTGTTGCAAACAATTCCAACTCTTAAACACTGGAGGAATGTAGTAAAATTACTGGTTATTTATGCTCTTGTGGTATTCTTGTGCAATCAAACCCAAACAAATTCTTCCCTCTGAAAACAGGACAAATTATAGTTTTATTCATTATGCATAATTGATATTGCTGGAATTCTTTTCTCAGTTACGGGAAATGTGATAAAAGTTTGGCCCATAGTAATCACACATACAGTACACATCCGGCAGATAGAGGTTAGGTTTGAAAAAAATGAAAAGGTTGAAAAGAGTATTCATTCATTAGAGATGAATGAATCAGGATTTGTTGCTCAGTCCGGGGGAAGCACACCTGCGCAGCGCAAGAAGATGAAAACACACACCACAGGAGGTATGCACATGTTTTGGTCTTTCGACATGAGGTAGGTCTTGGACTTGAACGATAGCTCAGTGCATATGGCACTAATACTGCAACTGACATCATTTCCAGTATATGTGTGGCCCAAAAAAGGGAAGCGGCGCTGGTCTGGTCAAACGGCTGCTCTCTACTTCGACTTGCAACATCAAGGCTGTGAGGCAGCTTGTCAACAAATGTGCTCTCCACATTTTGGAGGCTTGCACACTACCGTACGTGCACGAGTAGGTGATTGATTTTGTTTGTCTCGACTGTACAGAGACCATCAGAGTTGCTGTTCATCCTGTGTTTTCCTTCGGACATTTGTGTCTGATTTTCCATTGGGTTGGAAGCATAAATGTACCCTTCAGAATTTATTTATAATTCCTCAGAGACGATGGTTAGTGGCTGTGTTTGTGTAATGTGCAAGCAGAGCTGGTGGTTAAACCATGTATGTGATGCATGGCCTCTGTGTGTGTGTGTGTTATGATTAAATCCACTAATGAGCGATTTACCGTCATCAATGTAGGCCTCAGTGCTAATTAGTGACCCCCACTCCTTTCTAGGAAGGCTGGTTGTGTTCTCTCTGCTTGTTTCTCTCGATCGACCCACCAAACCACCCAGCTTGAGCTCATAAATCATGGGCGGGAGATCAAGAACGTTGCCACCAGTCATTCGTCCTGCAGCGTCCTGCAGCCAGCCTTCTACTAATACCCCCCTGGTTTGAGCATGCAACACGACATTGCTTCTCGAGCCCTACAAAACGATTTTTTATTCATTTTGAGTTAAAACAATTTTATATAAAAAGTCATTCAGATCAGAATGAATTGCTTGATTACCCCTTTAGCCAGAAGATGAGATCATCATATACTGTAAAACAGTTGACATGGAATTCCCAGCATTGGTGTACAGCATTCCCAGTCCTGCTAAACACTGCTGGGATGGGTGAGTGTGTGTGTGTGTGTTCATGTCGCAGCTGCATCACTGTTCCTCGGAACGCTTTGATCTCTCCGATAAGTGCCATACCTAATCAGGTTAAAGTAGCGCACGGCATGGAGGAAGGAAATTCCACTCTTAATGGTAACATATCAGCCCCGGTCCTATGTGTCGCATTCCTCCAGCTCATTAGGAGTAAATACCTGACCTGAGGAGCATCTGTATTAGCCCCTGCCCGTGTGGTCCATCTGCTCCTTTTTTCTGCCTATGCTAATTTGGAACACAGATGACACAAAACACAAGTGGCTTGCTCTCTTTCTTCGATTTTCACTTCATCAAATACACTCGTGATCCTGTATTTTTCTCACATTTCTCTTTTCACTTTTCCAAGGCGTCAGGCCCGATCATTACAGCAGGGCTATCGGTTATTCCGGGGCTCTAATTATCTCCTCTGAGTGACCTGCGGGGTCGCAACCTCAGCATGTGGCTCTCTATGCAACTTTTGTTCTCTCGCACCTCCCTCTCACCGTGCTTTCTTTAGGCTCACTGACTCAGAACCAAAGACACCGTCGCTGTTGCCCTGCGCCTGGTTCAGGGCTCATATTTTGGTGAAATATGAACTCCACCATCATCATCACTTCCCTCCCCACACACAGTGACATAGGGGTATGAGCAGTGATTCATTTCTCTCTTTTTTGTAACATAATGTGTGTTCCAACTATCACTCCAGAATCAATATTTCGCTCTCTTTGTTCTTCAAACAAGAGCAGATGATCATCGAGTGCCACCCAGAGGGCTAGTGCTTATAGAGGCCTGCTACGAATGACAAGAAATTGGTTTTTAATGAGTTATAATTACAGTATCATTTCGTGAAGGAAGTGTCATTATACCTTCTTTTCCTTGTAATCTCTCTGTGTGGTTAAGGTTGTCAGTGATCCATTACCAAAAGAGGACATTCCAGTGAAGTTCTCCAGTTTCAGAGCACTTCCTTAAGTATGCTGTCAGGACACGGAGGGTGACTGCTCACGGCAGTGTGCTTTCACCAGCTCACACAGAACACACTGATATTTAAATGCTTAAAAATACTAAATTGCACAATTTTATGTTGCCATGTTTTTCCTTGAGTCCACAGCCGGAGCAATAAACAGTAAAATACTGTCCAGTAAATGTCCATAATTCTGTTAAGAGCAGCATAACCGGCCTGAGCTTAGTCATCTGACGCAAGCAAGCAGCCACAGTATGTGCCACACACAGAGAGAGGAAGTGGTCTGTCTCAATACACTTGCAGTGGTTTGTGTTGTGACAGAGAGACCAATGCATCGAGTATAGCTAATGATTTTGAACCGGCATGCACGAGTGGATATCAGCCTCCTCTCGCTGGTCCAGCTGGACACTGGTCAAGAGCAACTCTATTTGAGGCTTGGCAGGCAGCTCAAAGGGTGCAATTGTGAGCCACTGTGGGTAGCAGGAGTGGATGGGAGGAAGGCTGAGGCAAGCTGAAGTCACCGCAGAATGATTTGTGAGCCCATGTTTATGAAGCAGCCATAATTTACAGGGCAATCCCAAAAACCAGCCAGTTCCAAATGCTGTCCTCAAGAACCCTCAGCCAGACCGTATTCCTGTCCCAAAACACCTGAATCAGGTAGTCAGAGGCTGTAGAATAGTGATGAGCTGACCAGGGTGTGCTGGTAGAGCTGAGAAACTCTTCCTCAGAAAACTGCAGGGTACCACGGATGAAGAATGTCCAGTGAGAAAAGCAGGAGATGGCTGCAGTAAATCAGGTAGCAGGGGGCAGCTTTGCTGTATCACAGTTTAAGGGTTTCCAGTTCGATCCTGAGCACAGATCACTCTCTCTGTGTGGAGTTTCATGTGTTCTCCCCATGTCCAGATGGATTTTCTCCTAGTTCCCTGGTTTCCTCTAAACTCCCAGAAACTTGCCATTGGATTGCTGACTCTAAATTGCTTCTTCACTCTTAAGGGTTGTTCTTCTAATTAGAAACTAATCATCCAATGAACCCTTAATGAACCTTTCAAGAATACATTTTTACAAGTGTACCAAGTACCAAGCTGGTTTTAATTAAATCTAAACATCTGACAGATTCTAAGTATAAAGAAGAAAATCATTTACAACAAAGGTTTGTACCCCACACGTATCCAGTCTAAGAGTGTACAGTGCTGCTAGAAAGTTTGTGAACCCTTTACAATTTTCTGTATTTCTGAATAAATTTGACCTGAAATGTGAACCCAATTAAACAAATGACACAAAAACAGTTATAGTTTTTACATTTATTTATTGAATGAAATTATCCAATACTAAATATCTTTGTCAGAAAAAGTATGTGAACCTTTGCTTTCAGTAACTGGTATGCCCCCCTCGAGCAGCAATAACTTCAACCAAATGTTTCCGGTAACTGGTGATCAATCGTGAACAGCGGGTTGGAGGAATTTTGGCCCATTCCTCCCATTCCTGCTTAGGCAACTTTTCAACTTTTTCAGAAACTTGCAGTATTTATTATGGCAGTGACTATGCTTAAAGGCAAGAGTTGGGCAAAGGTGACAATTTCTTGTATATTGGATTGTCTATCTTGTCTATCTAAAAGATATTGGGTAGGTTTTCTAATAGAATACAAACTGTTTCATTACAAATTTTATATTCAGCAATAACTTGAGTGAAAAGTAGACTTTTCATAATATTTACTTGAATTTCAGACTGTCTTAGTATTTGACAGCTTCCACTTGAGTTGGCATGGACTCCGCAGGTTTGTGTAAAACCTGATGGTGCATGTAAGAACGAATAACATCATCTGAACATGTGCTTCAGTGGAAGAGAAAATCTGGCCTTTCATACAAAAGCCTTACAATGGTCAATACCACAAATCTGCTGGAATTTAAATAGTCTAGAAATAGTGCAGAGTATTGAATAGTGAAGATATTGAACTTTGTTCTTTGTCTTAAAATTTTCAGAATTCTAAAACTTTTTATTTCCAGATTTAAATTAAAAAAAAAATCACAGATCAACATGGTCAACATGCTCTGACACTTTTGTATATTCTTCAAGTATGCCATTTTTTGCATTGATTTTTAAATATTTCTGTGGGTGTCAGTACTAATATTGCCAGTGTTTTGTGAAAAAATGCTGCTAAAATGGAAGTTCATGAAAAATGAAAATGATAGCCTGGACATTCAGTGTGTAGATTCAAATATTTCATCATGTATCTCAAACTATTCTATTACAGATTGGTGCCTTGTTCTTTAAAGAGGTAGAAAAATTATTAAAGCTACTTAAGATGATCTATTAAACCATCAAATATTATTTATCAGAGCAAAATCAAGCACGGAAGTATAATCACTGCAGCATGTAATCTGAACGTGAGCTTACATGACATGACATTGTTCATGAGGAAAGATCGGGAGGTTCTGAGGAGGTCTTCCAGCTGGCTCCTGCATGAACGCTGCCAGCCTGTGTTTACTCTGAGATGGTAGTTAACTGATCAGAAAACCATATTTATTCCACTGTGGTAACCCGAAGCACATTTCTAAGCCTTTGAAGCGTTTTGCAACCAAAACAGCTCCCAAATGACATGGGAGGCACGGGAGAATGCTGGCGAAAGACTTCACAATCTATTTTCATCTGAATTTCAATACTTTTCAGGAAAATGTGAAATATTTGAATATTATAAAAGGAAATCGTTTTGGAAAAGTCTAAAAAAAGTAGTGGTAAGGCTTTACACTACAGTTTCCATAACTGACATTATTTACCACAAGAACAAACCATGAACTTGGAACTTTGATACACTATAAGGAAAATTAACACGTAGGTCTATTAATTGATTTTTTTTAATTGTTTTAAATAATTGACCAAATAAGCCAAATAATCGATAACTGCATTAACCATCAAGGAGTAAATCCACAATGATCAACATGAATAATGTATTAATTATCACATTTCTGTTTAACTGGCAAAATTCAGAGCTGAGGCTGAAGCAATATTTTTTCAATATTTACACCTGAAGACCAGAATTCAGGACGCTATCAACATTTAGTTACACGTTGTAATTACATTTTTGCTAATTTACATGGACTTATCTTTAGTAATGGATTAAACAATCAATGCAGGTGAAGTGGCTTGACTTTATTATTTTGTTAAAATTACTTATGATTTATTATATGACAGTGCTGCTGAATTCTCAGTTCTGATTGGTCAGAAGGTGTTGATTAATTTTCTATAACAGCAGCTCTGAGGGTAGTTCCGGCTCCAAGACGAATCACAGTTTATATTAATGCACTCGTTCTAAAGCGTTATCGTTTCTATAGTAATAACTAATTCACATGGTTCCTGTATATTGGACATGTTAAGCAAACAAATTTTAAAAATGTGTGTAATTGTTGATGGTGATGTTTTCAGTAAGGAGATGATTATTTAACATTTATGGAAGGAGTCTCCAGTGTCACCACTTTTTAACAGTCAGAGGTAAAGCTGTAAATGTATGTTTTCAAAACAGTTTGCATGAAAATCTGTGTTTTTTTTTTTTTTTGTCATATTAACTTTAAGATGGAGAAAAAGAGAGTCTAATGAGTGAACAACTGTTTATAGCTGTTATAATGTAAGTGGTAACAGGAACTAACTCATTTTGTGGATGTTCCACAACATTAAATGTAACTATAAAGGAATAAAATGTATGGTGTCGTTCTTTAATAAATAAAAAAATCTTACTCTGGTTTAAGAGGAATAAAGCACTTCGGGATGTGCTGTTATAAAATAAATAATCAACTTCATCAGCTTTACACCATTGATTGTCATTGATTATTTTCCTATAACAGCACATACTGAAGTGTTTTATTCCCTACTTAAAGCTGAAGTTCACAGTTTGTTAATGTTAACTAATACAGCAAATAATGTTAATTAAGACATAAAGTGTTACTGGAGTAGTTCTTATGAATTAGTGCACTAGTTAGCGTTGTCATATCAGCATTGAACAACACGTGAACAACTTTTCATATTGCATTTACTTTCAGTAAACCTTGAATAGGGTTAGGTAAACAGAAACAAAAATGCAATTTAATCTCGCCTCATTTTCAATGTATTGTTTTGAACTACATATTGTGGAACCTCCAATTTAAACTCAACTAATTTGATTGGTACTGAGCCAGGAAAGTGGGTGTTCGCTGCCTTTTTTCCTATACATAGTGGTCACAATCATTAAGGATTAGGACAGAAATAGAAATCAATGCACTCTGTAGCTGACTGTCTTCCCTTTAATGTTAAAAAGTTAGATAGATATGGTTTAGGCCTCCAACAATCAACAGACACATACAAATTACAGACTGTGGCTAACTTTTAACGGTAACAGACGTGTGATTATGTGCTGACCACCCAGTGGACCGAAGCGTGTTGGGAGAGGGGGGTATTTTGGGAGTGCTGTCGTGAGGAGACATGCGGGGAATGAAGCCTGCAGGCTCGTGATCTGTGACTGCAGATAGCAGATAGCACAGGTCAAGCAGCCCGGCGGCCAAAACACACCTCCTCCACTCGTCATGCTCATACAGATGCTCGTCCAGAACACACACGCATTAGTGGCCAGGGTCCAGGTGATCGTTATGGGGTCAAGCCCAACACAAGAGTCAGCGAATGAGTGTATGATGGAGTGAAAAGTGGAGGGGTGTGAGGGTGGTGGGGGTGGTGTGTGTTACTGCCAGAAAGAAACTACACAAAATGTATGTGATACACTTTCACAAAAAAATCATACTACACTGTACTTCTTCTTTGCTGCTGGAGTGGTACACATTTGTATGTCTTTTGTACCTTTAATATGTATCTTTCACCAGGAAATGTGGATATAGTGCACCTTCGGAATGTTTTAAGGTACACAAGTGTACGGTAATTACTTTTTTAGAGCAAAAGTTGTACATTATATGCACCTTTCTAGGTAAAAGATACATACTAAAGGTACAAAAAGTGTATGCTTGATGTTATTACCCCAAACAACAATGGAACGGTACTGCATGCGTATTTATATTTGCATTCCTTCATTTGGGAGAGGCTTTTATTCCATGTAAGTGAGGCAGAATTCAGTCTAAGCAAAAAGCTGAGTAAGAAATGTGTGTTAATGGCCAAACATTAGCAGTCTTGGCATTTGAACTCATACTTTTGTGTCCACTGAAATCTTTACCACAGAGCTACCACTTCCTTTATAGCACCATATAGCAGAATGAGTGTGTGTGTGTGTGCGTGTGTGTGTGTGTGTGTGTGTGTGTGTGCATGTGAGTGCACTCCCTGGGGAAATAAGCAGCCCAGGTGGTCCACCATGACCTACCTGTAAATCTCATCCCATCAGGCAAACAGTCTCCTAAAAATGGGAGGAAACTCAACACTTCACACCCCTGCCTGCACCTGACCTCCCCCTCTCTTTTATTTTTGGACCTTTTGTGCTATTTTATTAACTACAATTACATCCAGGGCAGTACAGTGGCGCAGTGGGTAGCAATAACGCCTGACAGCTCCCAGATTCCTGGTTCAAGCTTGAATACTTTCGGTGTAGAGTTTTTCGTGTCTGTGTGGGTTTCCTCCAGCTTCTGAAAAACGTGCCAGTTAGTGGATTGGCTATGATAACTTGACCTACTGAAGGTGTGCATGGTGCCCTGCGATGGACTGGCATCCCATCCAAGGTGTATTCCCCCCTCACACCCAGTGTTCCCTGGCTTTATATTTTCGATAAAGTGCTTACCGAAAGTGAGTGAATTACATACAGTAATTAGAGTTTTTGTGCACATTTTGTTCATTTGCAATTGTACCAACTGACTGACAGGAAAAAAATGGTGGGTAGGGGGCCAAAAACATCAAAATGTCATTTAGAGGTAATGACTCTTACCTTGTGTTAAATAGTTGGACTATTTGCTGAGACAGACAGAGTGTAAGATGTTACAAACACAAGCACACTCCAAAATGCTGATAAAATTCTAAACTGAACTTGACTGAACTTGATTTCACCTTAATGAGCAAGAGCAGAATGATTGATTTTTATTAAATTTCATTCTAATGAAGTGAAAAGATGGGAACCCCAAGCCTTTATAAGTTTATGAAAACTTTTTTTTTCATATGAACATGTGAACTGTTCTGAATTCGCAAGCATGAGCTTGAGCTAGGGGGCATGGTGGCTTAGTGTTTAGCACTTTTGCCTCACCCTTCCAGGATTGGGGGTTTGATTCCCACCTCTGCCCTCTGTGTGTGGATTTTGCATGTTCTCCCCATGCTTCAAGGTTTTCCTCTGGGTACTCCAGTTTCCTCTGTTGTATTGTAGGCTGATTGGCATCACTAAATTGCCCATAGTGTGCAACTGTGCCCTGCAATGGGTGGCACCCAGTCAAGGGTGTCCCCTGGGATAGGCTCCAGGCTCCCCCATGACCATGTGTAGGATAAGCAGTACAGAAAATGGATAGATGGAGACTGAGCCTAAAGTCCTGCTTGCATTCACATAAACTTGGTTCAGACTATTTGTAGCATACATGCAAAATGGAGATTTTCAACAAAGTGCCAACTCAGGGTACATGTTGCATACGGTTTATTGTTTACTTATGCAATCAGAATGCATCTAGTAAGGAATGAAACATGACAGGGTATTTTGTTATAGTTTGAAAATAATCAACAACAGGAACACCAATACCAACATGTCTTGAAGTGTTTTATTCCTCTTATAATACAGCAACGTGCCAACGATTATAATTTTTTTTTGACATGCCATACCCTTTTATGTGTTTATATTGTAGTTAAGGTTAATCCAGTTGAATATTCACAAATCAGGTTAGTTCCTGTTATAACAGCTACATTACCTCATCAGCCTTTCTTTTTATCCTAAGAAAAAAAAAAACTTGTTATTTTACAGAGAAACCAGAATGTGCAAACTCCTCTGTCCTGAAGACTTTCCCGTGGCGGAAAATTTACTGTTACAAAGTGCTGACACTGGAGACTCCTTCCATAAATCTTAAATAATACCTCACCATAGACATGTTTTTTTAATCTGTTTACATGGAGCATGTTCTATATATGTCCCAGTTTATGTTGTTACTATAGAACCAATAATGAGTGTGTTAATATAAATATGTGATTTGCCTTGCAGATGGAGCTGCGGTTATAGAAAATTAATCAACTTCTTCAATCAAAATTGAGAATGTAACAGCACCGTGGTATAATACAGATTAAAGAATTGTTAAAGTCTCCAGAAGACACAGCTCTTTTTGGGTTGCAGGATAAAGGAAAGCTCGATCAAACTTGCTCTGAGTGGCTGTTAGAGGAGCAGCGCTGCCATGTACAATCCCGATGTAAGCTTTAATCAGGGTAACCTGATACAGTCCCAAAGCATCTTTATATTAGAGACATTGCAGAAAGAAATAATAAGGCTTGTCATATTCCATCAGTGTTCCTGAGCGAGTATGATCCAGGCCAGAAGCGAGCAGGCCTCCTGCTGACATGCACTACATCATGGGGGTTAAAAAAAAGGGGGAAAGAACCCTGGCTGTGATTACTAAATGTAGCAGATCAGGAGTTCTTGGAAGCACAGCTGCTTAGAGTAAGGGCCTCCGGAGGTAAAAGGTATTGGCTTCTTCCATTCATCTTCATTTTGCAGGAGGCGGCCTTTGTTCCCTTTCACTTCCTTCCATCACAAAGCATTTTGAGTTGGGAGCCAGAGAAAGTCAAGGATTAACCGCACGCTTGAGGGGGGGAGAAGAACATCGTCTCTCTCCCACTCCCACGTATGCATACCCACAGCCAATCACCCATACACACACACCCTCACAGACACAACCACCCATGCACCACTACACACATACACACTTTTTTTTATTGATTGTCCATTTAATCATGGCCAGAACTGTCTTGTGGATGGAAAAGTACACAATCGTCATGCGGTGGATCCTGTTTACAAAGAAACCTCCCTGCTCTCTTGTCCAATGGAAACCCCTCAGCACACAACAAACCAACCACCTTCGACTGGGAGCCGCTTAAAGACACAAGTGTCAACAGGACGGTGGGAAAAAACACAAACCCAGCCAAGTCCTGAAGAAAAAGTAGATGCATGATTAACCATGATTAGCACATTCCACTAGCATAACATAACTCCTGCTACACATAGCCGTGCTGGCAGAGTGGGCGCTAGGTGTATGAAGCCTAGAAGTGGATGCTGACAGACGCTGGAATGAATGGGGTCCCGAATGAGTGGTGCTGAGAGCGCTGACACCCATCCAATGAACAGCGAGAAACTGAGAGGAAAAAAAGCACGATTTAATTAAAGATTACGACTGAGCAGGGTGCAGGTGTTGACAAGACGATAACGGGAAAGAAACAAGTTTAACTGACAGACACGTGACAGGTTGAGAGAGAAAGAGAGGGGTACAGCAACAAATGTGTCAGAGAAGAGAAAAACATACAGTGATCATTTCATACCTTGGCCTGGTTTGGCTTGTTTAGACATAATTAGTATGCGTTGACTCTCACCTACTTTACAAACTATACACTGCTACAGTAAATAAACTCTCATAGCTTAGCTTTACCCTGTATTTATTTAGTAACCCAATTCCTACTCTGAGGGTGAAGAAGTGACTGAGAAACCAGCAAAGAAAAACCATATGAGCTGTTTTATTTATTTTTTGACAACAGGAATCATTGGTGCCTGATTATCAGCTCTTACTCCAGGGCACTGGTGCATAAAGTATTAATTTATAAGGCATGTTGTAAATTTAAATTTGTGCGTCTTTGCATGAAACGTGCAAATGTTTTTTTCCTCCTGAAAATCTAGCTATATTACAGGTGTAACGCAGCAACACTATCTGTATCTATATCTGTAACTGTTTAGTGCTCCAACTATCTGTATTTGTATTCGGATTTAATCCCAAAATGGTTGTGTCTTAAATTTTTTAAAATTTAAATATTAACCTTATCATTATGTCCTATAATACCCTGTAGCTAACACAGAGTACATCAGCAAACATTACTGCAACTAGCAAGCTGATTTGGCTAGAGTGGTTTCATTTTACAAACCACATTATACAAACCTTATAAATAACAATTATCTCAGACGTACAATGCACATCTGTCAACAAGAATTTAAAGTCTGGAAGTGTATCATCTTGTGATACCTAAACATAATGGATGACTAAGTCTATTTACACACCTAAAGTGTCCTCCTCAGCTGCTCTGAGGTGATTGCTAGAGATTGGATAGCCTTGGAAAGTTTTTCCACACAGTAGACTACCCTTTGCCACTACATTATTAAGACATTGCTGTTTCCATATTAAATTTGACAACTGGAGACGCTATGTGGGAGGTAAACAAAACAAAAGCTTCTGAAAATACTGAGGTCTGGACCTCTGTGTCCTCATAGCAAGTTACAGCCATAGAGTTGTTGCTTTAATGCTTCATGGTCTGATTTACCTTTTACTCAGTGTTTGGTTTATATAAACACACATAAAGCAGTCGACCAAACAGAACGTTCTAGGGTTTCCACTGTACTTGATGGAAACATTATCTGACGCTACTGAAGATTGCTGTGTCATACTGTCCGCTGGAAAAGCAACTCTCACTAGCCAAGGTAGTTTTAAAAATATTTATCCACACATCCTAAAAAAAAAGGTTAGAATGAATAATTTCACCAGGATACTGTAGACTTGTTCATTTAAAGAACTGCTGTTGTAATCATAAAGCCTGTCCTGTGCTCATCCCGGACTTATTCACAATCTGATAATAATTTTTCAGTACACTCACACTGTTTGCATTTTCTTTAACTGTATATTCTATACATAAATTTATAATCTCACTATCCGGTATAGTCCAGAAGATGATGGGTTCTCTTTTGAGCCTGGCTCCACTCAAGGTTTCTACCTCATGTTGTCTCAGTGAGTTTTTTCTCATTGCTGTTGCCTCTAGCATGTAATAAAAAAATGTGACATCACAGATTTGTTACTATAACATATTGTACCAGACTGTCCTATGGAAAACCACTATTAACATGAACATGGCTTATTTTTTTTCCATGCACAATTTGTGTTGACCATCATCTACAACGTGACTAGTGGTCAGTTTTTGACTGTAACACTGCTGCTAGCTGGATATCTTCATGTTCAGGCTTTGCTCAAAGCACCAGTGCTTAAAAGCCCCAGCAGTTCCTACCAACACCATAGACGTCATGATGTTAGTGTCATAGCTGTGCTGAGAACAGTCCAGAATGCAAAAAATATTTGATCAGTGATGGTCCTATGGATGGTGGGCATGCTTCTCAGTGGACCTCACAGCTCCAGGTCCCCAGGTTCGATCCTGAGCTCGGGTTACTGTCTGCTCAGAGTTTCTGCTCATGTTTGCAAGAGTTTCCTATGAGTTCTCCAATTTCCCTTCCAGAAACATGCAGGTTGGTGGATTAACTACTCTAGGTGTGAATGTGTGTGTGCATGATGCCTTGAAATGGACTACCTTCCAGGGTGTACTCCCGCATCATGCCCGGTGTTTCCATGATAGTGTGCTTGACCTTGACCAGGATAAAGCAGTTACTGAAGATGAATGGCTGATCCTGTGGCAATCGCTTTCTATTTATGGGTGGATGATAAATTTTACTAAGCTACAGTTAGTAATTGTATCTACAAAGTGCACCTGTATTGTAAGTGAAACTCATAAAATGTTCATGCGTATGACTACACGGTACAGTGTTAGTAATACACTGGCAACTTGGTGAAAGTGAGAAACTAGGGATAATATTTTTTTTTGTTGGGATTTATTTCCATGTCACTATTGAGGTAGAGAGAGACACCATTCTTGCCACTGGCATAACATTGTTAGATGGTAAAACAGCTTTATATAACACGAGGAAGCAGTTCTGACAGCACTGTAGAAAACTTTTTCACACCATGTAATTCAAACTGCTTTATGTAATAGGAAAAAGACAGATTGTCTGCCATCAGTTCCTGTATTCAGCACCATGACCATGGAAACAGAGGCCAACTAAACTCAGCAAACCCTTGTAATTGCCTCTGTGTGTGTGGAGGCCTTCATTTCGTTTCTCCTTTTATAACTCACCACGTGTCTTCTATCATTATTCTACCAATATAATGATTACGGATTTCTACACTATGGTCAGAGTGTGCCTACAGGCAAGTGTGTGCTGTACCTATGGCACTGATTCCTATCCTGAGTTGCGAATTATAAAGCATGTGGGCCGCAATACCCACTCATTACTAAAATGAAGGGGGTTATAATTTGGGAGTGTGCACCATGGCCAAATCACACCAACTTTAGCCGCCTCCAGGAACGCAGACCTGTCATCGACAAAATGAGACAAATAGGCTTTTCCTGTTTGTGGTAAAACAGGATTTGGAGAGGCTTAGAATATCTCAGGCTGATTTCTTCTTGCTTTTTAAATTAAATTTATGAAATACATCACAAGTAATGCTTAAATGATTATCACTACTATCACTAATTACCTGTAATTATTTTGGTAGGAAAAAAAGGAGGTGTTTGTTGAGGTTTTCTTCAAAATGGAGGCATGACCACCAACATATCTGACATTTCTCCTTCTGTCTGACACACTCTTCATATATCAGGATAAATTAGAGAGAATTTCAATCACAGCTTATCATTAAAAGAAATATGCTCTAAAACACACACATAATAACATCCCCTCATCCTCTCTCTCTCTCTCTCTGTCTCTCTCTCTCTCTCTTTCTCGACCCAAAAGTTATTAATGCACAGCGTTCATTACAGCTGTTCAAACATGGGGTCGGCAAATGACCCGTGGTTTAGGAAAACACTGTGATTTACTCAGCAGTGTGTGCTAAAATAATCCAAAGGGGAGTATAATAACATTTGTCATAACTCACAGGACGCCTGGAGGAGAGAGGTGGAGAGAAAGAACAAGCAGAAAGAAAAAGCAAAGAAATGCAGCGTAAAAGATGACAGGCTAAAATTCATGAACGAGTGTGGACGAGCGGATGAGAGCATTGCTCTGGGTAAGAGCACACTCCTATTAGCAGAGAGGCGCACAGCGGAGGCTGCGCGCTCCTCAAAACCTCATCTCCTTCATCTCCAGAGGAGGTCCGAGAGTTTTCCATAAGATCACAGACAGTCTTAGGAGGCCAAAAGTAAAGTCGATGCCACGCTGTGTGTGTTTGCGTGTGTGTGTCACTCGTCCAGGGCAATTAGCATGAAAACGCCGCCACCAAGGTGGCTGAAACCGCATGGTTCCAGTGGGCAGGAGTGCCCAAACAGAGCCTCCCTCTGAAGTGCAACATGCAACGATGAGGCATGTTTGGATGCTCCTTAAAAAAAGAGAGAGGAAACAAGAATGAAGAAAACAACAAAGGAAAAGGACAAGTAAGGGAAAGGATGAAAGGGCCAAATGGGATATAACCAATAGGGAAATAGATCAGCACTGGAGCCGATACTGGACTTTGACATATTGTCTGATCCAATGTACTGACATACGTATTTTATACTGTGCACATGTGTGATGCTGACTCGTTGACTGAACAAAAATAATCAACCATGGCTGTCAAAACGAATTTTACTGTTTGAACACTAAGCAAATATTCATAATATTTATGCATTTGAAGGCAAAAAAGTAGAGTAAAGTAAAGTAAAGACAAGTTCCCATGTTCTACCTTTAAGTCAAATCAGAAGGTGTTGATTATTTTCTACAACAGCAGCTCTGACAACATTTCAACAGCTAAATCAAAGGTTTATATTAATGTACTCGTTCTAATAGATTCTGTAGTAACAACAAAATGTATAATTATTAATATGGTGAGGTTTTCCGTAAGGAGACATTTATTTCGCATTTTTGGAAGGAGTCTCAAGTGTCAGTGTAATAGTCAGAGGTGAAGCTGTAATTTTAAGTTTTCTGACAAGAGTCGATTGATTTTCTCTAACAGCAGCTCTGACAGTTAATATTAATGCACTCATTCTAATACATTATCATTTCTATAGTGACAAATCATTCAAAAAAACTTCTATGGCAGACGATCCATATAATCTAAGACTAATAAAAAATAAAAAATGGATTTTTAAAAAAATTTTATTTTACAAAGAAAAATCTATAATTGTTGATATGGTTAAGCTTTCTGTAAGGAGATTTATGGAAGGAGCCTCCAGTGTCAGTCACAAAATATTTTGCACTTTCTCTGTAACACGACAAGCTGCATTTTTGTCTTATTAACTTTAAGAGAGAAAAATAAGAGAGGTTAGTGAGAGAATGAATGCTATAATGTAAATGATAAGAACAAATGTCTCTCATGTACCTTCTACAACATTAAACATATCTATAAATGGATAAAAAGTTATAATTGTAAATAAATCAATTGTAATTTTGGAAAATTGCTTTAGTATAAGAGGAATAAAACAATCACATTATGTGCTATTATAGGAATTTTTTTTTAATAATCAAACTAAAAGTAAGAAAAAACTTTCAATTGTTGAAAATATCAAATTTTGTTATAGCAAGTGTTTTATTCCTTGCTTAATATAATAAAAAAAAATAAACATTTATATTTTTCCATTACTTTCCATCTGTGTTGACATTTCCTCCTTCTGCGGAGTTCATTAACCCTGACAACGAGACCCTCTTTTCAAGTAAAGATATAATGAGCTAAAAAATAAAAAGACCGAAGGAAAGTTTATCTGTTTCACAGGCACCAACAGGAAGTCAAGCATGGACAAGTATATTTTGTCCCCATCAGTGTCAGGACACTTTCTCTGTTTTCTCTACGTTGCCTTGTTGGATAACCCACATCAGAGAGCGAGTGGACGTGAATCAGCGTGAGCACTTGTACCGATTCTCCCAATCCCTCCCTCCTTCTCTTTCTTCTTCTCTCTCCCTCTATCCCCTGTCTCCCTCCCTCTTGTGGCCCCAGCCATAGCAGACATTTTTGTGGTGAAATCATTAAACCCACGTGCGGAGCTCTCTCTGTGGTCACTGGGGGTCTTGCTCCTCTGCCTTTAGCTGAATAAATCATAAAGTCTACCACGAGACCACACAAGAAGAAGCAGAAGCAGCAGCAGCAGAGGAGAACAGGCCTCGAGCCCTGCACGGACGCACACATACACACAGAGCCTTCCCGTCTACATACACACACGCACCCCTCCCTTTCCCTCTCCCTAACTCGGAGCTGAAGACCAAAACACCAGAGTGTTGAAAATGTGTGTGTGTTAGAGAGAGGAATAGTTATATAAAAAGTAATAGAACAAAGAAAAAACAGAACAAGAAGGAAATAGGGACCAGATACAGAAAAGATGTTGAGCGAAAGATATTGAGGGGAGACGGAGAAAGAACACATCACCCGAATTTAATGTCAAGATCAAGTTCTGTATCAGTGAAAAAGAGAGTGTCTCTTCAACTCAAACACTCATCCTCATGAGCAAGGAATCATTCAAATATGTGTTTAATCATATGAATAAGTCTGTTTGTCTACGTGTAATTAAAAGTGTATGTTGACTTGTACGGGTGTAATTAAAAGTGCATGTTGACTCAACATCCTCACAAATATAGTGTGTGTGGTTAATCATGTGAAAGGGTCTGGTTTTGTACATGCAATTAAGAGTGTGTGTGTTAAGCCAACATCCTCACAAGTGCACTCGGTGGGTTATTATTTCAGCGGAGCGTAACATGCAGCGAAATAGCTGAGGGAAAGTCTTTGAGTTCAGGAAAATCCAAAAATGCCCATTGAAGAAGTCACAGGAGGCGGACTGCTTCTGCCTGGGGGAATAAGACAGGGAGTGAAGGCATTATTTGTTAACAAGGTAGATAAAGAAAGTAGTAAAGAAAATATACAATATACCTCAAATCAATATAATGTTGTTATTATATCAATAATAGTCCTGTTTAATGTTTCAAATGTCTGTATCTGTATTTAGATTTAAACCCCAAGTGGGTGTGACCTAATCCAGATTTTTTTAATTAAATATGAACCCCAGAAACACTGGAAAACACCAAAAAAACTCAAAAGGTAGAAATATCAGCACTGTCAGCATGGTGTGTGAATTCTGACACTGACAGTTCCTCAGCCTCAGCTACATCACTAGAGATATGTTCAAGACTATGTTTTTTTTTATCTCGCTCATGCAGTTATTGTTTTTGTTTGTTCCTGCCTGCAATATTTTGGTTCTATTTTCCTAGTAGCCTAATTTAAGCACTGTGACCCTGACCAGGCAGTTACTAAGGATTCTGTTAATGCATTATGCAGCGCCAAGCTGGTCTTTCTTTGTCCTGCAAGCTTCACACACCTGAACGCTCGCTCACGCCAACATGAAAGTAAAAATACTACATTATCTACATCATCGGTGATTAGAACCCTGAAAGCACCAAAATAAAGCTTAGATCACAGAGATCTTTTTTCCATCCAATTCCCACCCACCAGCCAATTCCCACCCACCAGCCATGCCCATCATATGACAGCTACCAACCGGGAGGGTGAAGGCTAGCACATGCTTTCTCTGAGACACATGAAGCCAGCCAACTACATCTACTTTTACCGTTAGCTCCTAAAAGCAACAGAGCAATGGCTTCTTTTTTCACTCTCCATTTTCCAGTGATGTTCAATGTCATATTAATCGAGAAATCGAGTGACCTACGAGATGATGAGTGCAAGGATTGCTGTTGACAGTTTTGGAAGCTGATCTATTTGAGCAGAATGTACAGAGGAGAAGGTGAGAAAGCTGGACAGGCTAAAGGATTAAAGCACTGCTGCATCACTCTCTTTAGGTAAAGATGAAGCAAGGGCTAAACCCCACTGGCCCCACTATCAGAAGATAGTCAAATGGCGTTGTGGGTAATGTAGAAAAGAATGTGAAAATAGAGCAACATGTGGAAAATTGAAAGATGTTTAAACAAAAAAAAAAGTCATTACAAAATAAATCTTGGACATCATTGAAGATCACATTGACCATCAGTTATAAAGATTAATATGCAAGTTGCTTGGGGTGGATTTTTTCCTTTAAATCTCTATTTTGGTGAGTCTGGTGTTTAATTAGTTTTGCTTTATTCTGGTAATTATATGATGTTCAGTGCATAATGATGTGCCAAATGTTTGATTCACTTTTAGTCAACATCACTGAGTGGCTTGTTCTTATTTGTTACAGATAACATAATTCCGTACATTGTAATTAGTTAGCAGTTGGGTGAAGTCGCTATTTATATTAAAGTGTGATGACATGAATAGTAAATATCCACAAAACCAAGGTGTAAGAAATGAGCCAGGGCCTTTAGGGCTATACTTGAGGTCAGGAAAATCATTTTTGGCCTTGCATCTGTGCTAAAAATGGACCTTGCTGAGCAGTAAAATATATGTAATTTTGGATCGATGTACATTTGGAAATACCACTGCTGTGGTACACATCCACTTCACCCATGTCAGCAGAGGTACATGTTATTTTTAAAAGTAAGAATGGAATGATTTACTCCCAACCAAATTAGCAACACGCTGGCTAATTTACACTTTTGTTGAACCAGAGCAAAAAAAAAAGAGTAGTCTCTTAAACACAAGGATTATGTGATGTGGTTTACACTTCTTTGTCAGCCCAGAACTAACTTATAATTAAAATATCTATAAACTGTAAGGTATATGTGCAATTATAGATCTTTTCAGACTAGTCAACTTTGCTTTAGTACAGGGGTGCAAACAATACGCCCTGATGGTTTGATGAGTCAAATATGGGGAAAATAATGATTATTGTTCCTGATTTATCTACTAGTTGTAGACTTCCAGATATTGGGCGTCATTCATTCAAACTGGATCTAACAAATTTATTCACAAATCCCAAGATTCACAAGATCATTTACACAATAAATGTGGTAGTGATGAAAATCCAGTTAATTGGGGAAAACTTTTGTATCCTACATGAGCTCCTGAGTTTGTGGAAATGTATATGTAAAGACACTCACTAATGTGAACCTTGAATGATTAGCTTTATTGTGATTTTATACACAGATTATGTTGTCAAGAATAAATCACTTATTTATTTTAATAACACACAAATTTAATGATTTTTTTAAACTCAGTTCATTTCATTTTAATTACATTAAAGAAAGCAATCCAAAACAAATCCATACATTATTACAAATAAGACTAGCTATTAAAAAAGGGAAAAAGTAATTGCAGCTGTCGCACTATGGCATGGTACAGCATGTTCAATTCAATTTTGTTTGTATAGCGCTTTAAAAAATGACATTGTCACAAAGCAGCTTTACAGTAATAAATACATTCAAATTAAATAAAATCAAAATAAATTGTAAATGTGTGAATTTATCCCTAATGAGCAAGCCAGAGGCGATGGTGACAAGGAAAAACTCCCTGAGATGAGGAAGAAACCTTGAGAGGAACTAGACTCAAAAGGGAGCCGATCCTTATTTGAATGACAAGGGATAATGCAATTATAAATAAATCCCTTCTATAACTGTGTACTACAGGGACAAACAGTGCAATTGTGCAACCAGTAAATTCATTAGAGTTTTCACTTGAAGTCTGGTTTGTTGAACCTATCTACTGTCCACTGAAGGAAACCTGGGTACAAAACTGCTCGTGGCAACCGCAGCCCCAAAGCCACCACAGCAATCACAGTCCCAAGCCATCACAACTCCCCATATGAGATCCCCAAGCCATCTCCACGGCCCCCAAGTGGCACCATCCCCAGCAATCCCAATGATCTGATGGATGGCCGTCCATGTGGGGCCAGCCCCAGCAGCAGCGATGAAGCGATGATCCAACCGATGAGGACTCCAACCAGAAGTAGGGTATCAGGAAGGAAGGATAAGGCAGGTCCAGAGAGCAGAAGGGGTCAGGATCACTGGTATCTCAGGAGTAGCATGTGTAGCTTGACAGATAAAGGGAGAGATAGAGAGACAGATAGAGAGAGAGAGAAAGAGAGAGAGATTGTTAGGTAAGCTTTTGTCCCGTAATGGTTAAGGACAATGTAGTTTGATTGCACAGTGCAAGCAGGGACTCCGGCAAGACTAGCTATGAAAACATAACTAAACAGGAGAGCCAGAAGGTAATACAGACATGAGGGTGCCCTGGGACATAAAGAGGCCAGACACTCCAATGTCAACAAACCGAAGTGAATGGGGGGGAGGGGGGGGGGGGGGTGACAGCATCCAAACATCCCAGTTCACCACAACACTCTATGCCTGTGAACCCTCCAGATCTGCTCCTTTACCTAAGAAAAAACTATTCACAAAAGGCTTGACTAAATATGTTTTCAGCCTAGACTAAAACACTGAGACTGTGTTTTCTGAGCCCAGAACACTAATTGGAAGGCTGTTCCATAACTGTGGGACTTTGTAAGAGAAAACTCTACCCCTTGCTGTAGCCTTCATTATTCGAGGTACCAACAAATATCCTGCACCCTTTGATCGAAGTAGGCTTGGCAGATCATAAAAGACCAAAAGTTCACTCAGGTACTGAGATGCATGACCATTCAGTGGTTTATAGTTCAATAGTAGTGTTTTATAATCAATACAAAATTTAATTGGGAGCCAATGCAGTATGGATAAGATAGGGGTGATGTGGTCCTCTCGTCTGGTTCTAGTAAGTACTCTCACTGCTGCATTCTGGATTAACTAGAGCTTGTTTATTCACCTACTGGAACATCCAGACAGTAAGGCATTACAATAATCCAACCTAGAGGTAACAAAAGCATGAACTAATTTTTCTGCATTATGTAGTCACATTATATTTCTTATTTTAGCAATATTTCTGAGATGAAAAAATGACTGGAGTCAATAATCACACAAAGGACTTTTACTGCTGCACATGATGCAACAGAAAAGCCATCCAGAGATAGTGTGTAATCAGAAAGCTTACTTCTAGCTGCATGTGGTCCTAGTACAAGTACTTCTTTCTTGTCAGAATTAAGTAAAAGAAAGTTAATAAGCTTCCAGTGTCTAACGTCCTTTACACACTCCTCAACTACAACCTGGTGTCTGTCTTCTGGCATTGCTGAAACATACAATTGTGTGTCATCAGCATAATAGTGGAAGCTAATACCATGTTTACAAATAATTTTGCCCAGAGGTAGCATATATAAAGAAAAGAGCAGTGGACCTAAAACAGAACCTTGCGGAACACCAAACTTTACCTTAATATGCTTAGAGACAATTTACATCTACAACCTAACAACAATCGGTCAAATAATACCTGAGCCAGGAGAGGGCCATTTTTTTTAATGCCTACAACATTTTCTAGTCTATTAAGGAGAATAGCATGATCAGTGGTATCAAAAAGCTGCACTAAGGTCAAGCAACACAAGCAAGGAGACACAACCCTGATCAGAGGCCAGTAGTAGGTCATTTACCAATTTTACCACTGCTGTCTCTGTGCTATGACGAAGCCTAAATCCTGACTGATACATTTCATGAAATTTATTCCTATGTAGGTATGAGCATAACTGCTGTGCTACAAACTTTTCTAGGATCTTGGAGATATAGGGGAGATTTGATATTGGCCTATAGTTGGACAATTCACAAGGGTTAAGCTCAGGTTTTTTAATCAGGGGTTTGATAACTGCTAGTTTAAAGATTTAGGTACATAGCCAGTGCTAAGGGAAGAATTGATTATTTTTAGAAGAGGTTTGATTGCTTCTGGAATTATCTGTTTGAAGAAATACATAGGTGAAGGATCTACTATACAAGTTGATGATTTTGATGAGGAAATTAGTGAAATTAGTTCAGTCTCTCAAAGGGGAGCAAAACATTCTAATCATTGCTCTGTTATCGTTATATTATTATCTACAGGGTTAGTTATAAAACTGTCTGGTTTTAAATTAATAGTCTTATTTTTTTCCTGATATTTTCAATTTTACCAATGAAAAAATTCATGAAGTCATCACAGCTATATAATGATTGTAAATGTCAGTGTGGACTATGCAACATAATACCCAGAAGCAGTGGCTCTCGCAACATCTCAGCACACAGTGTTGAAGAGGCACTCTTGTGAGTTATCTCCTGAGTAGGAATCCGAAATGAGATCCTGAGTGACCAGGGCATGAATTATTAGGGATTAAATCGATTTTCACCAGTGTTTACCATCCGCATGGATGGGCTGGCCGAAAGGTTTAATCAAAGACTTAAAAATAATATTCGTAAGTTTGTTCACAATGCCGCTCCAAATTGGGATAAGTGGCTCGAACCCCTGTTATTTGCAGTATGAGAGGTCCCACAAGTCTCCGCAGGTTTCTCCTAATTCAAGTTATTGTACAGTTGCAAGCCCTGTGGTGTCTTAGATGTCATTAAAATAAAATTGGGAGAAAGGACTGCCTAACAGCAAAAACATAATTCAGTATGTTCTAGACCTGAGAGCAAAACTCCACACCTTGAGTCAACACAGTAGAATTTGCTTCAGGCCCGGGAACACTGTTCAGCTACAGGAATTCACACCAGGAGTTAAGGTGCTTGTACTATTTCCCACATCAATCTCTAAATTACTCTCAAAAGTTTGAAAGGCCATTTGAGGTCACATGGCAGGTTGGGAAAGTCGAATAGAGGTATGTATAGAGGCAATGCACTACAAATATTTCACCTCAATCTCCTTAAACCATGGAGAGAGGTGATCCCTGTGGCTCTGGAGACTGTGGCTCCTGGAACTGGGGGTGCCCATTTGGAAGTATGTTATCTGGGCTTCCATTTGGGCCATGGGCAGGGGTGTCCCAAAATTGATAAGACAGCAGCGATTGCGGCCTGCCCGAGACCCAAGACCAAAAAGGGGGTGAGGCAGATTGGACATCACCAATGCGAAGATCACTCATCGGTATCTGGCACTTCAGCCATTCAAGTTGGAGGTGGTCCACAGGCTGGGGGCAGAGATGGTAGTGGTTGATTACCTCTCCCACCAAGGTGGCTACAGGTTGGATGGCTCCCCGGCCTAAGTCAGGCAGTGGGGGTTTGTGGCATTGGGGGCTTGGTCAAGTGTCAGCTGCAGATGGAGAGGAGGCGGGTTGAACCGGAAGATAATGCGTGATAATTCTCACCTGTGTCTCATTACTGCCAGCCAACTTATGTGTGTTTCTTTGTGCTCACAATGACTGTCATAAGCCGGAGGGAGAGAGAGAGAGGCGCATAGCTGGCAGTGCAGAAATAAAAGTGAGCCTGGAGCTCTGATGAAATTCCAGCTGCCTCCCAAGCCTTCCTCCGCATCTATACACACCGGGTTCTACAGCAGCCTATAAAGGGAAGAAGAGTTAGTTATGCCTATGGTAGCTGATGAGCTGCAATAGCTGAGATGAATTGCTGGAAGGTTTACCACATATTGCACTTTCATTATTATTTTTTTTCCAGCTCCCTGGGAGTAAACATGCTTGGTATTTAATTACCAAAATTTCTGTAAATCTGGCAGAATTTTTAGTTTCTTGCCATTATTTAGCGCTGCTCCTGCAACTCAGTAGTGCATACATGCTAATGTCTGTCTACAGGCTTGTATTGTGCAACAAACTGAGAAATGTCTCAGAAATGTAAGCTGGTTCCTGAATGCTGACTGTTTTAGGAGAAATGGACAAAGGCATATTTCTTCTGTGAAATAAACCACAGGACCATTTGTTTAATTTGCTCCCAGCAAGTGGCTGTGCCCAAAGAATTTAATATTCAAATGCACCATGAAATCAGTTATGGTAAAAAGTACGAACAGTGTACATGCCAGCTATTGACAGATAGTAAATCAAGCTAACTGCATCTCTCAAAAAGCAGCAGTCTGTTTTCACTCATAGTCCAAAGATGAATGATGTTGCTGTGAAGGCTAGCAAATATCAAGACTACAGGAGTTAGTTTCAATATGTTATAGTTATAAAGCTACAGTACAACAAATGTTTATTGTTATAAAGTTACAGTACTACAAAGTATTAACAACCTGCATTGTCTATTATAGGAATCAGCCAGTCACTGATACCAATTTGAATAAACCTTATAAAATGAATAAGGTACATTTTATTAATGGAAAGTGATTGGATATATTGGTAATAAAACAATGTGATACGGACTGATACAAAGTGGAGTTACTCTTACCACCCCAAAGTTGATTAATGTCCCATTACAGGATGCCTTGTAGTTAGTGATCCTCTTATTGGCAATTTGTCAAAGATAACAATACTTTATTTTTTCAAAGAACATCATACTTTTATCCATTCATAGTTACATGTAGTTGTGTGAAACTTCCACGAGACAAATTAGTTCCTGTTATCACTTAGGTTATAGCAGCTATGAGCAATCATTCCCTCACCAGCCTCTGATTTTTCTCTTTCTTAAAGTTAACAAGACAAAAAAAACACAGCTTGTCATGTTACCAAAAAACCAGAAAGCTGAAAAAAAAAGTGTCCTGAAAATTTACTGTTACAAAGTGCTAACACTGGAGACTCCTTCCATAAATTATAAATAAACGTGTCCTTACAGAAAGCTTCCATATAGCAATCATAACACACTTTTATTGTTGTTGTTGATGAATGGCGGACTTTCAACATACACTAAAAAAAAGATATAGAAACGATATAAAAACAATAATGTATTAGAATGAGTGTATTAATATAAACCTGTGATTTGCCTTGCAAGCACATCTAATGCAGTTACAAAAATTAATATTAAACACCTTCTGATCAATCAGATTCAAGTACTGTAATGACATTTTAATCAATCAGCAAATTGCAATAGTTTCTTCCCCCATGCCATCAGACTCCTTATTATTCAGAAACTGGCCTGAAGGAACACACACACACACATACATATATATACACACAACTGAGCATCCTCCATCCTCTCTGCAATTTTTTTGCAAGTTTTTGCACATTACATTATGCTGCTACAATATTTATTATACTGTACAGAGCTGCTACTCTTATGTTTACACTATTTCAGCTACTAATATTGTACTCTTGTACTCTTTGCACTATTCTCACTAGATTCACTTTCAAATAGAACTGTGTACTGGTCGGCGCTGCACTTGGACTTACTGTGCCCATTGTCTATCCCAGTAGTCATTGTACTGTATTGTGTTGTCTGCACTTTTGCACTTGTGCACTTTATGTATAAATTTATGTAGTCCCTTGTAGTTCTGTGTTGTTCTGTGTTTGTCTTATGTAGCACCTTGGTCCTGGAGAAACGTTGTTTCATTTCACTATGTACTAACTGGCTGTATGGTTGAAATGACAATAAATTCCACTTGACTTGACTTGACTTGAAATTAGTTTACCACCCCATATTTCACCAGTCAAGAATAAAATCTAATCCAACTCAACATTGTTCACAGAAATTTTTCTGCTTGTTTTTTCTGGGACACACATATGCTTGTAGTAATGATTGGAAGTCACGCATATTGTTCTGAAGAAGAAATTAGTCATTACTAAGTTTGAGGTCCTGTTGCAGCCTCTTTTTTATGAACTGGATGTAACCAGAATCACAATCTTGGTGATTTTACACTCAGGAGGATGATAAGCTCATCAGTGTTGTTGTGATGCAAAAATTGTTATCGGATATGTTGCACTTTCACTACATTTTAGTCACAGCATGCTCATGCATGATGTTATTTTTGTGTTGTTATGCATTTACTTCATTTTACTTCATGTTTTAACCAGGACCTGCTCACTTCTCTGACACTTCTGCACTCTCTATTTACCTGCTGCTCTTCCCTACACACATACCCACACATACACACACACAAGAACACAAGAAACACACAAGAAACAGCCAGAGGTGGATTTTGGAAGAGAGGGAGAATAGAAGTAATCCTATCCTCGCCATTAGAAGAGGCCATAGCGCCTCTTGACCCAAGGGGCCAAACCTTTTACAATGACCTTTGGCCTTCTTCACTCCAAGGCCGGTGTTAGGTGCCTGCACCCCGCCCCTCTCTCGTGCTTACTGAGCCTGTGGCTTTGATTGAAGCAGGAGAGGGCCATTATTTAGAGATGGTATCGGTGTCAAGTGCGAACTGCCGATCCCCGACGGTGAAACCCCACAGGTGGCCCACAACACAGCTCGGCAAAGAAGAAAAAAAAAACTGGAGCCCCATGTTTTTGCTTATAGGATCAGAATGTTGAGGTTTCAAAGGGTTTATAGGCGGGAGGTGTTTTAAACCCTGGTCTGAATGCTTTCGGGCTGTGTGTGTTGATGTAGGTTCATGTTTTTAGTTCTCATTGTGAAGTGGATTATCAAGTGCATGACCCCTGTAATCTGGGGAATGTGACAGTCATGACCCAAAATTCATAGTTGGCAAACTGTCTGTACTTCATCAGTTCAGAGAATTTTAGAGGAGGTATCATGTGTACACAAATCATTCATTCATCTTCATTACCTACTTTATCCTGATCAGGGATGCAGCTGATCCAGAGCCTATGCCAGAAACACTGGGCTTGAGGTGGGAGTACACCCTGGATGAGATGCCAGTCTGTTACAGGACACCATGCACACGCCCTAAGACAGTCCACCTATCAAGATGTTTTTTGGAAGGTGGGAGATTCTAGAGAACCTAGAGACATCCAGAGAACATGCAAAAGTCCACACATACAGTAAACCAAGTTTAGGATCTAACAGGATGCCCTGGAGCTATGAGGTGGCAATGCCATGCACTACCAGGATGCAATATGTACTTCAGTATGAATATGAGTTGCAATGTGTAACTCAAAATGTAACTCAAATTTGGTTTCAAAAGGATTTATTTTTATTTTTATTTAATAAGGTCCAATAACCCACTAAGAAACTACATATGAAATATAAAGGTGATCAAATTGATAACCATTTGTAACACTTAATGCAAGTTCACGCTATTAGATTCTATCCATCCATCAATTTTCCGTACCACTTATCCTACACAGGGTTGCGGGGTAGCCTGGGGCCTATGCCAGGGGACTCAGGGCATAAGGTGCAGAATACTCTGGATGGGGTGGCTATTAGATTCAATTATTTACCATTACTTGAAAGCTTGATGGTCCCAATGCCAGTTGGTGCTTTGTTTCTGTCCAAAAAAACAACAGGGTGCTTTAAAAAGGAACTGTATACACCATCATTAGGTACTGACACAAATATTAAAGGCACGTTTGTGAGTAAGTGTGATAAACAGAATACATATACTGATGCACAAAAAAGTGCTTTATTTCCAACCAATATTGACACACATTCATTTAATCATAAAATATAAAATAATTCATTACAACACTTGAGATTTCTATTAGTCCTCCAGCTATTATGAGGAGAGTACTTGTTCCCCATAAGCATTTATCCCAACTGACAAGCTTAGTTCCTAGCAAATGAGAAAAAACAACAAGCAACACGAGTGATTTGTCGCTTGTTAGGGTGAATGTAGACTTGCATTTATAAACATGCTCCTTGGTCAGAACCAGGGTTGCCAGGGTTCAGGAATTGAACCAGGTTGCCCAAGTCTGCCAGTGGCGTATTTTTTTTTTTTGGCAGCCTCCAAGATCTTCTTTGAAAGCAAATAATTGGAATTCATTCTAATCTATTTCTGCAAACATATGCTATGGCAAACAAAGGGAATGTGTAAGTGCAGAAAGTGTTTCTATGATGTACAGACCCATTTCCATTGCAAGATATATTTCAAAGATTATAGAGTGGATAATATCAGTATCAGATTATTATTTGTAAGATATTGCAGATTAGAAATGCGTGTGCACCACAGTGAACTTGTTTCAAATGCAAAATTAGAATATTGTGTCTGCCTTTTTGAAATCCTAACATTTCGGATTAGTTTCAGGTCTTTTTGTATGATTTTAGAGAAGTAGTAGGGGTGGAATTATACTGAGACTTGGCAACTGTGGTCAGAGATAAAGCTCATGAAATACTGGATTACTGGATACATGTGATTCTGCCCTCAAATTTGCTAAAAATAAGCTACATCAGAACAAGGATAGCCTTTATCTGGGGAGCATACAAAAGCTGCTTCATATGCTGTCTATCTAGGTAGCCACTTTCATTGGAACATAGTGCACAGAACAAAGTACCATATTTACACCATAATTAGTGATGCATGCACTGAGCCTGAAGGACATTAGGCAAGATAGCATAGCCTTGTTGTTCCGACTATCTATCATTCATAGCTAATTAGGTGCATGAACATTTTTCAGACTATTTCCTCGAAAATGAGTACCACACAACTAACAAAACAAGATGTTGCAGCTGTTTACACAGCTAAGTCAATCGAAAAGACAATCCAATCAAAAAGACATTTGGAAGCAAACCCTGGTGGTCTACTATCTGTGTAGAGACAAGACTGGTGGGAAAAGTTGAGGGGGGGTGCTTTCTGTGTTGCACAGATCTCTCTTTATGCTTCTGTTTATTATGCTCAAGGCTTGTTCATGCCTTGTGCACTGCACCAGATCCACCATATGTCAACATCTTGCTGGTGGTTCCGTGACTTCCAAACAACAGATAGGGTGCAGTGAACCTGCCCTGTAAACTTTGGACAACGTATTCAGCAGAACTGTAATTATTTACAGAGGCTGGGGCATTGGAATTTGGCTTTTCCACTTTTTAAAAAGCCAATTTGGGCTTTGTTGATTACCCTCTGTGTTGTTGTTACAGTCGACTCCAATTTATTGTAGTGGTGACACTGAAATGGTGAGTTATCTAAGACAATGACTATAGATGGAGAAATGTATTTTTATGTGGTACATGGTCTCTCTGTGTGTGTGTGTGTGTGTGTAGGTTTTTTTATGTTGTTCCACTGTGTACCTTCAGTGCTTTAATGGTCTGATGAAGTTTTCTTGAAAACCTGGTCCACCTTTCCACATGGAAATGCATGGTGTTTCTGTCTGTGTGTATGTGTGTGTATCGGTGTGTGGGGAGGAGGGGTTGTTGGTGGGGGGGCCATATTTGTGAGCACCCCTACAATGCCCCACCTGTGCCTAAGCTGTACCCTGTTGGACCACCCACTTAGGAGAGAGAGAGGATGCAGTTGGGAAGGAAGGCCTATAACCTCTTTGGGTGGGCAACGAGACCTTGAACTGAAGTAGAGTGTTTCAGACAACTGAGAAAGTGAAAGGGGGAAACACTCTTGCCATTACTGAGTTCTACTTCTGAGTATTGCTTGCAAAACAGCAATACAGAGAAAGAAATGTTAAGTGTGTGTGTCTGTGTGTTGATTCATAATGCTTATATAGTTATAGGAAAATAAATATGACCCCAGAGGTGATTATTTTCCAATAATAGCATGTCCTGAAGTGTTTTATTCCTTTTATACCACAGCAATTTGCCAACAATTACATTTTTTATTAATGAATGAAACATTTCATATTTCTTTATCCATTTATAGTTACATTTAATAAAGTGGAAAATCTGTGAACAAATGAGTTCCAGTTATCACTTATATAATTTTAGCATCTATAAACAGTCATTCCCTCACCAGTTTCTCTTTTTCTCTCTCTTTAAGTTAATAAGACAAAAAAAGGCAGCTTGTTATCTTACCAAACACCTGGAAGTCTTATTGTCTGTTTTCAAAGCACTGACACTGGAGACTCCTTCCATAAATGCTGAATAAACATGGCCTTACAGAAGGCTTTACCATATAAGTGATTAGATATTTTTTTTGTTAAAAAAAACAATACATGTTTTAAAATCAGGCTTAGATTATGGAGAGGGTCCACTATAGAAGTCCCTGCTACTATAGAAACAATATGAACTACTGTCAGAGTTGCTGCTTTAGAAAATTAATCCTCTCCTTCTGACCAAACAGAATTGAGAATTTGACAGCACTGTGATATAAATGCATGTAACACCACAAATACGTGTTTGAGGTCTGAGGAATGTGAACAAACACAACTGGTTGTGTTGTTTATATTTCTTGGAGCTATGAATAAGTGAAAAAAAAACGAGTTTATAAAGAGAAATCCCAAACTATGCCTCGAAAACCAAAGAGATTTGCACATTCAGGCAATTGAACACTGTACAAGCTGCATGGTCGAGAAGAGCTGTGCTGCTTGTCCATGCTCGTTAGAGAGCTTGTTAGTTGCTCTGTTTTGAAACAGTAGGCCATGAAGGCTCTAATTGGTGAGATAATCCCAGCCGTGTGTGTGAAAAAGAGCTGGAGAGTCTGATGGATGAGCCAGGGAGGATGAGGGGAAGGAACACCAGCACGGTGGTCCATGGAGGAGCTGAACTCTCAGAGCCACTGTGTACGGCCTGTTAGTGACCTCCATCACCCCGGTGCTGACACCCTGAAGCTCACTGTCACTCTCTCTGCTTCTCTCTTCCACTCTCCCCTTTCGTTTATTCATCCCTCGCAGAAAAATCACATACAGATTAAATGTGATCATGTATTTCACAGGTGATTATGTGAGTAATATGTGATCATGTGAAATCATATGATTATTCATGATTATGTGAAGACTTCTAACTGTATCGCTTTCCCTATTTCTTTCTTCCATTGATTTCTTTTTTACTGTATCTCGTATTGTATCTTGTATTTATTTATTTGGCAGCCATTTTTATTCAGAACAACAAACCCCTGGGGGCATGCTGTTATAGGAAAATAATCAATGACAGGCTAATGTAGCCCAGTGTGAGGTGAAGGTTAGTGTTACCTCCAAAAGTTGAATATTTTTTAAAAACAGCACATCCGTTACCATCAAACTGTTTTATTCCTCCTACACTACAATCATTTGCCAACTCTTACCATTTTTATTTATTAGAGTTTGACACAGCTTACATTTTATCTACTTATAGTTACATGTAATGTTGTGGAACGTCCACAAAACAAATTATTTCCTGTTATCACTTACATTATAGCAGCTATAAACAATCATTCCCTCAAGAGCCTTTCTTTTTCTTTTAATAAGTTAATAAGGCAAAAAAAAGCATGTTACCAAGAAACAAGAAAGCCCAAAGCTGTCTTTCCTGATGTTTGTCTGGAGTTAAAATGTGACAAAGTCATCCAATCCAAGCATATTAAGGGTTAATATCATTGCTTTAAAGTGGCTCTTTGTCAGTTTAGGGATTTAAACTCACAAACATCTAGTTACTAGGTCATTATATGCAAATGCAGATGCAAAAAAAAGGAAATAAGGAGCAATGCATCGTCTCAGACATCAGCTTTCAGTGTGGAACACAGACAGCGGAGATAAAGTCATTTAGGCATATGATTCATGTTCAAATAAACAGAAGGGTGCATGTAGGGGGAAAGATCAAACAATCATTCATTGGCTTGCCCTGCTCAAGCAATACATACAACCCCACCACCTCCAGTGAGACAATTAAACACTGGCGCTGACCCTTGGCATGCCCAGGTTGGCTGGTTTACACCCGGTCCAGAAGCTGTCCCATCCCTGTTTATCCATGCATGCCGTCATCCTTGCTGTGATGGATTATATTGTTTGACCTTCAGTGGCTATAATTGGCTCCGTTGTATAGATTAACCCCGGGATATGCTCAGCAGATCCCAAACATGCCACGCATGGCCCCTGGGTCAATAACACTCCTATCAGTCTTGTAGCCCCCTTAATGGTAAACAGGGTCAACGGCAGCTCCGGCGCTGGCCCATCACAAGACTTCAGCCATTCGAGACCAGACATTCAGACTCACCCATTCCCACAAGTCCTTCTCTGCACTGATAAATATTTACTTCCAGATGATGTGACACAATGATAGTCCAAACAACTCGCTAAACAATTATCTGTATACTGTTCCGCCTATTTGTGGTCAGTGTGGAAAACGATATTCCAAACTCAGGACTTGAGCATCCTTGTATCATTAAGCACTTAGCAGCTAGCAGCCCAAGCCACTTGAAATGATAAAGGAGTGCAAACTGAATTTCAATCAGGCCTAAACAGTGTTTCAGGTTTGACATGCAACCTCTACAATGTGAGCAAACACACAAAGCCATGCTAAAGTGTGTTTGTAAGCCTTGACGGTGGGCAAGCAGTCCTAGCATCGTGTACTAAGCAGTGTTTATTTCCAGGTAATATAAATTCTGAATAGGTCTTCGGTGTCAACAAGCTTTATCCATTTCAACCAGTGATGAACCATCCATTTTAGGTCATTCAGTGCTGCTAATCAAACTATATTAAATCAAATAGATCACAATGTAGACATCATATATTACAACAAAGAGCCTTATACCACAGCGCTGTTGCATTCTTGATTCCAATTGGTCAGAAACTTAATTGACTAATTTTCTATAACAGCAGCTTTGACACTAGTGCCGACTGCAAGACTTAGTCAGAGCATCTCCAAAACAGCAGGTTTTATGTGGTGTTCCTGGTATACAGTGGTAAGTACCTACCAAAAGTGGTACAAGGAAGGACAACCGGTGAACCAGCGACAGGGTCATGGGCACCCAAGGCTCACTGATGCACGTGGGGAGCGAAGGCTAGCCCATCTGGTCCGATCCCACAGAAGAGCTACTGTAGCACAAATTGCTGAAAAAGTTCATGCTGACTATGATAGAAAGGTGTCAGAACACACAGCTTGCTGCGTATGGGGCTACGTAGCCACAGACCTGTCAGAGTGTCCATGCTGACCCCTGTCCACTGCTGAAAGCTCCTACAATGGGCACATTCGCATCAGAACTGGACCATGGAGCAATGGAAGAAGGTGGCCTGGTCTGATGAATCACATTTTCTTTTACATCATGTGGACGGCTGGGTGCGTATCCGTCACTTACCTAGGGAAGAGATGGCACCAGGATGCACTATGGGAAGAAAACAAGCCAGCGGAGGCAGTGTGATGCTCTGGGCAATGTTCAGTGTGAAACCTCTGGTCCTGGCATTCATGTGGATGTTACTTTGACACATACCACCTACTTAAACATTGTTGCAGACCGAGTACTCCCCTTCATGGCAACAGTATTCCCTAATGACAGTGGCCTCTTTCAGCAGGATAATGTGATCTGCCACACTGCAAAAGTTTTTAAAGAATGGTTTGAGGAAAATGACAAAGAGTTCAAGGTGTTGACTTGGCCTTTAAATTCCTCAGATCTCAATCCAATGGAGCATCTACGTGATGTGATGGACAAAGATGTCCCATCCGTAGAGGCCCCACCTCGTAACTTACAGGACTTAAAGGATCCGGTGCTAATGTCTTGGTGCTAGATACCACAACACACACATTTTATATATATATATATATATATATATATATATATATATATATATATATATATATATATATATATATAATATAACTAGACATAGTGTAACTGGAACTAACTTTTTTGGTGACATTCTACAACTTTAAATACAACTATAAATGAATCAAAAGTATGTGCTATAAGGGCAATAAAACACTTCAGTATGTGCTGTTATAAGAAAATAATCAACTTCAGGGTGGTAACAGTAACTCTGCTTTGTGTCAGGCCACATCACACCACCCCATCGTTGATTATTTTACTCTAACAGCATGCCCAATTATGTTTTATTCCTTACTTAATAACAAAGGGTGTCATATTGCTAGTTTTTGTACTTATTGTTTAGATTTTTAGTTTCCAGAAATGCTTAGGCTTAATCCTTTTCTGAAAGCCAAGAACACCCTAAGGATTCCCATTTGATTTCATCTTTTTTTTTTTTTTCAAATGCGTGTCACATTTCTTTCATGCAGATTTCTAAAATGCCTAAGCAAATCTTTCACAGCACTTTGGCAGGATTTGTCCAACTTTGCCGTTGCATTAAACAAATAATTTCACTAATAACTGCACTGCTTATGAAGGAGAGGCAAAATATTCCACAAACAAAGCTGGGTTTTAGTTTTGTCAGATTCCTCAGTGAAACTGCACCAGATCCAGACATCTCTGCAGAACTCAAGATGACTCAAACTGAGACCTACCGGCCAGTACACTCAAGACCTCACACGCTGAAGCTGGCTGCAGCCAGGACATCGATGTGCAGTCATGCTATACTGATAACATGCTATCATCACAGGCATTTCCATACAGCCGACTCATAAAAACGAAGTGTAAAGCAAGAAAAACAGTGTAGTATGGGAACCTGGTGCTACGTATCATCCAGATATAAACTACACACACACACACACACACACACACACAAACACATACTCAGCACACATATGTACACAGTCATTGGATCTGGTACGATGACCTTCAGAATATTGTACCAGAAAATTGTAACATCTTACTGATCATTCAAAACTGTATAACTATAACACTTCCCTAAATCAGATAACTCTAAAATAAATCTCTAAATAGCTGCTTAAATTAAAGTAACTGTGTGTAGGTTTATATTGCTTGCCTGTTTAGTGTCACACGATCTACAGGACCTATCCACCTCTCCAAAAGGAAATCCGGTTCACACTGTTATTACATTATGTCCAGTTTACACTGTTATTTACATTATGCTTTTGAACCATGTGTGTAACTTGCAGACAGATGCTATAACCTACTATAGAACTATATAGTTTGAATACTATTTATATACAGCTATATAAAGTTCCACCTACATGTTTATGGAGTGTTCTGAGAAAACCCATTGGATGTCACTGTGGCTGAATTCTTGCAAATACCCATAAAAGTAAATCTAATTTTGACCAACATCTTTAAGCAATACTTTAAGCAAACATAAATATATATTTCACTAAAACAAGATAGAAATATTTATATATATATATATATATATATATATATATATATATATATATGTGTGTGTGTGTGTGTGTGTGTATATGTGTAAATGTTTCTCATAGATTCTCATGGCTGGAAAATGGCTGTAGGTTATAAATAAAAGCAGGTATAAAGATTTTGCATTTTGCATATTTATTATTTTATTGTTTTATTTATTACATGATTAATTAACTCTTTCATGCATACTAGCTACACTTATGGACAGTCAAATTAAGATTTTTTAAAAATATTTTAGGAAAATTTAAGAGGTAAATTACCTCCAAATTACTTGAGAGCATTACTTTAATGTTACATGAATCATTATCCCGATTCCTGTTGCTCTCTAGCCTATTTGTCATTATCAATGTGTTAGGTCAACACCGGAATCGATAAGAAACTCCATTTCCCAGAACACACCATGGCCTACAAATATGGCCACCATGGACTACACTTCCCAACACCCATGGACTTCGTCACGTTCACGTTCACCTGATTTCTAATCACTCACACCTGAACACAATCAACTCCACACAGTATATAAAGGCTAGAGTTCCACACTCATGTTGCAAAGTAATGTTCAGTGTGTTTCTATCTGAATGGATGACACATCTCCCAGTTGTTATTCTGGTAGAATAAATTACTTTTTTGTGCCTGATTCAATGCTTTAGATTTTAAAAAATAATAATTTTCTGAGTAAATATGTTTTAATGTAACTATGTAAATTTTGTACCTGTCAAGGATATTGCTATATTTCAAAAATTATATTTTGTATGATATTTTTGGTTTACAAAAACATTTTTTTTCAGTTGTTTTATCCTTTTTTACTCATGACATTCCTACACAATCCATTTACTTTAATATAGTAAGTGATATTTAGAGAAAATTAAAATTCATGTGTCATCCAATTTTAAGTCATTATAAAACTTCTTAAGAATATGGATCTGCTTATAAATGACTTATGCATGGAAAAAAAAATTATATATATATATATGATGACCTATATGGACATACTGTATATATGAGAGAGAAAGAGAGATGGATGGATAGATATGGGTATAGATATAGATGTCTTTCAGGGCAACTAGAATGGAATCTTCAAATGCACTTTTAAGGATATGCACAAAAAGTCTATTTATATTTCGGCTCAGGAAAACATACTTTACAGTCGAAACTTTGTTCCCCCACTCAGTGTGTGGCAACACAATGAGTGCTGCTCTCTTGTCAGTTTGAGTTCACTCCATGTGCTTTTGTTTGTTTGACCATGTTTTGGTTTTGGTCTTGTCTCTGCTTTTGTCTTGTCTTTGGTTGATTACTCTATTGTGTTCACCTGTTCTTTCACCTTGATTAGTTTGGTTATTAATGACTTCTTGTTTTTTGTTTCTTTTCATGCACTTGTCTCATTAAGTCTCATTAAATCTTACCTGTCTCTTTGTTTTTAGTTGTACTTCTGTCTTTTGACCCGCAATTGTTTTTGACACTGGCTACAGACTTTGATTTTGATTTTTTGGATTTTCACTAATAAAGCAAATGCCGAGTTTACACTCTTGTGTCCTGCCTCATCAAACTGAAGGGTTTTCCAGATACTCACTTAATTACAATAATGCAGAACCATCATCAAGTAAAATATGTCTGCATTTCACATGTACAAATAAGACAATTTTAAATGTAAAAAGTATATTTAAATGGTCTGTTTGTTACCAATAAAGATTTTGGATGACAACTGAGCTATATACAAAACAACAGGACAAACTCTGTTATTTTCTACAAATGTACACTATAGGAGGATGATAATGGAAGGAAGGACATTGTCCACAAACTGGGGTTCATTAGTTAGTGTGAAATGTCTCTCTTCATGGAAAACAGACTCCATTTTTCTCACACAAACAGAAGCAATGATGCTCTAAAGACAGTGTGGAATTCTCTTTGAGAAGAATATTTAGGAGAATCAGGCAGTGTAGTGGTTGATTTGCAGGAGAACGACAATACTAGATGGTGAAACAAGCATGGCTGAGCAAAAAGAGCTTTCCTCTGCACAGCATAAGAGTTAAATCAGCAAAGCCTCAAGGGTGTTTAGATGTGACTCGTGGGTCCGCAACCGCAACAGTACACTGCCCAATTGACCATGCAAATATTTGGAGTCAGTAAAGTGCTCATATTTGGCAGTCAGCTCAGCCTCAAAGGAGCATGGAAACCACAGGTTAAGAGGGACAGAAAAAAGAAGCCGTCCCAAAGGAAAGACAAGTGCTAAAATGCCTTCGAGAGTCCTGCTGTATGCGCCAGTGATTTATGATGCTTGGTCTCCACGTCAGACCAGGTCCATTTTGACTTGGCCAGGCTGGATGTAATGTCTCGTTTCAATTAGGCTCCTAATGCAAAACATGCAGAGGTGTAGCTTAGCTCACACACAGACTGACGCACAGCACCTTAGTGTGGGAGTAAATAAAGCGTGTATGCATAAATGTGATACTCATTCTGAGATTGGAACATTTGCCAATTGCAAGATTTTTAAATACACATATCTTCAATCCTGATAAACAAGCTTCTCCTAGAGCAAGAACCAGCCTGAAGTTGCTGACGCTAGACTGGGATAGCAGCTCTACAAAGAAATTCGCATTAGATGATGTCAGCTAAATCACCCAAATTGAATCCTGTCTGATTCCTGTTATTATGATGTATATCTATGATTTGCAGAGGTGGTAAAAGTATCCAAATTCTTTTGTCAAGTAAAAGTCCAATTATTCATCTAAGTAAAACCTGAATAAATGGTAAATGAATGCCTCTTTTAACTTTGCTAACTTTATTCCTACTCTGTCAAATGTTAGCTAGCATGACAACTGGCATACAAAGTTGCTGGTTGCTAATATCTAGCTGTCAAGTGTAGATAGCAGTGTCAAATCTGTTAAATTCTTAACAAGTCTAAACTTTAAATTGTAGACAGTGTAGACAGACAGTCTGTAGACAGTGATTCAGTGTGCATTGAGTGAATCCCTGTGCAGTGACTCTATATTTGATAAATCCCTGTGCAGTGAGTCTATATTTAGTGAATCTCTGGGCACTGAGTCTGTGTTCAGTGAATCTCTGTGCACTGAGTTTGTGCTCAGTGAATCCTTGTTCAGCGGGTCTATAGTCAGGAAATCATAGTACAGTGAGTCTATATTCAGTGAATCTCTGTGCACTGAGTCTGTGTTCAATGAAACCTTGTTCAATGAGTCTATAGTCAGGGAATCACAGTACAATGAGTCTATATTCAGTGAATCTCTGTGCACTGAGTCTGTGTTCAGTGAATCTCTGTGTGCTTAGTCTTTGTTCAGTGAATCATTGCTCAGTGAGTCTATAGTCAGGGAATCACCGCACAATGAGTCTATATTCAGTGAATCTCTGTGCACTGAGCCTGTGTTCAGTGAATCTCTGTGCACTGAGTCTGTGTTCAGTGAATCCTTGTTCAGTGAGTCTATAGTCAGGGAATCACCGCACAATGAGTCTATATTCAGTGAATCTCTGTGCACTGAGCCTGTGTTCAGTGAATCTCTGTGCACTGAGTCTGTGTTCAGTGAATCCTTGTTCAGTGAGTCTATAGTCAGGGAATCACCGCACAATGAGTCTATATTCAGTGAATCTCTGTGCACTGAGTCTGTGTTCAGTGAATCTCTATGCATTGAGTGTGTGTTCAGTGTATCCCTGTTCAGTGAGTTTATAGTCAGGGAATCACAGTACAATGAGTCTATATTCAGTACATTTTTTGTGCACTGAGTCTGTGTTCAGTGAATCCCTGTTCAGTGAGTTTATAGTCAGGGAATCACTGTACAATCAGTCAGTGATATTCAGTGAATCTCTGTGCACTGACTCTATATTTAGCAAATCCTTGTGCAGTGAGTCAATATTCAGTGAATCCCTGTGTAGTGAACACTGGTGCAGTGATCAACGTGCAACGTATCAGTGCGCATTGTATAAGCGCAGAGTGACTCAGTATGCAGTGAATCTGTTGTATTTGTTGAATCTGTTTGAAATCTTGTTCATGGGTGGTACATCATGTACATCATGTGGGTAATAGATCATAGCAAACAATAACAATGGAAAGAAGCAAAGAATGAACCATACTGGCAAGATTTACCTTTTACATCTGTGTGTGTAAACAGTAGAATGTTTGCTGTTTAGCAAATGTGAATGTTGTATGCCCTTGTTGCTGTAAACCAGCATACTGACTTCATTTAAACATGAAATCTGCTTGTCGAAATAAGACTGTGAGTTTTTTAGATTTTCACCATGTGCTCTACCAATCCTTAGAATACACTATGCTCAATGAGTTCATGTCCATGTTCAGTTAATGTGTATCTAGTACATTTATGTTGAGTGAATCAGTGTATACTGAGTCAGTGTGCAGTGAGTCAGTGTTTAGTGAGTCGTTGTTGCTCTGTAAGCAGACAGGTCCTGGAGGCAGTAACTGTTTCACACTGAGCACACAGAGACAGCCGTCTCCATCCGCCCGGCTGATGAATGGCCAAGAGAGGGAAGCTCTTTATCAGACTCTTTATTCAGCTTAAGTCAATAAAGTGTGCTTCGAGTCTTTGGTGGTCCTCTCTACACTATCAGCATCTGGAATGCAAACGCAGAGAGGACCGCAATCAACACACATCTCTGTGGCTGTATCGTTGCAATTAGGCGAAGATAAACTTGGGTTTTTGCACTCTGGTGATTTATACTTTGTCCTGTGAAATATTTAGAAAATGGGTTTTCCCACACAAAAGCAGCCGAATATGGAGTGTGTTTATGGTAATAGGCACTACTTAATTTCTTGCCCAAATGAAGCATGGTTGTGAGGCTTTGAAAGGCATGATGGGATGATGTTTGTCTGTAAAAAGAAAGAGGAACTTGGTTTGATACGTGCAGTCTTGCATGCGCACATATACATGTGTTTATTTATCTGTTCATTAGGGTACAGGTTCCTGACCCTGGTCGTCCCTCAACTCAGGAAGTGCTGTTAATTAGCTGATTAGTAAAATCAGGTACGTTGGGAACAGGAAAATCACTAAAATGCACAGGACAGGGGGTCCTCCAAGATCAGGGTTGGGAACCTGTGTATAAGGGAGTAGTACTGTATATGTCTGCATGCGAGCATGTGACCACTCTGACACCTGCATTCCCCAGACAGTAATGAGAGTGTACGTCCCCGAGCTGACTAACACCCATATGTACATGACTAACTGGTGGATGATGGTAAAAGGATATGAGAAAAAAGACCCACAACTCTTTGGAAGTGCAGGAATTCAAAGCCAAAAGTGCTGGCAAGTTGAACCAGAGGGCATGAACACACAGAGTGTGTACAGGCACTTGCTTTTAGGCCACTATTATCACAGCACTATCTGTGTGGCATCAAAAAAACAAGAAAACACCGTTCAAAGACTGAAGGAGCACAAGTAGCGTGACCCGCAGGTTATATTTCATGCAGGGTGGTGAGGGAAAAAAATACACAGTGCAGCCACTGCATTGTAGTTTCTGTTAGATCTACTGTACCTTTCCCTTAAGGAGAGAAAAAACTGCAACAAAAACATTCTGGAATGGGAAGTAGGTCCTGTTAGACATGAGTCATTGTACTTAATCAGATCAAAGACAAAAAGGAAGCTTTCACTTTTGATCGTGGATATAAAAAAGAAAGTGAAAGAAAATGATATAGAGAGAAAAGGAAATAGTTGTTACAGAACGAGACCTAAGAAAGTTTTCTGGGACTAAAAGTAATAAAACTAAAAGTGCTTGCAAAGCTATAACCTTGCATATGAAGATGTGCAGAAGAGAACAAGTGTAGCACACCACACTTATATAAGCCACTTCCTCCTGGACATGTACTGTTTTTCAGCACTTAGATTTGTTGTGTACGCACTGGTGACTGTCTACGATGAACAGTGTGTACAGATAAATAACCGCATAGTCACTCCTGAGCATAATATCTGGGATATAAACATCATAGTTCACATTTCCTAATATTTCCTTCAAATTTCTTAATTTCAAATTGATATCACCGCATTAAGAACTCACACTTTCAAGTGAAATATACTGTAATTCAATTGCCATATCAGGATCCTGGGAAACATCTGAGATGTGACTCCTTTGTAACTTGTAAGAATGTTTTGTCAAATTATATTTCTTAAAAAATGTAGTACCATTCTTCAGATTGGCTGTACTCAGTCAATATCTGGTTTAAAATATGGTATGTGTAATAGGACAGGGTTCTACTTGCTTTTAACTAGGCATAAACAAGATGGCTGCTTAGTGCATCCGGCACTCATTTGGCGTGTTGGAGTGCACATCCCAAAACAATTAACATAACTTGCCTGGTGCAATAACAATGTAGATGGCAAGCAGGGAAGTTTTTGAACCTTTGGGGTCCTTAAGTGACATCCTGCTTGGGTCGCCAAACATCCCACTGACAGTCATACAGGTCAAGTCGCAAAACACAAGGCAGCCCCCTGTGAAAGTCTGAACCATGGTAACAGCAGTAGGCTCACCATCCCTTACCGGCAAAATATTGTTACAACATTATATTTTTTTTGTAAAAATAATGCATTGGTACATGGCCACTTGGTGGCTCAGGGGCCTTAAGTGATGGCTTATAGCTAGAAATGACCCTGACAGCAATCTGTACAAATTATACTCTCCATCATCACAATGATATTGGTTTAATGATGTGATGTACCATCTATGGTGGTGTCAATGCTGATATTTCTGCTGTTTTTTTTTTTTTTTTTTTCAAAATATGCTTTATCAGAAATTTTTCAACTCCCAAAATCTTGAAAATTAGAGGAAGCGATCAATGAAGTTTTTCCAGCACTGGCATATGTTTCAACTCTGCCCCTAGTGGACAGAGTGGACAGACAGCTTCTAATCCTCCAGTTGTACTAAAGGTGCACAGGTGAGTGTAAGATCAATGCTGCTTGTGTATCTGTAATCACATGTCAAGTATAACTCTGGAATTACCAGTTAAATCAACCTTCCTATCTGAAAAAAAAAACTGGGCTCTACTTACTCCAGCAGTTATTTTCAGTGTAATGCATACAACTTTTAAAATGACTGATAGCTTGCAGACCTACTCTGTGATGTTAAAGTTACATTAGCCAGTGTCTTCGCATAATTATTCTTAGCCACTGACACTTGCATCAATCGACTGTCAGGTTAATGCACCCAGCCATGTGGTCCAATCATCAATCATTGGTGTCTATATTGCCTTGCTTGCATTGCGTCTTGCCACTGATATATTTGCCATGAGTACTTTGGCAGAGTGTTGGGCCAGCTCTAGTAAAATGTCCCACTGTTTTGGACACCAGAAGGCTGTAGAAGCCCTCAATTGCTGAAAGAGAGCCAAGCAGGCCCGAGTGGGAACAGATGGGTCGAACACAGGGAACTGCTAGGATCACGGGGAAGGACCACCATCAACGCCACTGGTGCCCACAGCACACCACTCACATGGTCCTTCTCTTCTCCTCCTACTCATTAGCAGTGTATGATGCAGAAGCCTAATGATGCCTCCCTGCAATTTTCACTCACATATGGGCTTTAAGTCTAAGGGTCTGCTCTGGGTCACTGTGTTGGACCTACTGGAACCATTTACAAATAATTACAGTGTAGGAGGAGAAGGAGGTAGAGGGGAGGAAGGGGGGAAAAAAGACATCCATCTGTGGGCTAGTACTGTGCTAGCTTTCAGGATGCAGAGCAGAGCATCATGTGATCAGAATGAGGTTTGGGAGCCCAGGCATGAAATAGACGTAAATGATGTGGTTTGTTCAACATTAGTTGATCCTCTAGACCTCTTATAGAGCAGCTGCAGGTTCTCTGTGGTCTACAGAGAGAGAGATTGGTAGATGATGAAAGGTGTGTAGGGGAAAAAACGCCTCAATGATGAATACCCCTTGAATACCCCTTATGGCCTGCAGAGACATGGTTCGGTGGTGTCTCCTGAGATATGTGGTTTGGACATGCTGATGAAGTCTACACTTCCTGTAAAGAGCACTATAGTTCTCCAGCACACTACTCCAGTTCTGCCTCGAGGGTAAAGTCCAGCACCATCATCAGCCCCTCTGCCTTGTAGTGACACTTTCACAATGAGATGCTGAAATGAAAATACGGGAGTGTGGGCAGGTTGAGGAGTCAAATGTCACATTTAACTGTTAAGGGCTCTTTCGGACTCACTTGCATAACCTGAGGCGAGTCATTTGCCTCTAACAGTGGGTGAAGAGGAGGTGGTGGAGATGGTGGAGGAGTGAGAAAGATTTCTGGGTGGCTTTGCTTTCCACCCAAAAAGAAGTGGTGAGAGAGGAGGGGTATGTGTTCACCACGTTTTATACAAATATTGAATTTTTATACAAATATTGAAATGTGGGAGAGAATGAAAAAAAGGAAAAGAAAGAAATGTGTTTCCATAAAGAGAGAGTGTAATAGTAAGGAATAAAACACAATGAGATGTGCTGTTATAGTAATGGGGTGGTGTGATGAGTTACTGCTACCACCCCAGAGTTGATTATTTTCCAATAACAGCACATGCTGAAGTGTGTTATTCCTCTTATAACACAGCAATTTGCCAGTGTTAACATTTTTTAATGTACTAAGGAATGACAGGTTGTACTTTTTATGCATTTATAGTTGCACTTATTATTACATAGACAAGTTAGTTCCACTTACATTATAGCAGCTATAAATAGTTCTTCCCTCACCAGCCTCTGTTTTTGTCTAATTTTTTAAGTTAATAAGACAAAGAAATTTTCATGTTCTTCATATTAGTAAAAAAACACAAAGCCCCTGAAACCTTTCTCATGTCGAAAAACTTCAAGTTACAGCTACAGAAAAGTTACTTCAACCTTTAGCTCTGACAAAGCACTGACACTGGAGACTCCTTTCAAAAATGCTAGATAAATGTCTCTTCACAGAAAACATCACCATATCGCACATTATTATACACAATGGCAAAACTGGCCACCTTGTGATAACTATGGTAACTTTTGTTGGAGTACTCTTTTAAGATGTTTATTGTTGTAACATGTAGGAGGCTTTTTAGTTATAATCTTTGGTGTTTATTTTATTATGTCAACTTGCTGTAGAATTTAGTATAATAGTAGTTGATGCAAACACACAAGTCAATTTTTTTCTGCTGACTTTTTGGAAATTTGCTATACATTAGGAAGGAACCACAGACAGAAAGACAGACATCCAGTCATAAAAGACCCAGGCTGACAGGAAGAGAGAGAGATAGCATAAAGAGTAAAAGATATCAGACTGGAGAATCAAAAGAGTGGATAAGAAAGGAGCTGAAAGCAGAGAAGAGAACAAATAGAAGACAGATAGAGGCAGAGAACAGAACAGAGGGAAATTCAGTGTGGTCCAAGAGCTGGAGGCACTGATTTAGAGGTTGTTGATCCCAGGCAGTACAACGTCGCCACCGACACATCCCTCACTTTCACGTAAGTCACCACACTTAGAAGTCCTTATGTGTTTAGAGCTATTGAAGTGGAAATTGGGCCTTGCAGACACTAGCTGTAAAGGACTACTGGATATCTTCCTCATTTCGTGAAGGCATTCATAAACACATGACAGGACCTCATTAGATATGTCATAACTACGGAGAATACCGTGACCACTTTCCATGCTCTTGGAATGTGAGAGCTTGTGTATGAGACACTCGTTACCATTACTGTCAGAGAGAAGAACATTGGGCCATTAACTGCTAAAGCATGTGCTTCCTGTGTCATGTAACTGTAGGTCAACCAAGCGGCAAAAATTTGATGGCCCTTTTTTTATGACATCCCATAAAGCTAAATTTACAAATGAACTCTACTAGATTTTAATAGACATAATTAGCTCATCCTTCTGGACAGTCAGAAAAACAAGGTAAAAACAATATAAATATACCCACTAGGGCAGCACAACAGTGGTAGTTATGTAAGAAATAAAATACTTGAGGTGTGCTGTTATAGGAAAATAATCAATGTGGTGGTGTAATGTGGCCCAAATCAAAGTGGAATTACTGTTACAACCCTTAAGTTCATTGTTTTCCTAAAACAACATATCCTGAAGTGTTTTATTCCTATTATACTACAGCAAAGTCCTCTGTCCTGAAGACTTTCCTGCGTGCAGACAACTTACTGACTGTTAAAAGTGTTGACTCTGGATATTCTTTCCGTAAATGTCAAATAAATGTATTTTCACTCACAGATAACTTCACCATATCAACGATTATACTGTACTTTTCCTAATTAACAGCACATTTCCATTTTAAATGAATTTAAAATTAATTTAGTATCAGACTTAGAGTACGTGGAGCATGTGACATACAAATCACTGTAAATGAGCTGTTATTATAAAAATGACAACGTATAACACTTTCTAACCAATCAGAATCCAGAATTCAACAGCACTGTGGTATAAATGTCTAAATATGAACCTTAAATGAAGTTTAAATGTACACTACAGTCAATTTCCCAGATAAATAAAGCTAAGATGTACCCTTGAGGGTACCACCCTATTGGCAAGTGTTAGTACCCTGAAAGTTACAGTTTAGTAGCTTGTTTTTTCTGAGTGTACTGCACCACATGCTCGTAATTATGACAGGATAAATTTGGAATGAACTCCTTTTACCATGGAGGCCCACTAACACCTATAATTATGACAGTCTGCAAAGAAGTTGCTCTGTCATGGACTCTTGGTGTGTGCACGCCTGGACCGTTCCACCATCCATAGGTTATTCTGGGAAATCTCTCTTTCTAGCAGCTACAGCTCCATGATGACTTGTGAACATGTGGCCATTGAGATTAGGTGTAGTTGCATCAAGATTTGACAGCTCTACCTTTTCCATGGCTCTTCTCAACCAAATCATGCCAGGTCCCTAACACATGATGCAAATGAAACACTTAAAATGGACAAAACAATTGCAAATAAAAATCCATTCTTCATGGATTGGCCAATGATTCAATTGGCCCACAAGAAATCACAAGACACATCACACGACATCTGACTTACAGAGCTTTTGGTGGAGCTGATTGATTATGGATAGAAATAGTAGCCTTTCTAAGCAGCCCCCAAAAAAGAGCAGTTAACATAATTACAATCACAATACATGTAATAAATAATCACAATACATGTATTAACAAGATCAGAAAAGAAACAAATGCACAAACAAAGCATACAAGTTAGATAAGCAAGCCCCAAAGTGTTTTATTCTTTTTGTAACCCAATAATTTGCCAACACTAACAATTTTATTACCGGTCCTCTCCTGAAGTCTATCCAAGCCATATCGGTTGCTTCAGTGTTTGGTGGTTGCATATATAGCGTAATGCACTGCACATATGCAGACCTTAAAGGGATCAGACATTAATGTATAGATAATGCCCTGACATTTTTCATATACATACAGCTTCAGGTACAAATACAATGCACCATCATGCCACAAATCCCTGCCACCCCATGAAAAACCTTGTAGAGCCATCACTGCGGATAACCATAACACATAAAGCAGTGTGAGTCACTATGAGGTACATATTAGAGGTTTATATTAAAGGTAATCACAATGCAGAAAGGGAAGCACACATGTCTATAAAGAGTACACATCTGGATGTATGTGTACACACATGCACACCCGTTATGCGTCAATGTTTAAGTGCCCTGATACAATACAATGTTTTCTTTCTGCTTGAAGTAGATTAAGAGTAAATCAAATTCAAAAAGTGGTACTTTGTTACTATGCTTAAGTATTGTTTTGGCATATTTATACTTTACTAGAGTATTATACTTTAATGTAGAGTATTGAAATCGATTAATTTAATTAAGTACTCTTACTTAATTACATTTCCAAGAAAAAAAAACATACATTTTACTTCTTTCATTTTTATTAAGACCTTCAAAGTACTACAAATCCTGAATGTCTCATCTTCCCTTATCCAGCCAATGACTATATACTGCATCAATCCAATGCATCCAATTATTTCAGTTTAGCAACCGATCAAGCTTATCAATGTAGGAAGAAAAAGAATTTTGATAATTGACCTGATTCTGCACAATGTAGTTATCACTATAGCTACCTGTGTGTGTTTGAAGATAGATAAGCCACCACAGTGCTGAAACTGAGGATGACCACCCTGGTCCTACCACAGTAAAATGTTTTAGTATGCTGGAGGAAGCAAATATTTGTATCAAATCAGGCACCTCCTTTGCCTCCCTAGAGGCATGGATTGCATCTAATTTGAAAAAGCATTCTGTGGTAAGATTTGTTATATTTACTAACATTAACTGGCTATATTTATCTAAGTTATCCTGTTTTCTTAAGGAAAGGATAGACTAGCGCCAATAGTCAACATAATTTAAATTTAAATTTAAATTCTATTTAAATTCTAGCTAATGGTAAATAATACAAGCTTACAGAGATTGAATGATGTTTTCAGGCAAAATGGCATAGTTGTTTTAAAATCTTCAACAGCTTTAGACAAGTCAAAGTTAGATTTACATGAACACATTGTTAAATTTTTTTCACGTACATTTAAAAGTAGCAACTTTTTGACTTTCACTTGTCTACCACTTTCACTTTTTTGCCTTCCACTTGTAATTGAGTAAGACTTTGTCACATTATCTACTGTATACTTTCACTTAAGTGTGATTTCTTAGGACTTTTTTCACCCCTGATTACTCATATGTCCACTATCAGAGCAGTATGAAATACTACCAGAAACAGTACCAAATTTTTGTTTGGTTGACAATGATTAAACCACGATGAGAATGATTAAACGCGTCCTGAATACTACACACACCTGTAGCCTTAGCAATGACCTCTATAAGTGGCGGGGGTGCAGAGGAAGGGAGCAGGCAACGCCGACAGGCCTATATTACCTCCTCTAATGACTCTTTAGATGATCACATGAGCTTTCCACTTCTGGTGACTTGCACAGTGCTGGTGGTCCCGTTGTGGTCAGAACCATGTGTGGTTTTCTTTAAGGGCTAAAGGACTATGGGTTATGCCTTGCCATTTTCGATTGAGAAAACCAATTTTGCACCCAGGGACTTTCCCAAATGACAAAGCAAGACATATTCTGGAACTGCCCACCACAGTCAGTGTACACGCTCGGCTTCCTAACCACGGAAGTGTATTTTATATAAAACCAAAGGAACAATTGCCATAAACGCACCCAGTACTATATGACTATGCTTGTTCTTATGATATGTTTATGATTCAGCAGTTTGGTCTGGAAGAGGAGCTTTTTGTATGTGTGTGTGTGTTAGTTGCACCTCCCTAACGTGTGCTGCTTTGTTGGGAAAGTAATGTATGTGATGAGTTTATATGGTGAAAATGAGATCACTGTAGTAAAAGAAAATCGCATCAATTCAGAATTGTCAGAGAGTACAGAACGAGAGGGATAGCGTATGAGAAAGAGGGAAAACATGCACTTAAAGCTCCCTTTGGCAAAAGGGAAAAAAATGCTGGCTTTCTCACAAGCCACTTTAATTCGACCAACAGGCAGCATGGCAAATGTACATATGGATTTGTTTTAGTGGATGCAGTAGCATTGTTCCGTTGTTCTAAAGTGTCCATTACTGCAGTAAACACACCAGCCTGACTGGGGGTTTTGGTTGGGTGGTTTTTTTTTAAAGAAATATTTCCCACAAAGGAACATAAATGGCTATTGGTGAATGAAATCTTGAGCTCATTGGACACTAATATGGAATCGTGCAATAATATGTCTTTGTAACTAAACAATAAAATACAATCATGGGGTGGTCTGATGCGGCCTGTCGATTAATCTTCATTTTCCAATAGCGGCATATCCTATAGTGTTTTATTTCTCTGAACATCTTACAACAATTTGCAGATGATATCATGTTTTTAGTTATCAAATAACAGTATGTTGTGCTTTAATTCATTTACAATTACTTTTAATGTTGTGGAACATCCACAAAACAAGTTGGTTCCACTTATTGCTAACATTATAACAGCTATAAATAGTCATACCCTCACCAGAGCATCTCTTTTTTTTCTTTCCCTCTCTCTCTCTCTCTTGAAGGTAATATGGCAAAAAAAAAAAAATGCAGCTGTTACCGAAAACAGGAAAGCACAAATGCCTGTGTCTTGAAGACTTTCCCATGTTAGAAAACTTAGTTACAGATTTAGCTCTGACTGTTACAAAGTGCTGACACTGGAGACTCCTTCCAAATGTTACATAAATAAATGTCTCCTTACAGAAAACCTCACCATATCAACAATCTGAAGCATTCATCTGAAGTTATACAAATTCATGTGTAAGTTATGTTGAATATAACACACATTGTCTGCACTGGCTAGTTTTGATTTATTGTTCACAACTATCATTTAATTTACCATATCTAAAATAATAAAAAATGCTTTGGCACCACAGATCTTCAGGATATGAGTGTGAACCACTGTTCTCTTCAAGCCTCTCTAGTTCTTTGCATTAGCTCTCCAAGGCAGACGCATTTAACTCTCTTCTCCATGCACAGCTGCCTCCCACATGTTTCCACACCAATCAGGATTGGGGTTCTCATACCTGAGATGCATCTTGCAAGACCTTCCTGCTTTCATATCTGTGTTCTCCCATTCCCTGTGATCATTCTCATCTAAGGGGGCCAATGATGGGCCACACCTTTTCTGGATATTTCCCCTCGAGATCCAACCTAGAATGTTGCAAACATATTAATTGTTTCTCATTATTTTATTGACTAGCACCTGCTAACTATGGGAACTAAATGGGAATAAATACCTGTCCAAGTATGGGGATTTCACAAGGATACAGTATGTAACATAGTGTGTAACTGGGAAAATCTCATGTATGTACAATATACTCCCATGCCACACTGGAGGGCTTTCCAGTTTTCTCGGTAACATGACAAGTTGTTTTTTTTCTCTTATTAGCTTCAAGAGAGAGAAAAAAGAGAGCCTGTGAGGGAACAACTGATTATAGCTGCTTTAATATAAGTCCTAAAAGGAACTAAGTTGTTTCTTGGACATTTCCTAATATTAAATGTAACTATAAATAGGTAAAAAGTGTATCATTCTTTAATGAATAAAATTTTGTAAATGTTGGCAATGTGCTGTGGTATAAGAGTAATAAAACACATTGGGATGTGCTTTTATAGAAAATCAATCATCTTTGGTATGGTCAGTGTAACTCCACATCATGTCTGGCAGCATCATATCATCCAAATGTTGATTATTTTCCTATAACAGCATGCCCCCAAATGATTTATTCCTTACATCGTCTACCTGTTAAAGTCCATCACAACCTTGCGACAGCTTCCCGATCCAGCCATGAGAATGATTTCAACACGTTCTTCTTTTGTCAAAGGCATTTTTAAAGTCTATCTGAAAAAATATATATAATATAAACTAAGTATGAAAAATTCTGGGAGTCATTTTGCTAAAAAGTGTTTATTTCCCCTATGTATGGAGACTTTTGGGACATCCTGTAGTTACAATGACATATTATTATGCAATTACACACTAGCGGTTAATGAACTCATGATAACTGGGACTTCACAAGATTGCTTTCATCAATAACCACTTATGTTGCTTTGTGGGAAATACTTAAAAAAAACAGGGTAAGGAACTGGTCAAACAGAATTTCTCATAAAAAATAATTTACAATGAAATGGGAAACAATTTGCTACAACTTTTTTTTTTTTTTAATCATTTTTTTCCTTTTTTTTTCCCACTATTATTTTTGGTTGTACTTCACATAATATCTGCGAACATTGCTAACCAACAAAATGGAATTAAGTTAAATAGTTACAATAAATAAGATAAGGCAAACTTTTCCCATATGATGCCTGTTTGGAGCTCGGAAGCATTTCCATAACTGTTCACCATTTCACAATCAGCGTGGATTCCAGCTCCTGATCTATAACGATAAGCAAGCAGAGCTCTGGTCAGGGTTAGACCCCCAAGGAAGTGCAGGTGTGGCAATGGAGCTGATTTGAGGTCTGTTCTCGTTTCTTCTCTCTCTCTCTTTTTTTATTGCCGCGGACATTCCCTCATGGACTGGCAATCTGGAGATCTCTCTGAAGACGAGAAGAAAAGAGAACTTGTCCTGCGTTTGGCTCTGTCTTATCAGGAGCCTTCTGAAGAACAGAAATACCAGGCATTCTAACATCCCCACTTGTGTAATAGCGTAGCATGTTTTAATCAACGGAGACCATCCCGCTGTGGCCTCCTGATTAGCCCTGGAAAGAGTTTGTTTGCATTTAATGACCAACAAAAGTTAAAGGGGAGATTCCATTATCTCATTCCCCTGGGTATGCTAGATGTAGGCCTGGTTCCAACATCTAAATCAGCAAGAAAATGTTTCACTGAGTTTGCAATAAGCACAACTGTCCATGACGCCATAAAACTTGCATCAAAACATTTTTTTTATTATTATTATTTTTTTTCCCAGGGGGTTCGGATTTAATTAAAATGTTATTTGTCAGTAAAATATGCAGTATTAGAGAAGCAGTTTCAAAGACTGCCTGTCTTTTTCATTATGGATGTATTCAGTGAAGAATTTTATCCACAAAATACTTACCTCATTTGTTTTTCTTCTTCATCTTCTTCTTGTATTCTTTGTTCATTTATTGTTGTTTTTTTCATTTGGTGATTATTACACATGACTTGCTTTGTGGTTTTAATAAAAAGCAATATTTGTAATAATATTTTTAATAATAAAGCGATATTTGTAATGCTTCCTTACGGTGTTAAGTCTGAAAAGACTTAAATGTTTATAGCAATTTTGTTTTCACCATGTTGTGATAAGTTAGGGTCATATTCTGTGATATGGATAATTTCTACATTTTCAAACTGCACAGCTTTAGGTAGATAGGATTGAGGCTTTTAACTGGAAAAGAGTTTAAAAATGGAAAAAAACAGCTTAATGTTTCTGTTTCTTTTGCACCTTTAGTATGTATCTCAGCTAGAAATGTAAATATAATACACTTTTTAAAAATAGTCAAGGTACATATTCGGACCGTATTGACCTTTTTGAGTAAAACTTTAAAGGTCCACAACATTTATATTTTCAGAAAAAGATATACACTCAAGGTCCGCAGGATGTACCCTTAAGTCTACCACCCCAGGAAAAAGGAAAGGTACAGTTTAGTACCCTTTTTTCTGAGTGCGCAGGGTATCATTTCCCATCCTGGTCTGTCCTGATTTAACTCATCATCTCAAGAAGTTATTTTTTAACAGGGAATATAAACTGTAAAGTGTAGAATTAGGACTCCGGGACCATTCTTGGGAAACATGCTTATTTATTTCACTCTAAACTCTCTGTGACACTAAAAACCCCTTAAAATGTGCAGTGCGTGTGGAACTTAAGGACCTGGATGAAGAAACAGTGCTCTAACACACCCTAACACACACTTATACACTCTAACCCGTTCATTTTACACTAAGCCCTTTCTTGTGGGGGTTTAAATGGGTGTGTTAGAGAAGGGGATAACAGTAACAGTGTGCAGGATTGCGACACGAGCAATCACACCGACCCGTCCCAACAGGTAGCACACTGCGCGTTCGCCTATTGCGCGTTCTCGTCGACGCACGTCATCCGGCTCGCTTCTCGCGCGCTGGTTAAAAAGAAGACGGAGACGGATCGGGACAAGCACGTGAGCGCGCGGAAGGCATCGCGGGAGAGTGAGAGAGAGCCACACGACTAAACTTGGTGCTACTTTTTTACGCACTGCTTTAACGGGATTTAACTTTAACGCGCGAGGAAACCGGCTGAGATTATTTGTTCGGATGAATATACTTCTTTTTAATCGCGCTGCATTATGAAAGAAAACGTTTTTCACGTGTCGGGCGATCCAAAGCTGCACTTGTAGCCTAATTTATTACCGTGAAGTTGCTGGGTGCTTTTTTTCCCCTTGATATAAACTTGATATTTGGTGCGAAGTTACTTTATAAACTCAGCAAACATAAATCATTAGAGGACAGAATAAATTGTTTTGGGGGGAAAAAACTTTTCTTTTAAGTCCGAAGCAGCAGAGCAAACTCTCTTAGAGCCGTTATATATTTATTCCTCTGCAATGAGGCATCTGAAGTTCGTGCTCGTGCTGGTGATCGCCGCTGCCGACCTGTGGGAGTGCGCGGACGCCAAGTGGGGCGACAAGGGCGAGCTGAGTCCGCGGAGGCGGAGATGCTACGACGGAAGTCTGCCGAGACGCCTGAAGAAGAAGGAGCGCAAGGTAGCCGGCGGCGTCGGCGGAGACGTCTGTTCCGCGCTCTACCCGCGCGCCTCGTGCTGCCCGAGCCGCAGAGTCCCGCACCGGACAGACCCCACGGTAACCCACTCACACGCACGCGCTACGCACATGCCACACGCATGCTTGTTTTACGCTCCTGTCATCCTCGTGCTGTCCAAAGTGTACTCCTGCTCTCACACACCTGGTCATGAATCAGGTGTGTTAAAGCGCTGAAATGTTTCCTGGTTCAGCCTGATGATGTCTGAAAATGAGCTCTTGGTGTGCTGTTTGTGCGCTTCTGGATGCATTTCAAACTCTGCTTGTCAATAATCAACGTTGTGTATGCATTTCATTTAAAGTCATAAGAATGGATATGGATTAACCTCTAACCCTACTTGTAACCCAAACCCTAATCGTTGTAACATTTCAATCGAATGAAGTTATGAATGCAGTCTATTTTGGTAAAGGCTGAATTTTGGTAAAGGCTGAGAGGTGACTCATCTCACTGAAAGCATCCTGTAAAGCTTTAGAAATTTCTTCAATCATTATGTGCACTCATACATATTTCAGAACTGAGCAAGTCTTTATCTTGCTCATAACCTTTGTAACAGATTGAAAGTCATGGGAAAGTGGATCTAAAAATCTCATCTTATCTCACCAAGAACCTTCCTGTAAAGCACTTTTCAGTCATTAATGGTAATTTTGTGAGGCTCAGGAATAAACATTTTGTAACATGTTCATACTGGTTTTATCCATTGTTTTAGAAATGTTTGTGATGTGTGGTTCTGCATTACTTCATGGATGTGCTCAATGTCCATGTCCCTGACCTGTCCTGTTTTACAAACTTTCAGTCATTCTGCCCTGTCTTGTGTTGACCAATATTCGCCAACTATCACCTGAACAAATCCTGTCTAAACACCTGATGTTTCCAGCACACAGGTTTCTATTTTAATGCAGATTTACATGTCTAATTGCCAGTTCTTTTGCATCAGCAAACTGGGTCCCATTGGCTCCGTGCTTAAATAAAATCATGGAACAAATAAAAACCAACTTTGGTGATTCTATAGCGAATTCACAGCAAAAAAAAAAAAAAAGTGCCCCTTTTCTCATGTAAAAGGCCTCGGTCGAGCAACCCATGTGGCTGGGTGGCATTATACTTTGGTAGAAAAAAGCCATATTGCATCATTTCATTTGCTCAAGTCATGCAAATAAGAGTGGTTCTGAATGGAACAAAAACAGGGAGTGGACATCTCCTCCTCCCCGCTACACTGCCCACACACGGAGTCTTTTGAGCCGATGGCAAAAGAATAACAACAACACCATTGTATTTGTTAGTTTCACTAATGGCTGGAGCTGGAGAACATCACTCTCCCGAGTGCTCGGCCCTGGCCAAGTGTTAATGCCGTGGGGAGAGCGTTTGCCCTGCTCCCCCACCCCCCTCGCAAACTTACACCTATTCCCCTCGAGGGACCAAAAGTGTTTGGCTTAAGCCCTTAAACACCCGCCAGAGCTGAGCTGGCTCCTTTAGAGAATTAGATAGCCCTAAAAAATAGTCAGGCTAATGTGATTTCACACCAACAGACTCTGATCAGATCTTTGCATCATGTCTGGTGTTGTTTTTGTAAAACCTCCACTTGTACACACTCCCAGCTATCCATGACGTAATGTGACTCCTTGGCCTCCTGGTTGCCTCTTACCGTGTGGCCTTGTGGGACTTCAGCGGCCTCCATTGTGTAAGGGTGAATGACAAGCAATTGTTTTCAAGTGTGTCTTTGTGTGTTTATATGTTTGTTCTGGTAATCTCTCTGACAAAGGGAATTGTGCAGATCTTAATAAGTAAGCCTAGCAGCTGCAATATCGCTCTGGCCGATCTTGGTGATTCCTGATTAAAAAAAAACAAATGATGGCAATGATAAAACAAGGCGTAAGCAACATTTATTTAGGAAATTGGGTCATAGGATATGCACTGAAAAGAACTTTTTAAAGTGCAAGGGGATCAAAGGAAGGTTTGAAACAAATTTATTCCAGGTTTAATGTTTGTTTAATGGGTCATTTATAATATTGCTATTAATGTTAACCTTGTTGTATGACTTGGCCTTCATTCTTAAGTAAGTAATGGAAGCAATATATTCATGAAGCAACTTGTCAGGAATGACGCCTGACTTAAAAAGGCTGAAATCTGCATGACTTTCACTGATGGTTTTTCACCCCTCTTTAGGAAATACTTTCAAATTTTAGAGCACATATAGGTTTTTTTTCCCTACCCCAACAAACAAAGGTGCTCTTGTTTGTGGTACGGGTGATGGCATCACTGGAGCCTATCCCAACAGCATATGGGCACTGGGCATGCTTGAGAGCGCACAAATGCTCCTCTCCATGGACCATGTGCCAGTCCACGGCTCACTAAATCAATGGGCAATTTAGAGCAGGAGAACGGGTACTCGCTGAGCTGGGGAACCAACCAGAAGTGCCAAACTGACACAGGAGAGAAGCTTGAGATGCTTGGCATTATGTCACAGGCAGTATACCTATAGTATGTTGGAGAATCTGAATAGGTTTTGCTTCATTTCCTGGCATATCATCTTCATAGAATTGCTTTGCTGCTCCCCTAAAATTGTATTCTCAGTAGGATTTTAAACCAGTTTCATCATAGTATCTTCTTACTTGTGTAACCACCGACCACTCAAATGGCGTTCAGTGCTCATTTGGCTTAATTATAGACTTAATTATAAAGTTAAAACCCCAACTTTTGTGGCTGTAGGTTCCTGTTTAAGAGGCTGGGGGCAGGCCACAGCTTTAATTGACTTGGACAGACTGCTAATTTGTTGATCCCAGTGGTGGAATGATGTGCCTGTCTATCTCTAAATTGGTGTTTACACACGGACCTCACACAGAGCAGGCGAGTGGTACCAGGCGGCTGCTGCTGGGCCACAGGCACACGCCTGTGGAGGGGAGGCCCATTACACTGTTGTTTTATTACAGCTAATTTGTTACATAAATAAGCCCACTAATTTTCTCAGCCCCAATCTATTTGTTTGCATTTGCTGACTTAAAAGAACATTTAAAATGCACTCATTTTTTTTCTCCATTTCACTTTGCTGTGTTTGTTTTTTTTTTTTAGCATGGCATGCAGCCAACACATGATGTGCAATTTTAGATTTAACTGATTTAAATTTAACTGTTTGTCAGCCTCTACGAACAAATCTTTAAAGCCGATCCGCTTTCTCAAAGTGGCCCAGGAATCTATTTCGGAGATCAAATTTACCATCTATTTTCAAAATCAAATATTTGATTTATTCTGCTGTGAACCACTTGTACTGAGTCAATCAGACTCATCCCAAACCAGCAGGTCTCAAAAACCAATGAAAACTCATCATAATGTCACTCAGACTCACCCTAAAGCCAATGAGATAGAAAAGCCAATGTGACTCAACACAGTGCCAATCATACTCTAAGGAGGTTCTTCCCAGTGCCAATGAGACTCACCCTCCCAAAGCTAGCAAGACTCACTCCAAAGCCAAAGACACTGAATAAGCCAACGAGACTCACCTCAGTGTCAATCGGACACACTTCAAAGCAAATTGGAATCACCCAAAAACCAATAAGACTCCAAAGCCAGTTAGACTCACCCCAAAGCCAGTGGGACACATCCCATTGACAGCCTGACTCACCCCAAATCCAATCACGCAAACGCATCAAAGCCATTCAGTCTTGCCCCATATCAAGTCATACACAAGCGTTCTGCTTCTATAGCAATAATGTTGTGAGAATTCTAAAATGTTGTTGCTGTGATACTGCTTGCCTGATCTCCTCAGATCTTTTTCACCAATAACACGGAGTGTTCCAGACTGCTGGAGGAGATCAAGTGTGCCCGCTGCTCACCAAATGCCCAGATGCTCTTCCACTTATCCGAACAAGAGTCAGCACGACACCGCGAACCAGACCTGCCTCGTCTTTGCCTCGACTACTGCCAAGAGTTCTACTATACCTGTAGGGGACATGTACCAGGTAACACAAACTGGCACAAAAACACTTAAAAGCAAACCATATTTGATGCTACAGAGCTATTTATAATACCATCACGCAATGCTTACAAACCTTAAATGGCAATGTGGAATTGTACTGCACTCCAATTTGTTCCCAAACAAAAATGAACCAAATGTTGTAACAGAAACGGCTTAGCTTATATGATCAACAACATTTCAGCAAACGTCCAATTCCGTGTTTATTCTAAAGGTCTTTTCACTGTATAATACAGCTCCTAAGCTCCGATACTCAGTGAGCACATGCACATTTACAGCATGCATACTTAGCCTAAAGCCAAAGGAAAAGACGTCAGAGCCAAACCCTTTCCAAATGTTTGAATAAAATCCCAGTAAAGGTTAGAATACAAGGATTATCATTCCACAGATGCTACGCAAAGACATTTCGCGAAAGGTACTGCCTTATCCCATAGCAGCGGCCACTGTTTATGGGTCACACACATACACACACATAAATATGGTGCTGGAGGCTTCTGCCAAACCCTAACAAAGCTGATTGATTAGTCCTGGCGTTCAGGACGCACTGCTTGTCTTTTTCTCCTCACAATGCCATCCCACACGATGCGTTGGAAAGGTTCTCTAAGCTCCTCGAGCACTGCCGTTCTATGCTTCCTACTGAAAGGATTATGTGAATGTCTAAATATTTCTGCTTTTTGGTACAGTCTGAAATATGCCAGAATCCTCTTGGATTCACACCGCTTGGATTTCATGGTACAGTTTTTGTTGTTGTTATTGTTTTAGTTTGTGCTAGATAATTTTGATGAATATGCATGAGCACACATGCAAATCTCATGCTTACCACAAACCAAAAAAAAAAAACAGATTCAATTTATATTTTTTAAGTTATACAACATATAAATCTACCCTTTGATAATCTTCAGTGTTAGCACAGTGGACTTTGGCCATAATAAGTTATATCTACTCAGTGCAAGCAGTCATGTACCAAGTGGTGTTCTCACACGCTGTCATGTCGCAGCTGTCAGACACACCTCAGCACCCATGAGTGGACACACATACACACACACACATACACACACACCAAACAAAGCCCAACAATCTAGGATGAATAGATGTGAATGAATGGTTTAATGATGAGTTTCTTTTTTGTATTCCTGGCAAGCGCCTGCGTTTACGTCAGTGGAGCCTGGGTGCACGTGTATGACTAAGGTCTAGACATGACTGACCCTGACACCTTTCCCTACTGCACGATACAGCAGAAAATAGCAGCTGTTTTACGACAGCAGTCTGCTTCATCAGTTTGTTTTTCTTGGTGGTGCATTCAAGAAAGTCTAAACAGTGTGGGCTTGCTGCCGAGCAGAAAGAAGAAAATCACAATGGTTAAACGTTAAGCAGCTATCACAGGGTTTATGTTTTCTCCATAGCATGAATGGCATTAGGAACAAACTTCCTGTGTTTGCCTGGGTGTGTCACTGTGCAAGGCTGCAACTGTCACTGCTTGGCGCATTCCATCAGATGGGATGGTATGTAGATTAGACAGGGGCAGATATGCAAGCAGGCCACACACATACACACTTACAAACACATACACAAACAAATCAGTCATCCTAATCATATTGTTGGGCAAACATACTGAAAATCATCGACACAAAACTGTTGTGGTAAAAGACAGAAAGACACAGTCTGAAAGCGGTAAAGACTAGAGAACAGAAGTCCACAAACCTCAGCTCTCCTCCTCTTCCCTCCTCCCCTCTCCCTCTCTTTCAAAATCAGCATATGTGGTGACGAATGACACATTTATTTTTCTACAAAGGTTGTGTATATGTAAAACTGCTGAAGTGCATCAAGATGTCAAGTACTTTGGGTGGCCACCCAGGTTGCTCTGGAAGATAACCAGATGGAAGTATAACCATAGAAGCGGCGATGTGGACAGAGTCTCGCTCTCAGAGAAGTACAATAAAACTGGGCCGTACTGTGTGGACGCACAGACAGTGTGTGGCCACATAGTAATTTTGCCATATGTTTAGGGAAGTTGTTAACCATAAATGGCCCAAATTAGAACAGTTTTTTTTTCCATGTACATATAATTTATTTTCAAGTGAACACTTCTATATTCTGGGACTTTTTTCCCTGCAGTTTCTTATACAAGACTGAAAGAAAAAGAAAAACTCTCCTTCTCTGAGCTATATAGTAGTATAAAAGGTCAGAGCAGTGTGGATGGTGCAATTGTCATTTATAGTTTATTGCATCACCATGATCAGATTGATTAGGCAAGGAATAAACTTCAGGGTATGATGTCATTGGAAAATAATCAACGATGGAGTGGTGTGATGTTGCTCAACGAGAAATTGATTATTTTCCAATAACAGCAAGTGTTTTATTCCTCTTATACCATTTTATTACTTGCTAGCGAACATCACATTGTATTTTTTTGTCCACTTACAGTTACATTCAGTGTTGCATAATGTATGCACATAGCTATAAAGTTGATTGTTTTCCCATAACGGCACATCCTGTAGTGTTTTCTTCCTTTTATACCACAGATATTTGCCAATGATTACAATTGTTAATTTGTTAATGAATGTCATCATTTTTCATTCGTTTTTAGTTTCATTTAATTGTGGAACATCCACAAAACCAGTTAGTTCCTGTTGTAGTCAGTTATTCACCATCCTTTCTGTTTTCTTTCTTTTTAAGTTTTTAATTTTTCATTTTAATGAGAAACATTTCCTCTCAGAAAACTTTTTTTCAAAAAATATTTTTAAATATTTTTTTTATCCCTGTGTGAGTTGAACAGTAACGTATTACAATGAAGGCAAACTTGCAGTCAGACCTATTGTCAGAGCAGCTGTTATAAAAAAAATTAATCACCAACATCTGATCTATTGAAAATTTAACTGCACTGTGGTATAAGGTGAATTACGGAACTACATTACTAATGTGCTAATCACATAACTGTATACTAGACTCACTTCCAATATTGCACAGTACAAGTAGCAATTTTCCAGCTAAACTAATTAAGTTGTTAGTGGCCTAAATTAAGTTGTTAAATTGTTGTCATTGGTTAAACACCTCGATTCACTTGAGGTTGCTAATGAGTCAACTCACTCTGACATCAGCCTGAGAAAAAAAAAAAAGCCTGGACTGGAAGTCTGGATTGTGTAAAATGAATACAACTGAATGAGCATTATATCCATCCAGGTCTATGTCTACTGGATCCTTGGAATCTCTGATTCCAACTCGCCCAGTTGCCCATAAATGTTGGACAGAGCTGAGGAGACTCTATAGGCCATATCCCTTAAACCTTTCTCTTAAACGTGGTGAAGCCTCCATAAAATGAGTTGTCGTCTCATATGTATTGACTTTATGTCAAGATATTAGAGATGTATTTTAATGGCAGCAGTACTAGTAATCAGTCAGTCAATCCTTTTGGATAACTGGCCATATTTTGTTTCACATATCTACATTTTATACATTTGGCTGATGCTTTTTATCCAGAGCAACTTAGTATTGAGACAGGATACAACTGAGGAGGCAATGCTGGGATTTAAACTCACGATCTTTCGATCAGTAGGCCAAATCCTTAAGCCATCACAGAAAACACACACACACCCCAAACACTTTTTTATGTGCTCTGTGGGGAAAAAAAACTATATAAATACATTGTCAATCACCATTTCTGTAATTAGGAGAAAATGTGACTTAGCACTTGAATTGTCAGCTAGCTACACTTCACTTGATGGATAGCATTGCTAGCAAGACTTTTGTAACTTACATTTTAAATGCCATCACTGCTCATATGCTATATACTATGTTACAAGAAGTCGAAAGCATAAAATGCATTGTTAGATCTTTTTTAAAGTCCTAAAGAATCTGTGTATTTGCTTGTATGGATGTCTTTGTTCATCAGCGAACTGAAACTCCACAGAGGTGCCCTAACGGTAGCTTTTACGGGCGTCTTTCCATCCTTCAGCACCAGAGACACACCAGTCCACTTCCAGACTAGGTAGTATCCCCATAAAGGCATTTACTGCTTTTCCTCGCTCCCTCACACCGCTATGACTCAGCACGAGCACTAGCAGCCCTGAGATAACCACTTGTGCGTGGGTGGCATGGCTGAGAGTGTGTGTGCGTGTGTCTTTGATCTCCTTGTTGTGTTTAGATGTTTAGGGATATCCTATCACCTCAGTTGTTGGTGTGGTCACCCCCAGCACCAGCACACACACAAACACACTCCTCAGGCATTGCAGAGGGGCTTGGCGAAGATGAAAGTAAGGAGTGGAGTGTGTTTGTGTTTCGATCACTGGTGTATTTGCTCTGCCCTCCCCAGCAGACCCTTCTCTCTGTGAGGGTTTAGTTAAGAGGAAATCACCAGCCCAGTTGTTTTTAGGTCACTGTGGAGCTGTTAACAACCTACATTCTTACAAACATTGCTGTAAAGCCTTACCACGTAGGCCACATTTAGGTTTTATCATTCCCACTTCCTAAGTTCTCCGTGTTGTGGGCTTTTCACATCCTGAGAGATTTATGTTGGCTGTTAATAGAGAAATAAATCAGTGTGTTTCCCCTGATAGCAAGCAAGCTAATCTAATCTGCAAAGCACAATCAATCACATTTAGGTGTTCATTCATCATTTATTTGAATTTGACTGACATGTTCCAGATGAAAAATGTGCTTCAGACTGAATGTTTGACAAGTTTGAGTTTGACATGCTCACGTTTGGCGTGTTTAACGCTGTGTTTAAACCTTCCACATATGTCTAAATGAGGTGTGCAATATCTCTCTGCTGTATGTGGTGATTCCAAGATTGTGGTGTCATTAAGCCCTTGTAACTCTAAACTTTATTTTATTAGTTTTGAACACTGGATCTAAGAAAACAAGCATTTAAACATTCCAAAAATGTGTTAAAATAACATTTTTTCGTGGTTTCTTTTCTGAAGACAGCTGCCTTTTGTCTCTTACATAAGTAAGAGTTCTTTAGCGTATAATTAGAAAATACTCATAATGTGGTTATCTAGCATCCATACTAATGGCATGCAGACATTATTTTGAATGAATACTAATTTACTTTGGATTTATAATTTAGGCAGCAGGGTTGTACTTTCAAAGTGACCTTGTGAGTCGATAGCAAAACATCCCTGAAAATAAAGAAGAAAGAATGAGAGAACTTACTTTTCTTCTTCCCGTGATCTTTAGGAAATTCAGAAGATTCCACGTCCTGTTGCCTCCTGTTGAATATGTGGAATTTTTTGGAATATTTCAAATATTTCAGGGGCTGAATGTGTTCAGGGTGGCAGGGTTGAGTGAACTTTGTAGGACACTAAAACTAAAATGTTAATTTTATATAAGATAATATATGATTGCTGAAGTATTTTATTGATTATATTTCAAGGTAATTTGTAGTTATAGTTGGCCGAGACAGGCAAAAGTGCTGCAGACAGTTTTGTTTTAGTTACACATCTGAAACTTGCACATAGTTCGTTGTGAAGGATATTTTCCCTATGTTTAAATTGTCTTTTACCTTTACACCTTTTCCATACACGTTTGTAAATGAAATATCAGTGGCACACCTATCATGGACTCACCCAATGTTGTGGATTACATGTTTATGAAACAAATATAACATTGAGATTTATAAATGTTAAAGCTGGCATCTCACAGTGCCCAACCAGTGCACCATAACCACAGATGGGATTTAGCTTGAGCCTGTGGTGAGACGTCTCGAACTGTGTGAGCTTGCCTGGGGAACAGCTTTAACTACAGGGGATTCTGCTGGTCTTGGAGGCGATGACATCATCCTCTAAGACTCGCGTGGTGTCTGTTTCGGGCTGAGCGCAGTTGTCTGTCTGTGTTTGGCAGAGCTGTTCCAAGCCGATGTAGACGAGTTCTGCCAATACTACGGGAGGAGGAATGGAGGCTTGTGCTTTCCCGATTTCCACCGAAAGCTACTGCGCGGGCAGGACTCCAACTACTTGGGAGATGAGAGAATAGAAGCGATCAACAGGTATGTATCGAAGTACATTCAGATTTCAGTGGTTTATAGTTTCTTTTCTTTAAATGAGAGCAGTCCTGGTCATTCATAGATTAGACAATTTTCTTAACATCCTGCAGCATTGCTTCAGAATTAATTCCACACTGATGATTTGGAAAATTGTATTCATCAGATGATGAATGCCAGCCCTTATCAGCCCATCTCTTCTTCTTTTGCTGGATAAGAGCAGAGGTCACTGATGTCCCAACATGCATGAATGAGCCTACATGTAAAAATATTCCCGGTTGTGCTTTAGGCCTGGCTCAATGCCCCCTCCTTCCCATGGCTGAGCCACGTTTGTTTGTCCAGTGCTGGTTTAGCCAGCTTTAAGGGTACAAAGAAAGTGCTTATACTGCTCCTGCTCTGATCTGGACCAGTGGGCTTTGAAGCTTATGTGAAAAGACAAGGTGAGGGACGGAATCAGAAGAGCACCAAAAACAGGGTTTGTCTTTTGAAAACCGGTTTAGCCTAAAGACCTCAAGAGTTCACTCACATATTGACTTTGAACCTCAGGACTCTGATATGGGATACATCAGTTTAGTTTACATTTGCTTCAGAATACTTTAATCCACCCCTGATTTTTTTTTTTTGCCAAAACATTTGTTCATTGTAGCATTTGTTCAGTTCTTGGAGCCAGAGCAATGAGTAAACACTTTAGGCATGTGCAGTAATGTAAATATGAGCAGATAACTGTTAAAATATCCATATTTGTCTGATATTTATCAGTGTTATGAACATAATATCAGCATCATCACATTGCACGTTCCTAAAAGTATGGCAAATCCCTACCAGGCTGCCAACACCTGCCACCGAGTGCACTCATGCTACTGACGCACTTGGGGGTGTGCTGTTATAGGAAAATGATTGACATTGTGACACTAATGTTGATTATTCTTCTATAGCAGCACATCCTATAGTGTTTTTTTCTTCCTATACTATAGCATTTTGCCAATCATTGCAAATATTAATTTGTTAATGAATGCCATCATTTCTGTCCATTTATAGTTAATGTTGCGGATCATCCACAAAACAAGTTAGATCCTGTTATCCTTGCATTTTAGTACCTACAAATAGTCATTTCCTCACCAGCATCTCTTTTTCTCTCTCTCTTGAAGTCAATAAGACAAAAAATGCACAAAATGTCCTGTCCTGCAGACTACGCTGACACTGGAGACTCCTTCCGTAAATGTAAAATAAATGGCTCTGCACAGAAAACTTTATCATATTAATGATTTTTTTTATCCGTTTATTATTAGCCATAGATTATGTGGTGCTTCATCCTCCATACAAGTCACTAGAGAAACGATAACATATTAGAATGAGTAAGTTAATATAAACCTGTGTCTTGTAACCAGAGCAATTATCTGAGCTGCTGCTGCTAGAAAATTAATCATCATCAATTAATGACTAAATAATGAATTGTTAAAACAACAGTATAAGGCATTTAAATGATCTGACAGAGCCACTCTCTTCAGCAGGAAGCATAAGCACAATTGCTACTGTGCTCAGGAGATCTTGAGTGGGCTACGTCAGCCCGTGGCCGTGGTGCATTGTGGGGATGGCTCACAGCGACTTTTCATCGTGGAGAAGGAAGGCTTTGTCCACATCCTCACTCACGATATGGAGCTTCTTAAAGAGGCATACCTGGACATCCACAAACTAGTGCAAACTGGGATCAAGGTAAGAGAACCTGGATAGTAAAACTGACCTGTTTTTTGGCTCTGGAAAACAGCACATTAAACTTTCATCCAGGCTTATACTATGTGTTGTCGTCTGGGAAAACCTGTCGGATGTCACTGTAGCTGAATTCTAGCAAATTGCAAAAGAGATGAAAAATCAGATTTCAGATAAAAATTAGGTTTTTCTACCAATAATATACTTTGACACCTCAACCATAAATATAGTTCACCAAAACCCATACAACAAAAAAATTTGTTTGTTATTTTGAGAGTGGGCAGTCAGATATAAAGCAAAGAAAGGGCCTGTTAATTAGCCATATAATTAGAGCATATATGGTGTTTGCACTGCACTGCATGATGCATTTACTGTTCATTCATGCATCATCAGTAACTGCTTTAGCCTGTTCAGGGTCATGGATGTTTAAATGACTAATTTGTTTATATTTTGACAAATAGTACCAAATAGGCCATCAGAAAATATATATTAATAATTACAGAACCAGGTGGGGATTGGTCCTTTGGGAGTGGCTGAGAATGGGATTTAAAAAGTCCTGTGCAAACCTCTAGTATACAGCTTTGGTTTTCCCCTCAAACAAGATCTTTTGACTTTTTATGTGGCCCCTAGTTTGCAAAAACCAAGAAGCAATACAAACATATTATAATAATGAAAACTTAACATAACAAAAACAAAATTTAATATTGTTATTGATGATTCCTCACAAAGGGAACAGTATATATGCATTTTTTTATTAAATATTGCTATGACACGGTTCAGTGGGGTCTCTGTGATGTGTATTACCTCAACTCAGTGTGGAAGGATAATGCTGATATTACCAGCATGCTCTGTGGAGCAACTGTAAACACGCATATTCAGTGTCAGGCACGGTCATGAATGGTTTGGGGAGAGAGGAGAGGAGTGCTTTTTGAACACACATCGCTCTGCTTCATGGATTTGCTCCAGACAGGAAGATGTAGACATGTCTGTACTGAAAAGCAATTAGCACCTACTGGAGAGCCATCCAGCCTGGCCTCCTATTATCAGGGAAGTCTGATCTCCAGAACACAGGAGGCCATAAGGCAAATGCATTTTCAGTACATTTTCACATGGTTGAACTGAGGAGAGACTTATGAGGTTTGTATAAAAACCTAAGGCAAGACATTATACCTCCTACCTCACTCTTTGCCTGTTCCCTGCAGCCCTGGATCTTGAATCTCAAGCATTTAAAGGATGATACCAAACCCACTGGACAGATACACATATGGAAGAGGCAACGGCAAATTTTAAACAAGACATGCTAATGGACAAAAAAAAAACATTACCTCAAGCTCACTTTGATGATTGTTTGTTTTTATGTGTGCCCACTTTCTACATTACACTGATTGATGAAATAAGCAGAACATAGTGATTTTCTTTAATCACAGTTATGTTGTTAGAGGATCTGCAGCGTATAATCTGACATGGAGACTATGTGTTATCACACAGTCTGTTATAGAATTTGACCAAGTTTTTCACTGAGATCATCTTGTACAATGTGACAAGTAATAATAAAAAAAACTGAAATTGCACAATTTACAGCAGACTTTGGATGTAAAACACAGTGACATAAGACACTGTATGTTACATGCACTTGCAAATTATTGTATATGCCACTGCCAATAGAGGCAATGTTACATGTTTAAATTCTGAGAAGTAGGAAAATGTGGCCACATGATTATAGGATATCCTCCCATACGTCAGCAGGAGTTTTGCCGTGTGCCACTACGGATGTTTATCTGTCCGCATTACAAATGCACTCTGTTTAAAGGCATTTATTTGCAAAAGTGTCCCAAGATGGAGGAAGCGCTCAACGTTTTGACAGGAAGTTTACATGCGTCGCATGCTTCTTTTGCTTCCCCAGAGAGAGTGATTATGGGCTTCCGTGAATTTGACATGCGAACGCTTCGCTAGGAAGACCTTGTGCACCTTATCGTAATTAAACATAATTGGCTGTGGCTTCAACACTCATTATGTCAAAATTAGGGGAGTCTCAAGCCCTGCTAGTCGTCAAGAGTCCTATTCTGTGAAGTTTGGCTGCTATCGTACAGAGCTACACAGAACGGATGGTGTTTACACACAGCAACAACAGGATGTTGCTCTCTTTGTGTACGCGGTAGGTCCCCTGGTTCCTTAGGAAAAGTAGATAGTATTTTTATCACAACTTTGATTCTAATGTTCTATGTTTCCTTAAATCTCAGAAACAATGCACCCTCCACTAAAGGGAGGTCCCTCAAGCGCTGTGGGTGTTCTCTGCTATCTGTCCAGCCCCAAGGGGATCATTACTCTGAATGATCCTCGTTTTTATTCTAGCATAGTTTGCATGGTTGCCATTTTGCCAAGAGACTTAGACACAATGATTCTTCTTGACCTCTTTATATGTGAAGAGTCAATAGTCAGTGTTCTTCTTTCTCTGCAATTATTAAACCATCCTGCAAGCCAGTGTAATGTTGTTCATCTTTCCCTCAATTAAACCCTGTCATCTGACAACCAAGCCAACTGGCTAATCTGAATTGTTTGCAGTTTCTCAGTTTGCTGTTTGAAACTTTTTTATTCCTATTCAGCTGTGCATTGTGGGATAATGATCTTACTCAGTTTAATCCTCCACGCCATCACAGCTGTGCGGTGTTTACCAGGTTAACCAGCTGCTAACGTTGTCTGGATTTGACAGAGCAAGACCGCGCTTAAGCACCAGTGCTTTGCCAATTAACTTGTTTTGGGTTTGCATTGACTCAAGCTTTTCCAGATGCTGAAATGAACTCCAGTCCTCATGGTGACACGTAAAGACCCAGAGCATGTGTTGATCTTTTAAAATATTTGTGTGAGGGAGAGGGTGATTAAGAGTTTAGCCTTGATTCGTTGCACGTTGAATTGTTAGCAGCAACAGCATGGGACTGCTCCGCTGTTGTGTCTGCTAGACCGGGATGCATGGCGGCAGAGATGAAGACATCTGTATGCAACGTGAGCATGGCTCTATTGCCAGAGCAAGGGCAGCCAGCTGCAATAAAGTATTTCTTGCTGAAGCAAATAGTTCACGGCATGTCATGCTCTCTGTCACACTACACACACAGCTGTTGGATTTTTTCAGTCAGATGAGCAAGAAGGGCTCTCAGACCTGTCTGAGATAAGTACCCCAGCTTTGACAAATGGTCTTTTTCCTCCCCTTCACCCCCTCCTTTTTAACAGATCACTTCAGGAAACGACCACTGCTGTCATCTCACTTGACTTAACTTCCCCCAGCACTGTCCTGATCTCCAGAAGAAAGTTTAGCTCTTGAGGAATGACCAGGGTGGCCAAAAACATTGTGATTTGCGGTCTTCCATACAATTTTCCATTGTACTCCATTTCCAGCTCCAGTAATGTACAATAACAGGTGTAGGAGTGTGTGTTTTGGAGGAGGTGGAACACTAGATGTGTGCGAATCCCAAGCCCCAAGTTGAGGGATCAAGAGTTCAGGTAGCTTTTGAGGTATGCATGTTTTTTTTTTCAGTCTGCTCCCGGGTAATGTATTTTATGTAGGATTTCTCAAGCACAGTGGGATCAAAAGGTGCACTGCAGCAATGTGCGAGATATGCTATGCATCATGCCTTGAAAGCTGATAGCCAGGAAACTGGCAATGTCTTTTTGAAATATAGGGGGAGTGTTGTGTAGTTTGTGGCTGTAGCACATCTCATTCTCGCTTCCTGGCTCTGGTTCCACTACTGGCAGAACACTTGTAAGGGCAGGCTCTTATGGCCATCACTTGTTTGCTTCCCTGAATCTGGATATTGTAAAACAGACACACATTAGATATGCTAAACCTCTGTTAGGAAGGCATTTTAAAGAAGTTGGTGTTGATATAATGCAGTTAAAGACAGTTTGATTTAAAAAGAGAATCCGGAAAGATATCATAGCCTGCCCAATTCCCACTGACTTGAGTAATCTGTTATGGTCACTGTTACATAAGAAAGATATCTTACAATATGTCCAGCTTGTAAATTCCTGAGGAGGTTGCAAATATGTGGTTGGAGTGTCTTGGCTTGAGATGGGGACGCTTGTGCCAGTGTTGCAATTAAGCAGACCTGTTCACTGGGACCGAGTCTGCCAAAAACTTGCCTCCAATGGTATTCCTACTCTTCTAATGATAAATGGACAACAATGGAGTGATTTTGGCATCATTTCAGTACACTTCAGCTGTTAATTTGGATCCAGAGGAGTAGATCCTTCTTGCTGCACAGTATCATCATTAGAGTCTGCCTACTTGCATGCTCAGTGGTCCCTGGCTGGAGACCATGCAACTCACTGGAATTCCTGTCTTGACCTCCCATGTGTTTGTTTTGGTATTTGGGTCATGACATCAGTCCTACATACGGATCAGGTGGTTCAACAAAGTAATAGGAAACACACTTACATTCATTTTTTCAGTTGTATTGTACCTGCCAACTCAGGAACAGGCATTTAATAAAAACCACAAAAAAATGTCTTTTCGAGCTTAATGAGCCCATAAGTCATTATTTATCTGTCAGCTTTCACGGCTTTCCCACTCTTGCGGTCAAATCGAAAAGACTCCAGAGTGTGATTACTCAAGTCTCTGAAGATCTTTTACACTCCCCTCTGGAGCATTCCAGAGATGGTGCAGACTCGCGTCCACATTTGTGCCACTGGCCTGTCCAACTTGGATTAGTGCAGCGCAGCCTAACAGAGCTTCTCTGACCAATTTATGGTCTGTGTGTTTTGGCTCATTCTGCGGGCTGAACCACAGAGTTAACTCAAGCAGTTCACAGAAGACCTCTCTTTACTCAATTCCTGTGAAATATCGGAAAGGAATGCCGCATAACTGACATGACGGCATGCTGTATTTGTTTATTGGACACGCTGCATTGGCTCATTGTGGGGCGAAAACACTCCTCCCATGTTACGTCCGATCCCAAAGCGCTAGATCTCGGTAATGCTTGTTCAAAAACAAGCTTGCTTGAAATGCTGTTATTCACACATTCTGAACACATACGCCTGGCATTCTGTTCATTCTTTTCATTTTCCTAACAATGCAAGAAAGAGAGAGACGAAAGCCCAACCTGATCGTTTGGCCTGGGATTGAAATGATACAGCTGCTTATTACAGCTGACGATGATGAGTAGACCACCAGAGTTGTGACAACTGATGTAGCTGCCCCCGGGGTGAAACAAAGCTTTACCTATTACACAAGCAATTTCATTGCTTTTCTAAACATGTTGCCAAGACAGTGGGAGTTGGCAGTTTGCTCCTTGTTTATTTTTATTTTTTTCTCATTCCTTTTTCCTCCCCTCTCAGATTTTGCACGGATTAAAAAACAGGGGGCAGGAGGGAAATAGGGTGGGGGTCGGGATGGAATAAGGAGGTGGAGGCCCACAGCTTGGGCTGAAGGACTCCTGGGCTTTTTGTGCTCTCTATGAACTGCCAGTGAGCTAATAAATTCTTTCAGCCTCTCGCCGCTGCATTCGCGGATATCCCCCCAAAGATTACACACAAATCACTAGTGTGGTGGAGGCTGCAGGGAGGGCCCAAGCATCATGGAGGGGCCTCGCCCCAAAAATGAGCCACACATAACCAAAAGGAGGACCAGAAAGAAGGGGGTTGCTGGGAGTCAAATGTTTTATAATTGTTTGTAATGCAGTAGTCAAGGAGGGAGAAAGGGGGGCAAGAATAAAAGAGAGCTGGAGCAAGAGGGCATGGGGGTAACTGGCTCCCATATGGAGAGAGCGAGATAGAAAAGGAGAGAATAAGAAAGAGAGGGACAGAAAGGGACATGGGGGGCCTGGCTTTAGGCCTGGCCCTACGCTGGCTTTTAAAAAGGGAACATAATTAACTTCTAGATTCTTTGTGCTCCCCATCTGACTTGCAGGGAGGAGATGAAAGGGGCTTGCTAAGCCTGGCATTCCACCCCAATTATAAGAAAAACGGCAAGGTCTACGTCTCCTACACGACGAACCAGGAGCGCTGGGCAATCGGCCCTCATGACCACATTCTTCGTGTGGTCGAGTATACAGTGTCCAGGTAACAGTCAGCCACTTACACACTGCTCACATCTCAGACTGACCTGAGAGGTAGGAGGGAAATAAAATTGGTTTAATGATTGTTATTAAATGTTTCAGGATATGTGTGGTTTTGAAACCAGGTTTTTGGCTGCCAAGGGTGTTGTAAAATATTTTATGACAGTGATGGATGTTTTTATAGAGATTTAATGGTAGTGCATAATTAAACAATTTCATTGACTGGAATTCTTTTCTGCTGCGTTGCAACGCATGCTGCAGTTAAGAAAGGAAACTCACTTTAGTTTAATTATTGCATTTTATGACTAGGCTCAAAGCTTAAGCACATCAATATAGCAATCAAGAGTGATATTTCATTCAACTATGTAGTACTCAAGAAAATAGAAATTGTAAAATAGAAATTGTAAATCATTGAAAGATTTTGAAAGTTTTTAACATTTTGCAAGATTAGTATTTGTACTATGTTACAGTTCCTGCAAATAAACATGCAAGAGATAATAAATTTCATTTATAAATCATAAATTAATTTGCCATGAATTTCTATAAACTTAAGTTGGCACTTGACGAAATATATTGAATGTTCTCAATGTTTCTCTCAAGGAAAAACCCCAACCAGGTGGACACTAGGACCTTTCGAGTCTTAATGGAGGTGGCTGAGCTCCACAGGAAGCACTTGGGTGGGCAGCTGCTCTTTGGACCTGATGGGCTTTTGCATATCTTTCTGGGTGATGGGATGATCACTCTGGATGATATGGAGGAGATGGACGGATTGAGGTGATTCTGCCAACAATGTACAGCAGAAGCATCAGCTTCTAGTACTGGAGGGTCACAGCAAACATAGCAAACCCTTACATATGATAGTGCATTAGAAACACTAATCCACACACTCTCTAAAGCTCTTAAACCATATGATCAGAATCCAACATTTGATTTGATAGGATGTCTTTGACCTTGATATTAGCTACATTCCTCTGATTCTGTCAACCTACTAAGAGAGAGATTTGCTGCTGCAGTGATTTCACTGGATCAGTTCTGAGGGTGGACGTAGACATGGACCACTGCTCCACTCCCTATGTCATACCAGGGGACAACCCATACTTCAACAGCACCAATCAACCACCAGAAATCTTCGCCCATGGACTGCATGATCCTGGCAGGTGGGTGACAGTATGATGATGCTTCATAAATTTCAGAACAAAGAGCAAGTCATAAGTATAATATGGAGAACTGCTGAGGTTTGGTTTAATCTATTTTCTAGACCCATCTGAATTTTGTTTTGTTTGCTTATGCTACTTTTGCTACCTTCCTATACTTGATTCAGAGAGAAAGGTTACATTTTGTAATCTCTTAAAAAGTGGGTATAGTCTGTAACTATAGATGGCTGACAAATTAAAGGATCTGGTGGCTCTGTTATGCTATGTGGGGCATTCATTTATCATGCTGGCAAGGTTTGGCTTGACGTCTCTGCTTAGAGGGAAACATCATCTGTAAATCAATACAATGATCTTCTGACTGATCACCTTTACCTTATGATGAAACATTTCTATCCTGATGGGCATGGTCTCTTCCAGGATGAATCCACCCCATCTACATGGCACAAGGGTTCACTGATGTGTATTAAAATCATGTAAATTATATACTATGGCCGTCATACTGACCAGATCTCAACCCAGTTGAAAATCTATGGGAGATTTTGGAGCGATGTGTTAAGACAGCGCTCTCCACCATCATCAATGCACTAACCGAGGGAATATTTTTTGAAAGAACAGTGTTCTTCCCTCCAGGAAAGTTGACGTCAAGGCATATTGAAGCTGTTCTGGTAGCTTAATCATTTGTCACCCATCTGTAGGCTATGTTATCATCAAAAACTATTCACGTTCTGGTACAATTTCTGGTACAATGCCTTAAAATTCTTGGAAACAGGACTGACTGAGTGGAATAATGCCAAACTGAGCTTTTTTTTATGGAAATTTATTCACAGCAAAGAGTTCGAGAGAAAAAGATTTTAGATTAGACTTGTTAGAAATATTATCTCTGTTGTACCAATGCAAAACCAAACAATTGTATATTGGGCACCAACCAAGTCTTTGTTGCTGGAATACATTTGGAATAAGCAGAAATTGGGGTTAATCAGGATTTCACTGGCTTTATACAAACACTACTATAAGCTGCATATTCCACACAGCTCTCATAAGTAATACACACTGTGGTCATGCTATTGGCTAATGGATGCCCTAATCACCATCCTGTCTTAGGTGTGCAGTGGATAAACTTCGCATGGACACCAATGGGAGCCTCCTGATCTTGTGTACTGATACAACAGGAAGAAACACAACAACAGGAAGGATCCTGCAGATCAGCAAAGGGAAAGATTATGGTATGTCTGTCTATATTAGTAGAGCTCTAACTGTTAACTAGTTTTCAGCACTAGTTTTCATATCTTTATAACCACATGAGCATTATTCAGGACGTTTCTCAATCACCACTGTTTCTAAAACCATCAGTACAGAGTTGTAAGTTCTAATTTCTAGGACACAATACTACATTCTTTTAGAATATGATAACATGGCCTTTGAGGCATCTCCAACTGTGGAGGAGAAATGAAGAACATAAATACTTTGAATGGGTTATACAGTGTTGCCAGGGGAATGCAAGTTTGTGTTCATGAATATGACATATCATTGTCAGACACAATTAGCATGTAGATGGTGCTTTGGCACAGTTCAACCCACATTGTTGAGAGCCTAATCAATACCAGAAGATCTCAAGAATGTTATTTCCTTTCGAATCTAAGAATTAGTTGGCTTAGATGGTTACACATCTGCCCCCATGGGCAATGTTCATTCTAGCATATGGCCCCATCCTAGTATATACCCCAGCAACACATGCCCCAAAGAAGGTCTACTAAATGGGCAAATTACTGGTCCTTTTACACTATTAAAACATCACCATGCTGAAAGTGTAGGTTCATTAAACAGCTCTGAGTAGTTTTATAACACACTGACTGCAACATTATAATACTGGCCATTCCCAAAGCTGCCATAACTTATGTTGCTATACACACTGTCTCAAACACACAGTACACAAACTCTTGTTAGAAACTGGACCCTCCCTCACACAAGCTGGATGTTAATGATGCCATTTTGTGAAAAGGAGCACAGTCAGCTACCCATAAAATAAAGTTGTCTTTAATGTTCCCAAGCCAATGGGTCATTAAAACCCTCCACCTTTGGCATTCTGAAAGATTGTTGGAAATATGGGATATACGTTTCTGTTTCTCAAGTAGGCAAATAGTGCCTTTGTTAAAGCTATGCTGTGACATAGTGTGATATAATAGGAGGATGCAAAAGGTTTGAAATCAAGACACTTAAGTAACATCTGAATCATAGCTTGTGTGTTTCATAGACCATGTTCTTTCCATTACAATACAGAACTTTAAAGTCTATTATGGCCTATTATATAAGTATGCAAAACATTTTATAAACTAACATTGGTACACTGTTTCTTTTCAGATAATTAACAAGATATGTTTGTGTGTTTTTTTCTGATAGAAAATGAACCATCTATTTTTGACTTGGAGTCTATTGGTGGTGCAGTCCCAGTTGGTGGATTCATCTACAGAGGCTGTCAATCAAGAAGACTTTATGGAAGTTATGTATTTGGTGACAAAAATGGGTAAGATAATTAAGATTATTAAGATAATTAAGCCAATACTAATTGTGAATGGTTGCATGTAGTCACAAAAATAAGTTAAGTAAAACAGATCTCCTTAGCCTTTTCCTCTGAAGTAATTGTAACCTAGGATTAGGGAGTTAGCTCTAATCTGTATGATTGCAGATGTCAAGTGAGATCTTTCCGGTGGTTTTACATGTCCAAGTATACACATTTCCACCCACCCATAGAGGAAAATAGATTATTTTTTCAGTGACATTGAGATTGTGTCATTTGTTCACAATCTCATATCCTTAACACTTCAAACTAACACTAACACAACTGCTGTGTTATTCAAACTCATCTGATATGTACTAATTCTGTACAACAATTAAAATAAGGTGCATACTCTACTTAAAAAATGACTTGTTTTTGGAAACTTAACTTATTTGAATTGTCCTGAGTTTTTTTTATGTAAAAATTTTGTTGCTCTTAGAAGCCAGATTTTACAAATGTTAAATCTGTTCTCAGTGACATGATGATGAAATTTGCACCATGTTGGTATTTCAGAAACCTCAGAATACTCCAGAGACCTACTGAGGACCGGCCGTGGCAAGAGAAGCCATTCTGCCTTGGAAGTAGCAGTTCGTGTGGTTCTACATTGGTAGGCCACATCCTGGGGTTTGGAGAGGATGAACAAGGTAAGTGCAAACTCTGTTTTCTCTCTTAGATAATCATTCTGATCGCTGTTGAGCATGGGTTTGAGATACAAATAATCATTATTATTATTCTTCAGTACCTTGTTCATTAGTCCAGATTAGTCATTTTTGAAATAATAATAAAAAAATTTTGGATACAGGATGCTGGATACAGATGACCTTGAGGCAAAAAGGAGTCAAATTTTAAAAAGACATCTCTGTGATACAGAGCAGGGATTGCCGGGGTCACAGTGGAAAGCCAACTCCTACTCCAAAATACCTTTCCTCCATGGCACATTCCATTATGACAGAGTACTTTAACTTCCTGACACATGACTTCCTCTCTCTTGCTGCTGACAGAAGATATGACCAAGATTCAAAGGTCAGAATGATTTGTCAGTGACTAGGGTTTCCATTTGCAATTAACTTCCCCAACCAAACCACAAATTTAACCTCACGCCCAATGATAACAGCCTCTCTACTCTCTAGAAGAGTCATTTATCTGGACTGTGTGCCAAGTTCGATGATGAAGTTCCTCCATGTTAGAACATAGGGATTGGATTGCAGGCCTCGCTGGAAATCAAATCTCCAAGTGACTCACAGCAAGCCTGTGTTCCATCATAATGTACAATCCCGCTTGACCTCTTATCACAGGGGAACATGAACTACTTGTTCCAAATGCCTAGAATGAGCAGAGTAAGGCACTATCCTTTTGCCATCCAAACAGTGGAGGTCTTCATGGGAGGGCAAGATACTATTTGGTGCTCAGACATTAGAGGGATTCTTTCAAAGGGTTGGGCTTGAGGCCCAAGTGAAAGTTACTTGCAAAATGCAGCTCTGCAAGCTACAGAACTCACAAAAACACCAATTCTAAGGATCCATTTGATTCTTGATCCACAGGAACACGGTAGAGGGAAGACAATTTTATTTGACTAGATCACAGGTGGATCGGGTGTGTTGGGAACAAGAAAAATATGCAGGACAGGGGGTACTCCAGGACCAGGGTTGGGAACCTGACCTAGCAGATGAAGCAAGCCTTGTACTCATCACATCCTCATGGTTTCCCTATCTCCCTTTTCACCAGGTGAGGTCTACATCTTGGCATCCAGCAAAAGCTTAGCCATGCAGTCACACAGTGGGAGGCTCTACAAGCTGGTGGACCCTAAAAGGTACAGAAAGTTTGATTATTACAAAGCTCTTTCCACTCTTGTGCCTAGATGATAGAACTCTTCCGAGACCCACTAACCTGCAGAACTTTTTCCAAACTTCTGGACACAGCTCAATCAACCAATCTCTTTATAAATATTAAAGTAACATTGTATTTACAAGGTGACACAATGATGCAGCAGGTAGTACAGCTACAGGTTTCAATCCTGAGCTTAGGTTACTGTCTGTGTGGAGTTTCTATGCATGTTCTCTCCATGGGCTTCCTCCAGGTTCTCTGGTTTCCTCCCATTTCCAAAAAGATACCAGGAAGTGAAATGGTGAGTCTATTCTTAGGTGTGAATAGGTGTGCGCATGGTGTACTGTGATGGAGTGCCATCTCATCCAAAGTGTATATTCCCACCTCACGAGCAGTATTCCTGGGATAGGCTCTGCACTGCGATCCTGACCAGAATAAAATGGTTACTGAAGATGAATGAATGAATGAATTCTTGCCCCACTGTCAAGGTTTAATATCTAATAACTGCATAGAATTAGAAATGGAATAAAGGGACCATTCATGGTAGATTACGAGACAAAAAAATCTGCTTTAAAGCAACATAGTCAGCAATATTCAGCACTAGTTCTTCTGTCCTCAGTCCAATAATGTGAGCCTGGACCATTTCAGCATCCCCATGATGTAATGTCAAATTATTATCTTGCGAAATAAGACTCTGGTTTCTGTCCACCACTCATTTTTGGTGATCACCTGCATATTAAGCTTACAACAAGAAGAGTGGAATGAGAGCTTGGGATTATTGTAGCTTTTTTACATTCTTTAGCTCGAAGTACACCATACTCTCTCTCTCTTTCTTTCTCTTTCTCTTGCATGCACACACATAAGAACTGTGCCCCTTTAAACAAATCATCACACAACTGCCGGCCTCAGCCAACACAAACCTCAGCCATAATTGGAGAGTAAGCATACCATTTCCAAATGTTAGTGTAATGTGTTTCTAACACCAACACTGTCAGGGCAGTTCAGGCGTCACTGGTTAACTGGGAAGCATGTGTGGTCTGCTGGGATATTTTCCGAGCTTTGACGAGACTTGCACACCTGTCATCAACAGGAGGGATGTTTTCCTTATAACAGCAGAGAACATTCATATGTCAGGGAGTGTTCAGAGCTGAATCCACCCAAAATCCAACCGTATACTATCAAGGGTCTTGCTATTCGCAGGTTAACATGATCAATAGAGCAGACAGAAACCGGAGCAGGCAGGAATTACTGAAAGTATCTTCCTTACTGAAAATATAGCATCATCTTTTCCCAGGTGTTTTTGCTTTTTTGAATTGTTTGCATTGGGAACATGCTAATGATCAAATCAATTCTCCTTTCTTGCTTCTACAATATATGTAATTCTTTGGAACTTTCTCTTGCATGTGAGAATACTCTAGAAGCCAAAGAAAATATGGTTCTGCCTTAATTTAACATATCCCAAAACTGAATTCTTGAGCCATTTTCTTTTCTTGTCGAACATACAATCAGAACAAGCACTTTTCTAAATACTCCAAGGCAATGACAGTGCCACCCAAGTCTAACTCAATTAATTATGCAACAGATGTTTCCTCCTTGCCCAGGCCCCTTGCACTCTCTTTATTTTATTTATGTTTTTTGGCAATGCTGCATTTTTTCCAAGGAACAATTCTTTCCATGATTGATTGGGGTTGTTTAGTCTGTAGGAACTACGGTGTTGGGTGTGCTGATTTACACACTCTGTCAGTTTGCAGGATCTCGTTACCAAATGACGGAGAGCGGATCACACTACTAACCTCACTTGAACCATCATGACGGGTGGTCTTGCATTGATGTACCTGCAACTTCATACCATCATAGACATTCTGTGTTTTGGTCTTGCATCTGTCAGAATTGAAGGGCTTCAAAACAAACATCATGTTTTGATTTCGATTTGCTGTGTTGTTTTTAGTGAATAGTGAGGCTTCGGGCCTGAGGGGGGAATGCATCACATCCAATGAAATGTCCAAAATGTTTCGATAAACATGTTACAACAGAGTGACTCCGTCCATCCATGTTTGTTTAGCAGTGCACTAATGTTGAATAATAAATAGGCGGTGTTCCTGGGATAGGCTCCGGATCCACCTCGACCCTGAACAGGATAAAGCATTTACTGAAAAATAATGAATGTTTTTCTTGCTTTTTACAATGCCCAAAGGAACAAATGTTTTCTTATGTCACCCGACTTGCCACTTGATCACAGAATGTCATATAATCCTATAGCTGTGACTGGACAGGACTTTTAGTAAGCAACACGAAAGAAAATTTGAGCAGACGGTATTTAGATGTGCTGAGTGCTTTACGAGAATGTCCACTTGCACTTTTGTCGTCGAGGACATCCCCGCTGTGCGAGAAAAACTCTTTAATTCCATTTCTGACAGTTCATAAATTGAAAAGTCACTCTCCCCTTTAAGCCCAGTAGGAAGTCTATTAGGTCAAAAGCAGTGGAAAGCCTAGACGCTTTGCTCAAGTTTCTTACCTGCCCACTATTGAAATATTTTTTTTAATTTCATTAATCTACAGACCAGCACAATTTCACAAAATCTGCAAGACAACAAAGAAGCTAATAGCTTTTTTCCATCTAAGTAATTCTAAACTCCTAATAAGCAGTCAGCTGGCTGCGGTGGGTCCTTTTTGGTCACTAAGCCTTACAATGGACCCTTAGAGCATACTGTAAAGTAAAACATAGTATATAAAGCATACGTTTCATGCAGATTTTGCCCTTTCAGTGTATTGGATTTCAGTGCTGAGCTCTTGTGTTCTGAATGGGCTTTTTAGAAGCCTTTTAATGAAGTACTTTCGTTATGGAAGCCACAAATCACTTCAGGCCTTTCTCTAGAGGCTAGGAGGTATGCACGTGTGTGTGCACAAGTGAGCGAGAAAGCCAGAGATGTGTGAAAGAAGAAGTAGGATACAAATACGTCTAAAAACTGTTCACATTTTCTGGTTCTATAACCCCCAATTCTTCACCAAAGACCCCATTATTTGACTTTGTCCCCTAAATCTCACAAACTCTCCACCACGTCCTTTCCTTTGACAAAGACCCTTTGCAGTGTCACTGAATGGCCTACAGCTACAATACACAGTAAATTTTTCTGACACAATGTACTCACAAAGACTGCCGGACAATAGCAAGAGATGACAAAAAAAAAGGATAGGGGGACTGCAGTGAGCAGCGTGACGAAGCTCATTTTGGCATAGACGATGTACGTAACTCCCACAGTACACCCCACTGCTTGGATAACTCCACTGTTTTATTGTCAAATTCAGCAAGTTAAATCCCAGGAAGTAAAACTGTCTTCTGAGAAAAATGCACGTATTGTGGGACTCTTAGGTTTTTGTATGTGCATATTGTTTTGCTGATGGTATCACAGTGGCAATGGGAAAAGATAATCCATTCTTAGGTTCTGTCATGAAGGATTATATGTCGATGCACCAAATATCATATTTACAGTTTTATATACATAGGTTTATGTATAATCTATTAATCTATCATAATCATAATCTATTTAAAAATGCCAAACAAATTTGATGAAAAATAAACACTACACGCATTCCACAATCTCTCTGTTCACACTACTAAGCGACGAGTCGACAGGCAACCATTCATTTTCTATATACAATGCAAGAGACTTAGCTGTGATTACAGTAACAAAGCAACAAGATGACAATTTGAATTGATATTTTCTTAATTCTGTGCCAATTATGTATGAGCCATTAAAGCAAGAAATCCTAGCATTGGCTGAAGTGATTCCTCGGACCAGCCAAGTGGCAGTCAGACGTGTAGTTTGTTCCTCACTCAGAACTTTAGTTGCTACGCGCAATTTGTTTCCACTTTGCTGTTACAGTATACACGCCGTTTCATTCAAAGTGTACAGAGACATTACGAAGAAAAATAAAGCTTGGAAGGAAATAGCAGAAATCATGGGTGCCTCCGGTGAGTGTACATAGCTAGAACAGTTAGCTTGCTTTGCTAATCTGGCAATAAAGCTAGCATGAAGCCTAGCATGTAACATATAAGTCAAGCAACCAAGTTTCAGACTACTTAGACTACATTATTTAATTTGTGATTACCTAGTAATTTATAAGCTTTACAAGATGTAGAAGCTACGTATATATAGTTACTAGGGTTCTACATCTGGGAAAAAAAAGTTGGACAGTGCACACACACTAGAGACAAACTACAAGTAAGACGAGTGGGTTGTCAATTAATAGTGTGAACGTAGAGTTTGTGTTTTTCATAATAGATTGAAATAAACAAATCGATATCACAGTGCAAAGCTGAAATGAATTGTGAGGCACCGAGAGTTTTCCACTCTTAATACGCATTCCATTCTTCACTGATTTCATCACCTGCTGGAATCTTGTTGTTAGAGACTCGTAGTGTACAGGACCCTTACTACTATCGGTACATTACTGTAAGTTTCCAATCTGAACTAGGATCAGGATACTCAAAGAGCCGGACAAAGAGCATCCAAGCAGCTGATGTGTTCAGCCTCCTATTCAGTGCAGAGGAATGGCAGGCTCCAGGAAGGCCTTAAACTAATAAGCCATGGCCCTCCTTTAATTTATCAGTCTGTGTTTTATGCAAGTGGCCTCCCAGAGTTGATACATTCCCACAGTGCCTGTTGACCCAGCTGCCTTTGTCAAGGGCTGCAGCAGCAGGTGTTGTTTTCACGGCCACCCTGCCAGTAATGCAAACTGTTTAGTAGCTGCGCTGACCCCCGCGTCATTAACGGCGTTAGCCCAATCCTCCGGGGAACCACCTCTTTCTCTCCTTTCTCTTCCTCTCTCGCTCTTTCTTTTCCACCCTCCATCTCAGTTTCTTTCCCCTTATTTCTCTCGTTCTTTTTTTTTTTGTTTTAACAACGTACAGCCTGTCACAACAGCACAAAAAACGTGCGGATGAGAGAAAGGGGAGAGTTGATGCGGGTGGTGAAAGCAGCGGTGGGAAGCATGGGAACTACCCCCTGCCACCCCCTTCAGATCCCCTCCACCCCATCCCACCCTTCGAATACAGCCTGCCAGAAGCCCCTTGTTACCACCCTACTCCTGCCATCAGTCACTGAGGCTGTCAGGCTGGTTCCAGCATCCCACACACACACACACACACGTATATACTTAAGTCATGAATTCCTCTACCCAAAAGCCTAAAATATACCAAAGGGAGTTATCTTTCCCTCTCATATATATTTAATATCGTCAGTAATCAACACTCTTTCTCATGCAAAGGATTCTTAAACAATTTGTCACATAAGAACCAAGAGAGCACTAAAGTGTAGAGAAAGGCCTAAACGGTGGCTTGCTTTCAGTTTTCCACTTTCCTCACATGCTGGCCACCTCACTTTCCCAGGCACCACTCCCAGTGAAACACACAGGATGTGAACTAACTAAGTGCTCTTCAGCCTGTTCCTCATAGTCACTGCTTCATTGGAGTCCAATTACAGTGTGCGAGTATGTGTGTATGTGTGTGCCTGTTGGGTATGTCAACAGGTCTGCCTGCTCAGTAATAGACAGCCTTGAAGAGATTCGCCTGGCTCATTAGCCGGTGTGTGGAGGCATTAGGTTGTTTGAAGAGCTGCAGCTCTCACAGTTTCATTAGTAGCTACTCAGCGTGATGGCGAGGTTTCGCCTTCGAGCCCCATTACACACAAAACGGTACTGTTTCCACTTCCAGATGTTGCCAGGCCAAAAGAAACGTGCCGTCATCCATCATATGAAGTCTTCATTGCTAGCAATAATAATTTTCTTTCCATGCTTGCATGTTTTCGCATCTTGAGACAGTGGGATATGTATCCACCCTGATCAATATGTGCCTCAGGGTGTGTATTTATCATTGCTTAAGTAATAAATAAAGCACTTGGCGGCGTGTTGTTATAGGAAAATAGTAAATGAGGGGGGTGTGATGCAGCCTGACACAAAGCGGAGTTACTCTTACCACCCCGAAGTTGATTATTTTCCAATATCAACACGCCCTGAAGTTGGTTAGTTCCTGTTATTCCTTACATTATAACAGCATCACTTTTTTCTCTCTCTCTTGAAGTTAACAAGACAAAAAAAAATGCCCATTCATGTTGCCAAAACCCGCAAAGCACAAATTCTTGGAAAACTTAGCTATAGCTTTAACTCTGACTGGGCTGGCACTGGAGACTCCTTTCAAAAGTGTTAAATAATCCTCTCCTCACAGAAAATGTTACAATATCAATGTTTATCAGTGGCAACATGTTTTCTAATTGGTTTATTATTAGTCTTAGATTATGGGAAGTGTCCACCACCACATTCCTGTGTAAGTTGTTGCTATAGAAATAAGAATGTATTAGAACGAGCGCATTAATATTAACCTGTGATTTGCACCTGCAATACTGCCAGAGCTGTTGTTAGATAAAACTGATCAATACCTTCTGACCAATCAGATTTGAGAACTCAACAATGCTGTGTTATAATAAATGATAATTGCTGGGAGGAATCTAATCCTACAACTGCTTTTAACTGCTCATTTCTTGTGTTGAAGTGGTTCTTAGTAACAGTGTGGTGAACAGTGTGTGATGTTCCTACAGGCCTCAGGTACCTAAGGAATGCCGGCGGCCAGCAGAAGCTCCGGAGATGCTTAGCAGCTCCTGTTCTCGAGAATGCAGAAACGGACACTGCACCCCCACCGGCAAATGCTGCTGCAGCAACGGCTGGGAGGGTCCCTTCTGCTTAAGAGGTGAGACGCATACAGACACACACAAATACTCTTACATATTATAATTAATACTGGTGTTAGAATGTCAAAGATGTGGAGAAATCATAAATTCTTCTGCTCATCCTTCACAGCCAAGTGTGAACCTGCTTGCCGAAACGGTGGTGTCTGCATCGAACCCAACAAGTGCTTCTGTAAGGAAGGTTTCTCTGGGGCGCAGTGTGAGAAAGGAGAGCGAGGCGTACAAGAGGATCGGGAAAAAGATGGCATTTTGGATCACATCATTGACATGACATCATATCTGCTGGACCTCACCAGTTACATCGTCTAGATAGGGCAGGGAGACTGAGCTCCTCTACTCTGATCTGAAGGTGGAACTTTAAGGAGGCGTTTTTGAGGGTTTGCCTTCAGGACACCAACACCCCAACCTCCAACTGCATCCAATCTTCATTACCACAATCATCACCGACTGCCCATGTGGTGGGCCATCACTGGTCAACTAATGCTGGTACTTACTCCCAAATTTGGTTGATGCATTCAAATTCTTGTTGTTTGGGTAAACCACGTGGACTCATCCTGACATTTAGCAGGTTCCATTTTTTCTATTAAATTATTGACAAAGATCCCACACTGAGATTCAGTGCAAATAATATTGGTTCAGAATTATATCTGCAAATTTTGCTCCACATTTCTGATATAGAAGCACTGTCCCATGCATCGTGTTACACATCCATATACACACATAGCGATACAAGTGGGTGTCCAAGAGACGCCTTTACACAATGCTAAAGATTCCAGCACTCAGTGCTTTAGCTATGTCTTTGCTGTGTATCCTTCAGGACTCAGCCCTTATTCCTGCTTCTAAGGTCTCCCAGTGAAAAGGACCCTTCAGATGCCTCAAATCACTGGACTCACAATCTAAGCTCAGTTTGGACAGTCTGTATAAAGCCTGCACATGGCTGTAAACCAATTGTGCAACCAATGAAAGACAACTCTACAAAATCAAGACCTGTAATCAAGGCTCACTCTGGGAAATCAAATGGACAGTCTACCTGACTGAAACTCGCCACAGGAAGTCAAGATGGCCCTGGATCCATAACCTCACACCAAAGGCTTAGCCGAATAACCAATATGATTTAAAAATATATATATATGTGCGAACAGAATGTTGTATCTATTCATTTGATAAATCTCAGTTTATCCCACTCATCATCAAGATTAAAAAAAGGAACTGGTGACAATACATAATGCTAGTGTAATTCCAGCAATATTCATGGAGTCACTTAGTTGGGACTTGATGCCAGTCTATTTAAAGTTTGGTCTAGGCCATTAATAACTCTTGGAGAAAAGTCTTAGTAAAAAAATCAACTCAAACCTGAAGACGGCTGCAATCAGTGTGTACTTTGTATCACAAAAAAGTTGCCAATCAATCGAATGTTTTTCAACAGTCACTTTGATTCCGATATTCCTACCGATTTTCTTTATTCTTCATGACCATGCACGCTGCTTTCGATATAAATAATGTATCATAGATTTACATACATTTCATTAGGTTTGTGTATGTTTTGTTGTTCCTGTTTGAACTTCAGCAAAGAAACAAGCTAGTTTTGTATAAATCTTGTATGTAAGACCATTTTCACAGCAGTATTTTTTAAGCTAGTTACACTGCCACGAGTATAAAAGAATATAATATTAACGAATAATAGATTACCATCATTCACTGGGATCTTGTTTTTAATTCATCAAAGATCCATGTGTCTTTTTTTTTCAATCACTGAATGGTCTTCAGTTAATAGTGTCAAAAGGGAACAAGCATAGTGCTGTACATTTCTGATAGTACTGTACTAAGATAAGTACTACTTAGCTTTGCAAAGTAATATAGTATTACTATTGTTTCAATAGAGGAAGGTTTATTTTTTTAAGTGTAATAATATATGACAGGGGAGAGTATTACTAGAGAGCAGTTTTACATTAAGCCTATGGATTCACATTGTGTATTTTCTCGCAAAAAACATTTCCTGATTTCTTTTTCATACATAGAAAAAAGCTATCGTAAACATATCTGGATTTCTCTACATTGTGCATAGCATTTTGATTCAATCATGAGATTATTAGAAGATGTTTATCTCTATAAAAAGTAGATTTAACATTGGTAAGTGATGCAAGTCAGTGTTTTCCTTTTGATAATGACCCACTGTACTGAGTATGTGAAAAAAGAGGCCTAAAGGCAGAAACAGGAGAATGTGTAATCATATACTCTAAGCATGAGTCACCAATAAAATGAATGATACTGCCAATGGAACATTCCACATTGCAAAAGAGTGTGTGATTATCCTGACTGATTAGAGGTTCCCCCATTGCAAGCAGACAACCTAAACAGATTTGACACTTATATGATACAAAAAAAACCCTGATTTTATATTTATATAATACATAAAACTTGTTTTAAGTCTATATTTGCTAAACCTACTGCTACTCAAATTGCATTAATTCATCACTGTTGAACTTGAACTTGAATTTTGTACATTATCGACCACCACTAGTATCACACGTTGCAAATAGTGGACATTCAATTTGAGTAATTTACTTCAAATGCATCCAAAGAGATGGAAATTTCCTCTATTACATTTACTCTGAGAAACATTTGCCTCTCATTTGATTTCATAAATCAGGATCATATGTGTTATTTAGTATACCGTATCATTAGTTACCCTTTTTTCTGCTCTCAGTGTGGCTGAGAGCGTTACTTTCTTTTGAAGAAGTACACTAACGACGGTATGTTGTCTCTGATGTGAAACTGACTTCATTGCTTTCCGTAAATGTAAGGAATCTATGCTGTAAGTCTATTCTGTAATATTAGCACTTAATGTGAAACTTGCATTGGAGCTGCTGGGAAGGTGTCATGTGAATAGAGTAACCCATTTTTTTTGTTTGTTTTACTACATTATTTAAGTAGTTATGCCATAAAGTTATTTAAGTTGTCTGCAATGTTTGTTCTGTTTCATGTGAAGAATTTGATCATGTATTGTAAATAAAACTAGGGCTATCTTGGTGTCTTCCCAAAAGTATCATTATGTTTATTAAAGTGTATAGCATGTTTTAAGAAAAAAAAAACAGATGCAAGACTGTTTTTTTTCCAATACACTCAATGAATGACTGTGCAGTAAGGTATACAAAATTGTGTCTACAATGAGGAACATATTTAATAAGAATATATTGTTATTCAGTAATGTGTGTTATTACTGAAGAAAGTGTACCAAGTACTATTGAATTCTCAATTCTGATTGGTCAGATGGTGTTGATTCATGTTCTATAACAAGGCAAATCACAGGTTTATATTAATACACTTGTTATTGTTTCTATAGAAACAATGTACACAAGCACAATCCACATAAACAGATTTTTTAAAACATATATAATAGATGATATGGTGAAGTGGAGATTTATATAACATGGAATATGGAAGGAGTCTCCAGTGTCAGTGCTTTGTAACAGTCAGAAGTAAAGCTTTAATTTTTCCTCCATGGGAAAGTCTTCAGACGTATTTGCGCTTTCTGGTTTCTCCAAGCTGTGTGTTTTCGACTTATTAACTTCAAAAGAGTGAAAAAAAATTGCTGGTGAGGGAACAACTGCTTTAAAGCTGGAATTATATACAGTTGTATGAAAAAGTTTGGGTACCCCTGGGCAAATTTTTTATATATACAGTTGTTAAAAAAAAAACATTATTCTGCAAATGTTAGTGTACATTTACTTTACATTTGATGAACTTAAAAAAAGAAACAAATAAAATACTTATTGTGGCATATGCAAAAATTTGGACACCCTTTCATTTGTAAATTCTCAGAACTTGTCAGGAATAACAATTTCAGAGCATTATAAATCTCAGCTAGAACTGCCTGTCATTTAGGCAAAGCAAAATCCTCATATGACACTAACGACATGCCAGAAGGTTTCGCTGTCACAGGAGTAGTGATACAAGTGTAACAGTGGAACAGGAAACAATGCAAATGTAGATGAAAGAATGGATTCCAGCAAATTCTGGAACCAAATGTGACGTAGTCTTTCAAGAAACTGAAGCTGAAAAGAGGCTGGCTTCTGCAACAGGACCATGATCCAAAACATACCTCAAAATCCACCATGAACTACTTTAAGAAATGTGAGGTCGAGTTTTTGGAATGGCTGTCACAGTCCCTGACTTTAACATAATTGAAAATACGTGTGTACATCTTAATCATGCTGTGCATGCAAGATGACCCAAGAAGGAAGAAAATGTAGGTGAAAATTCCTCAAACAAGACTAGAAAGACTTTTCTTTTTTAAAATAGTTTGCTGCCAAGGTCTTCTTTTCACTTCAGAAATCAATAAAATATGTAATTTGGGCAGGGGTGCCCAAACTTTTCATACAATTCTAAGTGATAACAGGAACAAACTTGTTTTGTGGCCATTCCACATCATTAAATGTATTTTAATGTTAAACTGTAAATGGATAAAAAGCATGTTGTTTTTTCATTAAATAAGTACAAAATAACACATAACAGACCATGCGGAAATAATCCATCCCAGGGTAGCGTAATGCAACGATGCATAACACTAAGTGTATTATTTTCATGTAACTGCATGATCTGGAGTGTGTTATTCCGCTTATACTACAGCGATTTGCCAGCGATCACAATGTTTAATTTATTATTGAATGACACATCATGCATTTTAACAATTTAAAGTTAGATCTGATGTTGTGGAACGTCAGAGAGATAAGTTAGTTCCTGTTATTACTTACATTATAGCTGCAATAAACAGTCATTCTCTCACCAGCCTTTCTCTTTATCTCTCTCTCTCTCTCTCTCTCTCTCTCTCGAAACTAGAGAAAATAGAAAGTGTAAAACTTCTCTGTCCTGAAGACTTTCCCATCCTGGGAAACTTTACAAGGGTCCATGAGTGTTACAAAGTGCTAGCACCGGAGACTCCTTCCATACATGTTAAATAACATTGTTAAATAAAACATTTGGGGTTGGATAATGTAAAAATTTTTGCTTTTTGTTAATGAAATAAAAACATTGTTTTTGGGTGTCGACTCAGATTTTCATACCTGGCTGGGCTATTTGTATGCATGACTGAGCATAGATTATCTGAAACTGTGTCCACAACAGGTACAAGGACACACTGAGAGGCTTCAGTGTGCACACAGTGTCCAGCACACATAAATATTTTAGCATCCCGCCGCAAATATATCAGAGAATATTTCTCTGTGCAAACAAACTATTGCTTTACGTAGATGCCCCTGGTGTCTGTTGTGGCTCAGTGCTGGGAAGTGTCTCATTCCTTGTGCGTCACTGGCCAAATTTCCAGTGAAGGTTTTTTTTTTTTCATCAACGTACAGTGCACAGAGAGACGTTCAGAGGACGCCAAGGAGGCCAAGGTGGCCGCTAGAGCAATATTTCAAAAATGTTAATCCAGAACTAAAACCCTGGATGCTGAATGCTACGCTCTCATACTGCTGTTACAATACCTGAAGAAGACAGGGTGACCTCAATCATGCAAACTTTCCATTTCCACTCTTCCACAAGGTGCGGATTTCGGGAAACAAACGCTATCAGATTTCAGGGGTGCACCCCAAATGCAAACAGCCTTCATATGAGTTGAGTTTATAGCACACAAAGATATGCTGGATCTAAATGAACGTTTGCGGTTTCGCTGTGCAGACTGACAGTGTTTAATTAAATTCTTCAAATAAATATAACACATCACCAGGGGAATATCACCAAATATCAATCAGATTGAGTGCTCGTTATCATAACAAATGAGGACCACCCACATCATCGAAGCCACCACAATGTATTCAGAGAGTCGCACGATGTCTGGTTGTCTGTTGAGTGTTTGGAGCCAACTGAAATAGCGAGAGCCAGTGCGATGGGGTACGTTTTAGTTTATGTGTTATCTGTGGCATGAATCATTTCTTTTCATTTGGAATGGTTTTCTTTCTGTCCCCCAAAGGGCCCTTGTCTGGCCATCTTTAATAAACAGTGTAACCCAGCACTGGGTAAACATGACGAGCCTGTATACTAAATATTTCTCAGACTTGGATGGTTGGTATGATAGAGGTATGTTACAATTCTTTGTACATGTACAGAAGTTATTCTTATGGATAATGGTTTAAAAACAATGACCAAGGATTAAAAAAAAAACAATTGTGATTTTGTACTCACGCTCTGGTCTCTATTTATTCAGGTTCATCTTCCTCGCACGAAAAGCCCTCATTAGCTTTATTATTTTTTTTTTTTTGGAGTTATAAGGTATAATCATTTTAAATAATGGACACAACTGTCTAATTGTATTGATATGGTTTGAAAGGGATTGAGTAAACAGCTGATGTAGTTTCCTTGCATGACAGTCCCTCAGTTCTGTATCTGGTCTTGTCACGGCCTTGATTGCACAGCGTATTCTGTTACTTCATGTGTTTACATGACTGAGTCATTGAGGACTACTGCTGCAGTGTGTGTGGCCGTGAACGAGGAATTCTGATATTCCTGTCAGTACACACTCACTGAGGAAGCCAGGGACCTGAACAAATTTGTGCCTTCGAGGTTTTACATTAACTTTGCTGAAGATAAAAGGCTTTAAAATGGAAAAACAACAACCTAATCATCGAGATAAGATGGATTTAAAGTGTGTAATTTTTTTTTTTACATTGGGCTTAATCTGTAACCGTGCTATTTATTACACAGATTCTATAAAGTCTCTTGTAGAATTATAAGCATCAATCATGAACATGAATAAAAACCATAAAATGACCTGTGAACTATAAATAGAACATTTGGGAGTGTGCTGTTATCAGAAAATAATCAATGATGGGGTGATGTGGTGTGGCTTGACACAAAGCTGAGTCACTGTTACCACAGTAAACTTGATTATTTTCTAATAACTGCACATCCTTAAGTGTTTTATTCCTCTTGCACCACTGTAATTTGCCAACACTAACAATTTATTACTTATTAAAGAATAACACGACATAATTTTAAGCAATTTAAAGTTAAGGTTGATGTTGTGGAACATCTACAAAACAACTTCCTGTTATCGCTTACGTTAAAGCAGTTATTCAGTTGTTTCCTCATCAATCTCTCTTTTTTCTCTCTCTTGAAATTAATAAGACAAAAAATGCAGCTTGTCATGTTGCAGAGAAACGGGAAAATGCAAAGCCCTTTGTTTTGAAGACTTTCCTGTTTTGGAAAACTTAACGTTCCAGATTTATCTCTGACTGTTACGAACTCTGACACTGGAGACTCCTTCCAAATATGCTAAATAAGCATATCCTCACCATATCAATGATTATATGTATATGTTTTTTAAATCCATTTATGTGAGTGTCCACTATACAAGTCCCTGTGTAAACTGTTACTATAAAAATATAACAGGATTCGCCTCGTAGCCGCAACTACTGTCAGAGCTGCTGTTATAGAAATTTAATGAGCACCTTCTAACCAATCAGAATCGAGCATTCAACAGCTCTGTGAAACTGCAATCTTTGGGTTCTTCTTTGCCTCCTTCACCATGATTCCACCTTATTCCACCTGTATCGTGGTCTGGGTCATGGTGGATCCTGTGCCTATCCTGGGAACATTGGGTGCAAGGCAGAAATACTCCCTGGATGAGACACCAGTCCATTGCAGGCCTAAAATAAATTCTATTAGTTAAAAAAAAATAGGTAAGTAAGGCAGTGTATGCCATTTAAAAAATTATACACTCTACATTGCTTAGTCCAAATTAACTTCCTTATACCAACCACGGTTTCTACACCTTATACCATCTGGTTCATGGCGCTTTCCCAATTTACATCCATCACACTCTGAACACAGCCAACAGATGATCCAACCCAAGCATGCATGGTTTTTATGTGTTGGCTAGAACATAAGCTCCATCAAAAGCCTTGGTCCTCCACTCATGTTTACTGCCTGTAAGCCGGTACGCTGACTCGCATCCATGAAATGATGCAATTAAGGTTCCCACTGGGGCCCAATCTGTCATGTAAACACACACCAAGCCCAATCTGATGGCAGGAGACTGGCAGGAGAAGACAGGTAAGTGTCAGGAAAGGAGGGCCAAGGGGATGGGTGTGGAGGAATGAGCTCATGGTCTGAGCTCCGCTGCTGCTCTGCTGTTAATTACCCGTCGGTATCAAATGCATCGGTTTGTGTGCGCAGGTACAGCTGTGTGTTTGCATAGTTTTAAACAAAAGTGTTTATATGTGAACATGTGCGTTAAAAGAGAGAAGGTGTGTCAAGGCCATTGTGTGCGGTTGTGAAACCAGACACTTGTCTTTTTTGTCTGTTTGTCTCAGCTGTGATCCCTTGAACAGCGAAGTAAACAACTGGATGGGTGGAAAGAGACCACCTAGGTAAAAGTTTCCATGCTGAGGTATCTTCACAAAGTGACTGCGCAATTTTTTCCAAACACATTAAAACAAGTTATGCAAATGTTTTATGGTGGTACTTGTGTAGAGTGGTGTTATATTAACCTGCACATGTCGCCGTTCATCTTGCCTACTTGCCTACTTTCTGTTTTTTGTTGTTTTTTTTAATCCGTTTGTGCTTTACAAAAGTGAACACAGCTAAATCAAAGAGTGCACTGCCAAAGTTTTGGCCCTACTGCACTGGTTTCATTGAGAATTGATTACTGAACATCCCAAAGCATAAGATTTTATGAGCCTAAAAATCTGAAAAAAAAAAAGCCTCTTATGAGACTTGAAGCTGCTACAGGCATGTTCTACGACCCATTATAAATAAACAATGCAAAACCACTGTTTAAACTTTAGCATTTATGGTAACTGTAAATAAATGTTATTATTATTTTAACACTCATTTTAACAACTTATTTTTATATATTTTTTTCCTTTATTCCTTTTTTTCTATAGGCGTACTGTAAAACACAATGAGCAGCATGCATTTTAACCCTTATATTTTATTCTTATAAAAGAACCATGAAATTTTTTAAACGTGAGCGTGCAATAATACTAAAAAATTTAGATTTTCCAACATTCTCCATGTGCTCAGCTCCATTTCTCTGACCTTTTTAAAAAAATCCTACTTGCACTTATATAGTTAGTTATATCAGTTATCAAAATGCTATATTGTGATAAAGCCATTTTGTCCTGTTGTTGAGAGTTACAAGGTGAAATGTATGTTGACAAAATGACCGGTGTTTGTAAATTTTAACCTAAATCTATGTCATTCCCCGCAGCTCTTCGAAGGCGTGGGTTGGGCTTTTGGCGCTCTATTTCCACCAGTGTTGTTGATATTCATCAGATGATGACAACAGAGAAGAGAAGATAGATCGTTTTTGCTTTTTGTTTTATTTGACATGTATGTATTGGTATGTAAGGAATGAAACGCTTAGAAACATGCTTTTACAGGAAAATAATCAAGGATGGGATGGTGTGATACATCCCAACATGAAGCAGAGCTACTCTTACCACCCTGAAGTTTATTAGTTCCCTATAATAGCACATCCCAATGTATTTATTTCTCTTATACCACAGCAATTTGCAAAAAAACTCATACTTTTTATACATTTATAGTTACATTTAATGTTGTGGAACACCCACAAAACAAGTTAGTTCCGGTTATAAGTTGCATTACAGCAGTTACAAACAGTCATTCCCTCACCAGCCTCTACATGTTGAACGTAATAAGACAAAAACCCAGCTGTCATGTGACCGAGAAAGTGCAAAGCCCTCCATCCTACAGACTGTCTGAAAACTTAAAGTTACAGCTTTACATCTGATGGCTATAAAGTGCTGACACTGGATAGTCCTTCCAAAAATGTTAAATAAACTTCTCACAGAAAACTTCACATGTCAATTACTACACGGGTTTTTTTTTTATCCATTTGGGTGGAGCATCTGCCAAACAAGTCCCTGTATACGTTGTTACTATAGAAATGATACCATGTTAGAATCACTGTCCAAGTGCTATTATAGAAAATGAATTAACACTTTTTCAACAGCATGGTTGTATAGAAAGGGTTAAGTTTTGGTCTGGGGCACTGGGACACAGTAGTTAAGAGAAAAGAAGGCTTATGGTAGGTGTGATATCAATACAATAATAATGCTGAATAATGCTATTATTATTAGCAAGCACTCCACAAAGAACAGAAAAAAACACTACTGATGTAGAATAAGAGATGTGTACTAGTGCATGTTCATTCAGATTAGTTTTTGTTAGTGTTCAGGTGGTTATCTGGTCCGTAAGGCCTGCGCACCGATGTGCGTGATGATGCCCTGTGCTTGTGTTGGCAGCTGGCACTCCGTAGTTTCTCTGAGCTTGAGGCGGGAGAAAAGAATGTGCTGTTTACAAACTGCATTCACAATGAATCAGAACAGTGAATGTCTGCTCGGTGCAGGCCACACGCACGCTCCTGATCCACATGTGCACGCACATGTGCACGCACACACACACACTTGTTTAATGGAAAACATCCTGATTCACCAAGAACACTGTCACGAGTTTTATTCTAATTTTAGTCATGGCTGTGTTCTCCAAATTAATTAATCACTATTAATCACAATATCTCCTAATGAATATCAGTGGAGTGTCGTGTTCCTCTCACATCCTTGATGAGGCCTGCTACTTTGATATCATTCTTCCTATTGGATTCACATCATTTGCATTTCCTTGGCACAGGATGCATCTTTTTTCCATTGCTTTAAAAAGACCGGCGCTCTGGTTTTCATACACAGACTTGTGTGGTGCTGTGTCGTGATTCCCCACACGAGGTGGTGCATAATATTTTCTAAAATCATCCTCAGCCCCCTCAGAGCTTTAATCTAAGCCAAATGATGCCCTTGCATTCCATTTCAAGCACCAGCTTTAAAGGAGTCCGGCTGTAGGTCAATGCTTTAGAGAAAACCCTTCAACACAAAGGATAAAGGCTCCCTCTGCTGAAGTCCTTCAACCAGGAATTCTGCTGGTTCCGACAAGACAAGGCCGGACGGCATCTAATCAGCTCATGGTAATTCCACTCTGCTTTTCAGATGCTTTCTCAACAAGTAGAGAAGAATTGTCTGAGTATCAACAAAAAAGGTGAAAAAATATTATATGCTCTAGATCACGGGTCGTCAACTGGTCAGATTGTTATCTGGATGTGAACCAAGCAAAGTAGTTCAGCAAATCAAACTGAACGTTTGAAAAATACCGTGGCAGAATTGATAAAATATAGTGCCTTAGTTCATTGACTTCAGCTTTCTAAACAAGAACCATCACAGCTTCTGTAACAGATCCTCTGTTGCAGTTTGTTGTAGCCAATCACAAGCATTTATTTTAAATTATTTAGCTGAAAACAGCTCAGTGTAGTGACCGGTTAGTGGTCATATATTCTCCCCAACATCCACATGCCAGTAGGTGATTTGGCTACTACCCTAGGTGTGAATGAGTGTGTGATTATGTGAGTACCCACCTCATGCCCAGTGTTCCCGGGATATGCTCTAGATCCACCGCAATGCTGAGAATAAAGCGGTTACTGAAGATATATGAATGAAGGCAGCTCATTAAACCAGGGAATAACTGCAGATAGAGACAAGACAAACATAATGTTTAAAAACTATTGGACAGAAGAATGTCTTTATTTTTTCATTTTCAAATTCAAAATAGACGTCTCATCTGCTCAGAGTCCGTGGCTCTAGTCAAAACTCATAATGTGAAACTCCACTACAAAACAAAATATAACCACTTCAGAGTGATGTGTTGTATTTATATCCATGAACTAATCACTAAAACTTAATCACTAAGCATTAAAAGGTAACTGTTGTCTCCATTCAGTCATGTTAGTTACTTATCAAGACCTTTACAAGCACGGAATTTTATGCAGCTGGACCTTAGATTTTCACAAATACCACTGCTCTAGATACTGTAATTAACACTAACAATACCACTGTCACCTCACATTTCGAGTTTCTGTGTCAGCAGTCTGCAAACCAAAGAAATTTCGCAGCCATTTTGACTTAACAGTTGCTATAACATAAATACAGTACAAATACCCAGCCACAGTCCATGCAATGCAATATTCATCCATGATACACCCATCCGTCTCCATGCAGGTGCCCCATCACACCCTCCAAACCCTGTGACCTGACCTCTGACCTCACACACCTGGGAGTCAGTTCTTTGCAGCGCGACCTTTGGCTATGGTGTGTCTGTCACTTCCAAGCACCTGTTAAACTTATCACAGTGGCAGGCTATTCTTCTTCATGGGTTCACAGGACAGCAGGTGATAAAATGCTTCCCATGCTCACATTTCAAGGCAAGTAAAAGCTTTCTCTTGTTTTAAATATCAAGACATTTAGCAAATCCAACTGTGGAAGGAGTAAGGTTTCAGCAGATGCTGCCAAAATCCGAAGTCTCTTCATCCAAAATGATAAATGGTCCAGAATAATGAGACACTTTGAGGTTTTAAGCCACTGTCTTTTCAGTGCAAACAGAAGGTGGCAGTCAACCCATACAACTGAACCAAATCAAGACTTCTTTCCATATTAGCATAACCATTGACTTTCCCCAGTCTGATCGCAACTCAAAAGACAATCGTGAACATTTTCCTGTTTTCAGCACCTTGGAATCACTGTACAATCCATATTACAATTTGAAATCCTGTTTTTTCCTTCCCAAACCTCAAAATCAACCACTTTGACCGCACATTAATCTGAGCAGAAGTGCACTGTCATCCACTGAGATGGATGAGCTTCAGAGGCTCTCATCTTACAGATGAAGTGGGTCATGTGGGGATTCGAGGAGGTAACCGTTATAATCGGCATGACAGAGAAACCCTCTCGAGAAGCCCATCAATCTTGATGCCACACACCGAGACAACCAGGGAGCTCTGCCTCAGCTGTCTTCTACCCGATCTTTCTCAGCAGCCAGTACTATATTTAATTATGTTATCATGATGAACAGACTCTGAGGCTTGGCGGGGAGTCAGAGGCAGATCATGCATAACTGTTTCTCTGGTTTCTTCCCACTCGGTGATGTGCAGCGGAGCACTTCAACAAAACCACGCTGGCTTCACACCGAGAAATCCAGTTCCAAACCACCCTCACCCTTCTCAAGTGATTCGTTATTTGGAGAAAGTGCTGTGGTTTGCAGGCCTTGAATATCACATATATACTCTTATACTTCACTGGAGAAGATCACACACTTACTGGAGGTTCTCTGACAGATTACAATATTTATATGCTGCTGCATTAACAGTCAAATAAGAATGACTGTCACGCAAACATGAGAAACATCATCCATGCTAATAAAACCATTGGCATTTAAATGTTTCACATGAGGCTTGGAATAGTTTACATAGACAGTACAAACATGGTATTTTACAAAGGATTTCACAATTAACTGGGTAATATTAGACCAATGTCAGCTGGATAGATGGATGAATTGATGGATGGATGGATGCGTGGGAGGGTGTGTGGCTGGATAGCTAGATGGGTCAGTGGGTGGGTTTGTGGGTATGCGTGTGGGTGGATGGACGGATGGATGGGTGTTTGGATGGGTACGTAAGTGGATGGATAGATGGATCGATTAATGGAAGAATGAGTGGGTGGATCGATAGATATATAGATGGGGTGGTGGGTGGGTATGTGGGTGGGAGGTTGGATGTTTGAATGAATGGGTGGTTGGATGGGTAGGTAGGTGGCTGGATAGATGGACTTGGCTGGATGGACAGGTTCAAGTAGATGTGAATAAACTATTCGCTCAGAGGAGGAACTCTCTGTGGCAATCTGTAAATAAGAGGAAAAAACATCTAACCAATCAGGACAAAGAGGCATTGTTGCCTGCCTATTGTGTTGCCTGTTGATTCAGAAACCTCCACCTCTTACACTAGCATTTAGGTTCTAGTCTAGGCAATGTCAGAGCATGTGTTTTTAAAGGGTGTTGCTTTGGAGAATCACCTAGGGGAGGGGTTATATTTGTTTGGATTATGAGTTTCAGACGCAGCTTAGTCTTAGCTTACTCCAAAGTCGAGAATTCTCAGAACAGTATGGTACATTTTTTGTCAAAATGTACAGTATGTCACATTTTATAAACACACCCAAGACCCACCTACATTCACAGAAAGAGGCAATTTAACTATAAAGGCAGATGACCAATCACATTTAGTTTTCCATGACCCATTGGCAAACACTCAAGATTCTCTTTGACTCAATGGTAACTGCTTCAAACCAAACACTTTAATAACTTTTAAAGATGGGATACTATCAGCGTTTTTTTAATCCTGTGACAATATCTAGCTCTGAAAACCCTTGTTGTTTCATGTTGATTTGATGTCAACATTGATTTCATGTTAAAAAATTTAGTTTTACCCAAAAATGCATAGAGCAAAACAAATTGCAACCATCAGCATCAGGAATCAGGAATCAAGAATCACTTTATTCACCGTAGACATTAGAAATGTATTAGGAATTTGTGATGGTGTTTGGTCCAGCACACCACATCAATCAAACACAGCCAACATACACATACACATACCCATACTCATATAAACAAAAGGATGAAAGGTAGCAGCTGTATGGTAACAATGCTGTGCAATTGTACTTGTCTATCTTGATGAATGAAGATGGATTTCAATAATGTAAAGAACCTGAGGAGGACCATAATAACAGCAGTACAAATCGGTTGTGCCACAAAGTGCAGTAGTAAATCAAGTTTATCTTAATTATAAGCTTAGAAAGTGTCTAATGTGGGAACCTGACAAGGGAGATAATAACAGCAGTGCAATACAGTTGTGCAAGCTTAAAATGATGAACATTCTGAAGCTTGTGGCCAAAAAACAAAAGATATCAGACACTCAATAGCCCGTGGCAGTGCGTCTCAGGCTGAGACTAGCTCCAGTTAACTTCTGGCAAAATTGGTGTAAGTTAGGGAGTTAAAATAATAAATGACTCAGTAGTAGGATTGCAACAGTAGGCATGTCAGTTGCACCCAGGCATAATTGATGAGGTAGGAACCTAAAACGGTACTCCTAAGCACAAGAGCAGGGATATCATTCCACTAACGATGGTGCTTCGTTCTTCTCATGTCATACTATTTGGTACAGCAGTATGTGTTTATGATCGTAGCCATGTTCTAACAAAAAATTGTTTTTCTACAGGTACAAATACACTCAAGGGCAAGTACTATTTGATAATACTGATTAGCTAGTAGCTATGATTTGGCTAAATTTTCCAGTCTAAAAAACTGAAAACCACAGGTACATGCTGAATCATGGACAAAGACTTATCTATACTGTTACCACAGTTCTAGTTAGGGGGGTTGATTATGTTATGACACTGGTCTATTTAAGGTCTGCTAGAAAAAAAATGTGCCTAGAGTAATTAAAATGTAATTATTTTTCAGATTGAATCGACCGGCTGTGTACAGAATGAAAGAGATGTATCACACCTACCCCTACCAGGCCCTTCAGCTGGGATAGTTCCACATTACACAACACCTTAAGCTGTACAGTGATTATGTTGTTGAATTTGCCAATAGAAACTAACATGCTCATGGTTTCATAGATCGAATTCAATAGATGTGTCAAGAATGATTTCCTTGCTTCGCTTGACACCACAGGATTACATAAATGAACACTTAGATCATTGACAGCGTGCCGAATGCTTTGTTCCCATGTTATATTGATCATAGTGATTCATCCAATATGCTACAAATAGAACCATTCACATTTAGAATATCTAAAACAGCAAACGCTGACACAGTGTGTACTATTTTACAGGAAAATAATCAACAACAGAGTGGCGTGATTCGGTCAGATGTTAAGCAGAGTTTCTGTTACCACCCAAAAGTTGATTATTTTCCAAAACCTGCACATTCTAACGTATTTCATTTCTCTTACACCAAAAGTTATTCAAAAAAATTCATCATACATTTACTTTTTTATGTATTAAAGAACATAATACTTTTTTATTCATTTATAGAGTTACATTCAGTGTTGTAAATGTCCATGAAAGTTTCTGTTACTGGCTTCATTTTCTTGAGGTAAACATTTTGATCATAATAATTTGTACCAGAGGTGGGATCAAGCAGTGTTTTAGAAGTCATTGGCATTCAAGTCCCAAGTCAATTTACAAGTCCTTAACTTTAAGTTCTGAGTCCTAAACAAGTCATTATGTGCTCTTTACCAAATTTAAAGCCAGAGAAAAAAATTGACTCCATCACTTTCTAGACAAACTTTATAACTTAATGGAAATACATGAGGATTTTGTCTTGGGATAATAGATGCCAAACAAAATTTGAAGTTGTTGCTTGTGCATCTGATATTCTTGAACCACAGGTTCTACATGTTGCAGCCCTTTTGTTGTTGCAAACAACACAATCATTATAGGCAAAGACTACTATCTTTGGGAGCATGGCTACCACAAAGTGCCTCTGTCATCAGGGAATGAGCAGCCTTTCAACTTTGTCCTGCAAGCTGATTGGCTGTCAGACTGGTTGAACGTTGACCTTGGACATGAAGATTGATGCTGATTTGCTGAAAATTAATTCCTTGTTGGGAAAAAGAATAGCTGATTCACTGTACACTTCTAAATGTATAATTATTAATTTTGAAAATGTATCAAGACTTTTCAAATCAAAGGGCCAGAGTCCAAGTCACAAGTCAAAGACAAGTCGAGTCGAAACTCAGCAAATTTGTGACTCGAGTCCAAGTCATGTCCAAGTTGTGTGACTTGAGTCCACAACACTGATTTACACCCTACAAATATAACCATTCACTTAATATGTCTAAAACTGGAAATGCTAACATACAGTGTACTGTTTTACAGGAAAATAATCAACAAGGGGTGGTGTAATGCAGCCTGTCAGGAAGCACAGTTATTGTTACCATCCTGATGTTGATTATTTTACTATAACAGCACATAACATTTTTAACGTCATACTTTTTATCCATTTTCAATTACATTTAATGTTATGAAACATCCACAAAACAGGTTAGCTCCACTTGTAGCACCTATAAACCAGCTTTTATATTTTTTCTCGCTCTCTGTAAGGAAAAGTCACTTACAAAAATACAAATTACAACCTACATTTATATATATACTAATTATTATCATAAATGTTGAAAAGACATGCAGCTGGAGGCTGTAATAACAGACTTCCCTGTTCTTCTGTCCTGTCCTTCTCTCTCCACCTCTATCTCTGTCTCACACACACACACACACAGGTGGTATAACATAAGATGTACTTATGTCACTTTGCCTTTCCTTTCACCAAATACACCACTGGACCAAAGGACATGGATCCTGGAAAACAAACATATTCCTTCTTGCAAAATTCAGAATAACCACGATTAATTGACTGAAGCAGTAACATGGTGCCATCTACACACAGTAAAACTTCTGACAGGAAAATTCAGAAAATTCTGATAGCTGCTTTTCTTTTCTTCCAAATCTGCATGGCCTCTCCTTCCAACAGGTAAGTTCAAGGATTTTAGTGATTTTTGATCCACTTATGAAATCTAATAAGATTTCATTGTGTGACTGTTATTATGATAGAAACAAAGTTGTAGTATTCAACCCTTTTATCGTTTTGTCTTATGTTTACATTTTAATTTTATTTATGAATGACAAAATGATGAAAAATTATGTTTAAAAAAAGCTGCTATGACAAAAATCTATGGTGATAAACACAGTAACATGAATGATTAGATTTTAAATATATTAGATTACCCTTTCAATTTTATTTAAAGGGTAGCTACATAGGGCATTTATAACCCATTCATAAGAATGGCATAAATTTTATTTTATACAGCAATGCTGCAGAACTTGTGAGCTGATTTTAAAGGTTTTCTGTGATCTTTACATGAAAAGCAGAAGAGAGAACCCTTTAATTATCTTTAATTATCAGCAGCTCAATTGATCATTTTTATTTGTTCATCCTTTACTTACAGAATTCGTTAGTCATTTTTATTAACAGTACATAAACACTTGTTTCATGCTAGTGTTATAAAGGTAACATCAAAGGTATAAATTTGATGTAATTTAGTTTAAGGACATTAAAATTATTCATTCATCTGGCATATGGTGTTCATTAATAAGTTCTGTCATGAAACTTACATAAGCCTAATCAGTTCAGTTTATAATCATCTAAACATAGAAGGCTGCACTCTGAAAAGATGACAGTGGATAAAGTTTTTAAAAATGTTATTAGGCTATATTAGGTTATAAAAGTAGACGTAGGTGGAGCGTTGTTCAGTGACATTCAGTGGAATTAAATCATTAAATGTCATTTTCTCCCTTTTCACTTTTGGGGGTAACCAGATTTTAAAATGTGCAGTTTGAATTAGCATTATTGGATCACAATAATGAGTAGCTGAAACCACACAGGGAAGAGACAGAGGTGTCTGAGCAGCACAGGAAGCCAGGCTTCTGCTACTTCGGAAGAGTTCAGTCCTGCTGCTATGGCTGGAGAAACGTTAATGGAGAATGCCAGCGTGAGTGATGTGACTTTTCTAATATTATGATTATGCAATGTATGCTGAGCCATAGATAATAGATAAAACACTTAATAAAACACTTTTACTTAGGAACTGATATAGCTATACCCGCTATTACAAAATTGTACAAATGTTATATGATAAAGAATAGTTTCAAGAATAAAGAATGAGAAGAACTGATATAAATAGAGATTCAGTTCTTTCAAATGAAGAAACAGTTGCACATACATAGGTCAAAATGGCTTCATTAAAATTCTTGTTTTTTTTTTATTTTTACAGCTGTGTGTATAAAGCCGTGCATAAATGGCATCTGCATTGGTCCAGACAAGTGCTCCTGCACTGAAGGCTACACGGGGGAACAGTGTAATGAGGGTAAAGTAGAACTTACAGTCCACGTGTCCACTTAAAGGAACATCTCTAGAGATGCACTGATCCAGTTCTGAATATCGACTGATACCGGGCTGATACTGGGCTGATACTGGCCTGAAAAGATGTGTCAGTATTAGAATGGATTTTTACATATTATACAATCTGATCTACTGTCTGGTCTACTAATCTACTATCCGTGTGATGCGAACATTGTGCAACGTTGTATTGAAAGTGGAAAAAGTGAAAAATCAGTGTGTCGCTAAACATTTTATAATTTTTTACAACAACTAAAAGTTATAGCACAGCACTACTGAATTCTCGATGCTGATTGGTCAGTAGGTAATGATTAATTTTCTATAACAGCAGCACCGACAGTCATTCTGGCTGCAAGGCTAATCACAGGTTTATATTAATGTGCACATTCTAATACTTTATTGTTTTTATAAGAAACAACTTACACAGGAATTTGTATGGTGCATGCTCATATAATAATACTTTTAAAAAAAACAGATTTTAAAAAGTGTTGGTAAAATATGGTGCCATTTTCTGTAAGGAGATATTGCTTATTTATCGTATATGGAAGGAGTCTCCAGTGTGAGCACTTAGTAACAGTGAAGTGCAAGTTTTTCTGGACGTCCGGAGTCTTTGGGGGAAAAGGAGTTTTTTGCTGTTTCCAGTAACAAGACAAGTTGCATTTTTTTTACTTCAGTAAAGTGAGAAAAAGGGGGAATGATGGATATAATGTCCCACAATGTTAAATGTAATTATAAATGGATAAAAAGTATGATGTTTCGTTTGATAATAAATAAAATATGTGTAATCATTGGTGAATTTCTGTAGTGTAAGAGTGTAGTATAAAACACTTCTCAACATGCTGTTATAAGAAAATAATCATCTCTGAGGTAGTAACTCCACTTTGCATGCGGTGTCTTCATGCCACTCCATCACTGGTTATTTTCCTATAACAGCATGCCCAATTGTCTTTTAATCCTTACTTATGAGTTCAATTTAGGGCAGTTAACAGCCTAGTGTATGTCGTACTGTCATAAACAATAGGTGAAATGTGGAAAAAAGGCCAAAACCCCAACACCACTCACAAAGATTATGAATATTTAAATAATATACAGTATTATAATTTCTTAAGAATACAGTATGTTCATTAACTTAACTGAGTATCTTAGCTATCCTTTTTGATATTTTAATGGTAGACATAAACGAGTGTGGCCGACCCAGCAGGCCTTGCTCCCACAGCTGTATGAACACACCTGGCAGTTTCCGCTGTTATTGCGATCCTGGATACACGCTGGATGCTGACGGCAAATCCTGCAACCGTAAGTCAGTCTGAAGTTTATAGGCATCAGCATTTTTTAGTTGGCATTGTAATCTTTTACAGCATGGCAGTCAGACTCTGGGAGTGTTTTACCTGCTATACTTTAGTACCAAACCATAAATGAGATATATGAGGAGAGTACAGAGAAACGTATTTCTCTAATGTGGCCTGCAGCTTCTGTTAATTTAATAAATGCTGTTCTATATCAGTATTTTTACAGAAGTTTAATTCCATTTCTTTTGTACCGAAACTAGTCACTGACTTTACAGAAATCTGGATGTAGATTTAGATCCCTAATGAGCACGCCAGATGTGACAGTGGCAAAAAAATAAAAAATCAAGAGAAAAAAAGACAAGAGAAGTCCACGACCAATAATCATTTTTATTAGAGCAGTTTCGAGCGAAATTGTTCTCAGAATCTTACTTTTATAGCTGTCTGCGTAATCCCTGTGTAATACCCTATTTCCTTTTTTCCTTCTAATTGTTGTTACTCTGTGTTCTTCGTTCAAATGTTAACATATGTTCCAGCAGTGATATCTGCAGACAGCTCTTAAAGGCTAACATTAGATATTGACTTCAAATATAATTGTCCAACATGACTACTCTTCAGAACTGCTGAAATCAAACACTGAATTTAATAGACTCCGTCTTGTGGACAAAATTCATTTCCCCCATTTGACTCCATCTTTGTACATGTGAAAGATTTTGTTAGTCACCTTTTTTCCTTTTTTTTTCTTTTTTTGAGGTCCAGAGAAGCCTGACTGCACTCGACTTCACTGCCAATTGGGTTGCCAGATTGGCAGTAATGGTGCGTTGATCTGCTCATGCCCACCTGGACTCCAACTGGCGCTAGATAAGAGAACATGTAAAGGTGAGCCAAAGGTTCTCATCCATACTTCACACAGACATCAACTATATCTCTACAATATGCTGTGATAACACACTGAGTTAAAACATTTCTTAGATTTTTTTTAACCACAGTCCTTTTAAATGCTTGATTCTGATTGGTCAGAAGGTGTTGATTAATTTTCTATAACAGCAGCTCTGACTGTAGACTAATAATTTTCCACTATGGGAAAGTCTTCAGGATAGAGGCATATCTTTCAAGAGTGAGGGGAAAAAAATAAAAACTAACTTATTTCATGAATGTTTCACAACTATAAATGGATAAACATTACGGCATGTTGTTCTTTAATGAAAAACAGTGAAATTGATGGTAAATTATTGTCATATAGAAGGAATAAAACACTTCAAGACGTGATGTTATTGGAAAATAACCAACTTTAGTGTATTGACAGTAACTCCGCTTCACTGTGCTGCATCAAACCTGCCATGTTTTATTTCCTAAATAAGAAATCTAATTTACAAAAAAAAAAAAAAATCTGGATTTTTAACCAACTGTTAATAGTTAGAGGATATTCAGTGCATATACACCCACTTTCCAGTTTAATAGGAACACCTGCTCAATTATGAAGTGATCCAATCAGTCAATCATGTGGCAGCGGCACAATGCATAAAATCATGCAGATACAGGTCAAGAGCTTCAGTAAATGTTCACATCAAACATCAGAATAAGGGGGAAAAAATAGACCTCTGTGGCTTTAACCATGGCATGGTTGTTGGTGCCAGATGGGCTGGTTTGAGTATTTCAGAAACTGCTGATCTCCTGGGATTTTCACACACAACAGTCTCTAGAGTTTACACAGAATGATGCACAAAACAAAAAAACATTGCGTGAGCAACAGTTCTGTGGGTGGAAATGCCTTGTTGATAAGAGAGGTCAGAGGAAAATGGCCAATTCATATAATCACTCTTTACAACCATAGTAAGCAAAAGAGCATCTCACAGCATGCACAAAACATCAAACATATATAACAGTGATGGTATAACATTAATTTAATATCTTTCATTTGAACATCACACAGCAGATCTAATTCAATTCTCACAAAACTGGAGAAATAACATTTTTTAATGGAAACTCTCAAATACAGATTTGCCACTGAAGCAACTTCATGTTTAAAAAAAGTCTCTTTTTTTACACCATTCATCTTCAGTAAGCACATTATCCTGGTCAGGGTCGAAGAAGAAACCGAACGCTCAGTGCAAGGTGAAAAATACACCCTGGATCTCAATCTAGACCATCACAGGGCTCCACACACTCATTCATACCCAGGGGCATTTTAGCACTCATACCAGCATGTTTTTGGGAGGTGGGAGGAAACCAAGGAACCCAGAGGAAGCTCACATGGACACAGGGAGAACACAAACTCCACACAGACAGTGACTCAAGCTCAGGATGGAAAAGTTGTTTGGTTTATTGGCAGGTTAAATAATTACATAACAACCTGAAGTGCTTATGTGTTGGACTGCATTAGAAGTTTTGCAGTTAGAATATCTTTTACATTGAACATTCCACAGAGCCACCAATCTAAGGTAAACTAGTGGATGCTTGTGAACGTGTCAAAGCTTCTGCCCCAAAGCTCTCAGAGAACACTGGAGAAGACAGGTTCCCATGCTGTAAAAGAGCATAGTGTTTACAAACTAGCCTGTTATTACCCATACAGTCATGGAGACAATCTTCTGTCCTGCTCACACTCAACTAGTCCACTTTATCAGGAATTCCCAAAGCATTGCCATGACTGATTCGGTAATGTCTCTGAATTTTCATCAGTCAGTATTAAACACGTTGTTTGAAAGCCTACAGTGAGGTTTCCATCATCTGTTTTTATTGGACTTTAAAAAAAAGGACGGAAATGTCAGAATTCTGGAAGAATGTCTAAATATGGAAGGTTTTGATGTTTGGTTGAGGTGGAAAAAAACAGAAGACGCAATATGGGGTGATGGAAACAAACGGAAACACACTTACTACGTCATTGTTTATTTTCGAATAAACAACGATGTAGCAAGTGTGTGTTCCAGTCTCTCCACAAACACACACACACGTTTCACTGGTGCTGTTTTGATGACATCATCTTGTGAGTCCTCTGTAGAATATTCAGCAAAACAGTAGTTGAAAGAAATGCAGAAGGATTCACGTTTTCTTTGGTGTCTTTTTTTTCTTTTTTTCTTTTTTTTTTGAAAAATCTGCTTAATTTGGCAGAACATTCAGATGGACAGAAATTTAATGTTGGGATTGCTGTTATATTATAATAATACCAACAGACCTTAAGTCACATGAACTTCACCTGTGATATTTATACATGTGGTTTTTAGACTCTTTCCGTGATATGAGTCATACGTTTCAGTTGTAGTGCATGTGTTTTTGTTTTCACAAATTTTCTTTTCACATGATTTATTTTTCCAAATGATTTTTTTTCACATTTCATTTAATTTTACATGATTCATTTATTTTGCATGTAATTTTTCACATTATTCATTTATTTTATATTATGTGATATTTCTCACAATGTTCATTTATTTAACGTGATATTTCTCACATGATTCATTTATTTTATCCTGTGATTTTTTTTACACAATTTATTTTCAATGATGTTTTCACTTGATTTTCATTTATTTTCACAATTCGTGATTTGTTTCCTCATTTGTTTCACATGTGGTTTTTTTTTTTTTACATAATTTGTTTATTTTCATATGTAAATTTTATTCATATAGTTCATTTATTTTCATGATCCATTTATTTTCTCATGTGTATTTTTTTCACATTAATTTATTTTCACAGTTCCTTTATTTTCTCATTTATTTTCACATGTGAATTTTTTTCACATGATTTATTCACTTTCATTTTTTTTTTTACTTGATTTATTTTCTAATACGACTTTTTCATACAATTCATTTTAACATGAAATGGATGTGTTTTTATTTTAACATGTGATTTTATTTCACCTGATTCATTTACGTCCGCGTGTACGTTTTTATTTTCACGTGATTTTCTCATACGAATAATTCTTTTTCACACGTGATCACCTATTGTTCACATGTTGTCATGTGTTTACTTGAGTTTTCATTTGCAATTTCAGGAAATGCACCTTCACATGTTTTTTTTTTTCACGTGACCACATGTTACTTATAAACACATGAAAAAATATGTGATCACGTGAAATGTGTGTGAATTCTTCATAAGGGACTGTATAACACTGTTCACAGCAATCACTTACATTGTGCATGAAACATACAGCAGTGCAATGTTGTGGTAGCTTTGATTAGTTCATCATATAGAAAGATTCTGTATGTGCAGTTGTGAGAACTTTTACATTGTTTTAAAACTCTAAGCATGTGCATTCCTAGGAAATTAGAGATTGTGCTAAATGTCCATAGTTTACATGGTGTAAAAGTCACAAATTAGTACAGAAAAAAATGAGCATTTCAGCGGGGTTATTCACGCTGGTAGTTGACTTACCATGGGTCTGTAATCTATTTTTATAAAGGCAAGAGACAAAGAGAAGTGACAGAGACAGACAGACAGAGAAAGAGAAAAAGAGAGAGAGAGAGAGACATAGCAAGAGAGAGAGAGTTCCTTCAATCCTTTGTTCTTGCTCTTAACAGAGGTGTAGATTTCAAAGCTGTGTGATGTGGGGACTGTCAAAGTGGTCATTTACGCCAATTCTGGCTTCGTTTGATCACTACAGGATAGTTGTTTGTGTTTAGGGCTTTTTGTTCGGGCAGGAATCCAGGTGCACTAAACCTGTGTATGAATGTGTGTGGTTACGTCTTTTTGTGAATAAGCGTCTAAGGCTGTGAATTACAGATGGGTGACAAATTAAAGGAAAATGCCAACATACAATGTGTTAGTAAGGTGTTGGGTCACAACAAGTCACCAGAAAAGCTTCAGTGCTCCTTGGCATCAATTCTGCAAGTCTCTGGAACTGTACTGGATTTATGAACACCCTTCTTCTCTAAGATATTCCTTCAGTTGTTGTGTTGGAGAATGCTGTCTGTCACGTCGCGTCAAAATATTTGATAGTTGTTTAATCGGATTGGGAGCTGGTGACTGTGAAGTTGCATTGCACATGATTTACGTCCTTTTCATCTTCATCAGACGCCTTCAGAGGAGAACGGCCAGACTGGTTCAAGCTGACAGGAAGGCTATGGTAATTCAAATAACCACTTTGTTCAACCGTGGTGAGCAGAAAAGCATCTCAGGCTCACCAAAACTGGACAGTTGAAGATCGAGAAAGCTAAAAAATGTCACCTGGTCTGATGAATCTTAATTTCTCCTGCACCATGCAGATGGTATGGTCAGAAATTTGACATTGAATCCATGGACCCACCCTGCCTTGTGTCAACAGTTCAGTCTGGTGGTGGTGTCATGGTGTGGGGAATGTTTTCTGGGTACATATTTGGTCCCCTTAACACCAATCAAGCATCAGGCTATCTGAGTATTGTTGCTGTCCATGTGCATCCATTTGTGGCCACAATCTATGTGTATTGGCCCACAATAATCTTATAATGGCTACTTCCAGCTCAATAATGTCACAAAGCTCAGGTTGTCTCAAACTGGTTCCATGAACATGACAATGAGTTCAGTGTCAATGAGTTCAGTGAGTTCAGTTTAATGTCCTCCTCAGTCAATAGATGTGAAGCCAGCAGAACACGTTAGGGATGTGGTAGAAATTTGCATTGAGTTTCACTGCATGAATGTGCAGCTGGCAAATTCAATTCAATTTCAATTCAATTTAATTTTATTTATATAGTGCTTTTAACAAAGGACATTGTCACAAAGCAGCTTTACAGGAATCCGGATATAAAATTTTAATTAAGTTTTTTTATTATATAAGCCAGAGGCAATAACATGAGGAAAAAACCTTGAGATGAACCAGACTCAAAAGGGAACGCATCCCCATCTGGGTGACACCGGACAGTGCGATTGTAAATAATTTCTGAAAAAAATCTGATGCAATCATGTCAACATGGACCAGATTCTCAAAGGAATGTTTCCAACACTTTGTAAAGTACATGTCACAAAGAACAAAACAAGTCCTACCTAGTATTTGTATGATGTCTCTAATAAAGTGGATATTTGTGTGGCTGCAGCAGGATTTGTTCATACCAGCAGCATACATAATACAAAAAAATTTTTAAATAATGTTACTGTTATTTTGACCTTTGCTTTCTAGTAAAATGTAAGGCACTGGTGGCTCAATGGTTAAGGTCAGAAGGTCAGGCGTTCAAGTCCCAGCACCGCCAAGCTGATACTGTTGGGCCCTTGAGCAAGGCCCTTAACCCTCTCTGCTCCAGGAGCTTTGTATCATGTCTGACCCTGTGCTCTGACCCCAACTTCCTAACATGCTGGGATATGCGAAGAAAAGAATTTCAATGTGCTGTAATTTATATGTGACAAACAAAGACTTGTTCTTCTTAATTTAACTTAATATACCAGTATAATTTATTATATTTTAATAATGTGTCAAAAATGTTGCTATATGTATAAATACTGCATATTATGGCAAAAACTGCTTAAATAAACCATTTAACTATTTAAAAGTTTTTTCTGATTTGTTGTTTATGCTGCAGACGTTGATGAGTGTAAAGGTGCCTTCTCTGCCTGCTCAGAACGGCAGACCTGCAGGAACACTTTCGGAAGTTATGCGTGCGTGTGCAGGTCCGGTTACATGTTGGGAATATTAGGGAACTCCGTCACATGCCGAGGTACTTTCATTCTTTTATTGTAGACTATGCTCACACTAACTGGTACATGCAAGTAATACTTATAAAGTTATAAAGCCACATTCTTTGCCAAATTTCAAGATATAGTCCGTCTAACGAAAGGAACATTGGATTTGGCTATAACAGGCAGTCCAGCTTTATTTGCAATTTTTCAGCACAATTCTTGTGAGGCAAGAGACGTCATTTTCTCTGCCTCGCCTTTGTGCCTCACCTTACTCTTTTGCCACACTGATCCAATTTTGTCTGTCCCTTTAAGAATATAAATTTTCATGTTCATTTTTTAAACTGTAAAGAAAAAAAAAGGTGACATGAACGTAAAGTCTACATAACATTACATTTTTCAGCTACGCATTGAAGTTTTATTCATTTTGTAAATTGGTTTAAGTCACACTTTCTCACCAAACACATCCGCAAATCTGTGGGCAATTACTAAAGAACTGCGTACAGTGTAAATACTCAACGATATGCATCCATTACTTTTAGCTACATTGGCCATATTACGCCAGACTGAAACTGCAGAAAGAAACCTTGAGCACACAACTATATTAGGAGTAAGTGTATAAATTAGATTTTACCTGAACTGCTCTGTTAATTGACTACTAATTGATTTTTTTGGCTGTATGCTGCTACCAGCTTCTTGCTAGCTGACCACTAGGCTACAAGTGTAATAGTTCCACCCAGTGGTGAAGTTGTATTACGTCTCATTTCAAAATTAAAAATTTAATATAATTAGAATGAACTAGGCCGACTAGTTTTTGTATTTCACAGAAGTGTGTGTATGTCTTTGTATTTATTCCACCAGCTGCCACATCGCCCTCCAGGGGCCACAAAGTGAAAAACACTGTTTTAAATACAAAATAAAACATTACGGGTCATGCTGTTATAAGAAAATAATTAACAATGGGGTGGTGTGGCGTCATTTTGCAGTAACAGCACGTCCCAAAGTGATTCATTTCCCTTACACCACATCAATTTTATCAAATATATAAGTTTTTTATATATTAAAGAATGTCACATCCTACTTTTTTATCTTTTTATGCTTACATTATAACAGCTATAATAATAATTCCCTCACCAGCCTCATTTTTTTAGTTAGACAAGAAATGCAGGTTGTCATGTTACCATGTCGGAAAAGTTAAAACTTTACCTCTAACTGTTACAAAGTGCTCACATTGGAGGCTCTTTCCAAAATTGCTAAATAAAGATCTCCTCACAGAAGACTATGCCACATCAGTAATTATTTTTTAATCATTTATCTGGGGTGCCTGCCATACAAGTCCCTGTGTAACACATTAGAAAGAGCACATTAATAAAAACCTGTGATTTGTCTGTCAGAGCTGCTGTTATAGAAAATTAATTAACACCTTCTGAGCAATCAGAATCAAGAATTCAACTATGTGGTATAAAGTAGCATATCATTATATAGCTGGCAGCCTAGTGGAGCCAGTTAGCATGATATCAGTTACATAATGCTAATACCTAATTATTAAAACCAGTTCGATCCTACAACTCATTCATCACTAAGCACAGCTGTATTTCTCTGACAAAATGCAGATTTTTATTGCACTGCACAAATGCTTTCTACAGGCTCCATGCATGTGAGAACAAGAAAGCATTAGTTCTGTACAGTGTGACTAAATTAAAAGCACTTGTAGTGGGCACAGCCACATGTTTCTGGAGCGGTTTAACCCTCCTGTTTACTAGTTAGCAACAGATGTCTCATTGGATCAGGTCGACTCTTTAGATTTGGTAGCAATACAATTATAAAATACATACTTAAAATATTTGTATAAACTATACTACATACTCATTTTCGGTACATTGGCAGTTAGCTCCAGTGCAAAACTTTGTTCAGATAGGAAAACTTTGAGGAGATGCTTCATCGCCCTCCCTCACATACCCAGTGTGATGTAGCAACCTCATTATTATTATTGCATTATGCCTCACCATTCCTGACATCCTGCAGGTGTGGAATGTAAAACTTTCCCTTGCTCTCTCATAACTATTGATCTCTTACTTTGTGTTGATTTTTTTTTTCCAGTATAATATTTGTACCTTTCTTTCTGACAGTTATAAACAGCTGTTCTGGAGATGCAGCAGAAGATTTTATTGTAGTAAGTGCAGTTTTTGAGGTGGTATAGGGGTTCTCATTCATGGGTGTGTTTCCCAATAACTCACTCCCAATGAATCTTAGTGAATAATGAACAACATAATGAAGGATGTAGCTATGTTATGTTGTTCTTTTGGCTGCTCCCATTAGGAGTCGCCACAGTGGATCACTGGTCCGCATATTTTTGGCACAGTTTTTACGCTGGATGCCCTTCCTGATGCAACCCCGGGCTTGGGGCTGGCACTGAGAGTGTACTGTCGTATGCAACTCCAGTGGCTGGGGTTGGTTCCCTGACCAGGAATCGAACCCGGGCCATGGCAGCAAGAGAAATGAGGTCTAACCACTAGTCCTCCAGAGTTCCGATGTAGCAATGTTATGTACAAGCCAGTTTTGGCAAGTGCTTCCCAAAAGGCTTCATTACCAGAAATTCAACAAATCCATTGTACTGAGAACTCGGGAAAATCCGGCATCCAGCATGGAAAGATGGAATGGAGTAGTCACTCAGTGTTGAATTCTAACTTGACAAAGCTTGATAAATCTTATGTTGTGGAAAGGTGTTTTAACAATTTTGTAACATAATTCCATCGATTTCATCCCAATCTTTCTAATGTGATAAGATGATAGTGACAGATCATTTTAAAGATCTGTCAAAGATGAACAAGACAGTTGACCTACCAAGTTTCTCTTCACTACTCACACAGAAATAATTCATGTAGAACTTCTTTATATATTAATCAAATTCAGAGACTAGCCATACAAAAGCCACACAAATTTGACCTTGCTTTGAGCACATGCGAAATGCATGTGATTTTTTTCTGTGAACTATCAGTGTATGTGTGTGTGCAGATAGCACAAAATACATAGTCTATGTATTTTCTGCACACACAAACACACCTCCTACATACCAGCACTGCATAAAATTCTTCATGAATGTAGTCTCTCATCTGCACAGCCTCTCCCAGTCTCACCTGCGTCCTCCCCCTCATGTGTCCCTCACAGATGAAGACGAGTGTGTGACAGGTCGCCACCGCTGCAGCCGCCATGCACAGTGTGTGAACACAGACGGCTCGTACACCTGCCAGTGTGAAAATGACTACGCTGGAGACGGCTTCAGCTGCTGGAAACGGAAAAGTGGAAGGTCACAGAACGGCATGTACTTCCAATATAAACTCTCGAAACGAAGCAGGACGACAGATACGGGCTGATGAAAGAAGCCTGGAGAAGGTCTACAGCTGTGCTCTCTCTGGCAAGAGAGAAGTGTCAAAAGAGTGCACTGTGTGCTCCTGATGTTTGTTTTCTCATCCGTGTCTTATAACAGTTTAATTCCGTGTGCATGTGTTCATTTGAGCAGCTGTGCTTATTATTAGCATGTCTATTTTAATGGCTGTATTAATGGAATCTGATTATGTTTTGAATTATGGACCAAGAAAAATACAGTCTGCTGACTTTCCACCACTGTTTGAGTGGCAAGCTTTTGCTTATGTAGAAACCCTTTTTCCACCATAGGAGCTTTTTCTGAAACTTTTTTTCAGCACCTCATACACTTTAACCTCATTTCCATTGGAGGAAGCCAGACGAATTTCAGTTCCTAGGCCATAGCTTTTATCCTCATTTTTACATCCTATTGCAAAACATGTACTTCCCCCGAGTGTTTAAGTTAGCATAAGAACTGTCTCTGTCAAGCTGGGAATAGTGAACACAATCCAAAGCTTAGCATAGAACCATATACACTTCATTATTAAACTTTTACTGCTGCATGATTATAAAAACCTTTTCACATATTCAACTTCTCTATATGTGCTGCACAGATAATAATAGTTTTACTGTCATCTCTCATTTGAAATGTCATACTCACACAACAAAATTACAATAAACTACAAATCAGCTTCAGCTTCCTCCATGTTGTATGCCAGGATGTTTATTTTAATGAGCAGTAAACAGCAAAACAGCCAATAAAGGAAAGAACTCAGATGATAATTTACCTAAGCATTTAAACTGTATACATTCCTGTAGGTACAGTGTGGAGCAGATTTGTAATAAACTTGACTTGTTGTTTGTTCCAAGTTTAATGGAGAACCTGATATACAGTAGTTGTTCTGTTTCTTCAAGCAGGGTTGCCAGGTCTGAGCAAAACTTTCCATCCCACCTACATCTCAAAAGAGCCTGAAATTTGGCCAAAAATGTTGGCAATGTAAGACAGAATATAAGACAGTGACAATATAGTTTATGTTTGTTTATTCATTGGTATGAATATCCACATTTTCCAATGTGGCAAGATCTGGCAACCCTGTATTCAGGTATAATCCCAGTTATGTTTTTTTTGTTTTTTTGTTTTTTTATCAGAGTCATGGCCTACCAAGGATCATTCACAAAATATGAATTCTTGTCTGTAACACTGAATTTAAAAGTATGTTTAGAAACATTATAAACACGCATGAACTAGGCGTGTAAGACAACATTTATATTTCAAAATGTACCATCTCTAAGACTTGCACAAAATTAAGTTTATTCTGGGAGAGGAAATGAGGGGGAGAGGAACTGAAGGACTAAATATAGTCTTTTTTATACAACTTTTTTTTCTTTTTAACCACTGACATTCTAGTTTTGCAAACAAATCAGCTCTTTAAGTCAGCACTGGGGGTTTGTTGTATATCTGAAGAGATGAACAGCTAAGAGATAAGAGATAATGGTCAATTAGAGTTGGCCTTTGTAACTCAGGAGCAGAGTGAGGATCCAAATGCAAGAGGTTTATTAGAATCGAGGCAGCTAAAGAAAACACAATCCAAAAGCAATATTAGAGGCAATGGTCAAAACATAAGAATATAAAACAAGGCCAAAGGAGAATCCAGAGAATAATCCAGAATACAAGGTCAATAATCCACAAGGCAGTCAGCATAGAATAACTACACATAAATGAGGGCAAGACTTTGCAGATAAGGAATGTGCTCAGTTTGATTAAATCCAAGACCAGAACCTGTCCCTAAATTCTGAGGAATGCGTCCTCCACTGGTGGGAAGGAGAAATGTCCTGGGTTCTTGTTACAGACAGCAAGAAAGGGGTTAATATATAATGTAAAAGTAATGAAGATCACTAGGGATTTTTTTTTAGAGTAAAATGAGCCAGAGTTAACACTTGAGTAAATTTTCTTGGGCTACTGAGTTATACATTTGTGGGGCAGTTGTGGCCTAATGGATAGAGTCGAACTTGCAACCTGAAGGTTGTGGGTTCGAGTCTCAGGTCTGGCAGGGATTGTAGGTGGGGGAGTGAATGACCAGCGCTCTCTCCCACCCTCAATACCACGACTGAGGTGAGACCCTTGAGCAAGGCACCGAACCCCCAACTGCTCCCCGGGCGCCGCAGCAAAAAAGGCCGCCACCTGCTCCAGGTGTGTGTGTGTGTGTGTGTTCACTACTGTGTGTGCACTTGGATGGGTTAAATGCAGAGCACAAATTCCGAGTATGGGTCACCATACTTGGCCACAAGTCACTTCACTGCACTTCACTTATACATGAATGGCTAATACACATGTGCTAAGAATCTGGAAACTCAGTGTACCTGTATCAACAGAACAACAAGGACATGGACACAACCTTTACAGTGACTAAAAATGTAAAAAAAATTGTAAATTTGTAAAACTGTAAATTTTACAGCAACTTGGGTGGCCAGTAAAGTACTGTAAAATTACTGTAAAACATATTTACATTAAAGTACCGCAATATCTTAGCAACTAGCTCAACTGACTTGCCTTGATTCAATGCAATCTTTTAGTGGAGTTAATTCAGTGGGTGAAGTGGTAGAATCAGTGCAAGCAAGCTGAGCTTGTTGTGGTGGTGGGTCAGTGTTTGAGGCTTTCAGTGACAGAAGATTATAAGATTATAAATATGTTTTATGGTTGTTAACTGTAAATTTTGCAGTATTTTACTGGCATCCCAATTTGCGAGCAAATGACTGTAAAATCTACAATTGTACAATTGTATCTTGAATACAGATTATCCCATCTGGAGGGATTAAACATTTGTGTGAAAAAAAATATTTCACTGTCTGGTGGCTATTTAAATCTGTTTAAATATATGTAATATTCTATATAATAAGGTTAAATTTACAGTGTCCACAGTGTAAGAAGTCAGATTTCATCCTGCAGTCCTTTCTGTCCTTTCTGAAAATGCATCACAGCCTGGTGAGGACAGACTTAATTTCCTAAGTTTATGCCTAATTTGCAAAATCGTTATGGTTTGTGCAGTGGGAAAGCAAGATAGGAATGTGTTCATGAACTGTTTAGTTTCTGTTCAGGGTAGTTAAACATCTCATTTCATTAAATGATCCTAAAAACTTAATGAAAAAGAGCCTTTAAACATTTGCTCCAAATGTACTAGGTTGGATTAAAATTAATTATAGAAGGTAAACTGCAGTGCACACGTTAGATATACCCTAGATATATACAGTGTATATTAAATATAGTGTACTTCAGTAAAGGAACACGATACCTTATACAGTATGTACATGCTTAAGTACATCTCAAAACCAGGGAGAAAACAGTAGGACATTATCACTGTGTGGCTTTGCATGTTATACAGTATACATGAAAAAAGTGAATAAAAATCTCCAGTCTGCAACTGTCTTTTGCCAAACAATAATTCAAAACAATTGCCAAATAATAATAAAATAATAAAACACAAACTTTTAAGCAATATAAGCAAGTCATTGTGAGGATAGTAGCTAGTATAAATTATTATTATTATTATTATTATTATGATTATTATTATTATTATTATTATTATTATTGTTGTTGTTATTATTATTATTATTATTATTTTCCATACATGATATTTTATATAGGCTTCCTCATCAGTAATGGCTTTATCCTGATCAAGGTCCTTAGTGAAATCTCGAATAGGAGAGAATACACCCAAGTTGTGAATCTAATTATAGACAAAATAACTGCACCTTTGCCAGGCCTGAAATATTGTGGTGCTCCACAGCCATGGTAATGTTAGCACATCTACCCATATAAATATTCCAGCTTGTCTAAAGTTATAAAATATATCCAGAGAGCCATTTTAGTCATTGAACAGCCATGAAATAACAGTAATTTAGGGTTAATATGGAAGTAAGTAATGAAGGTCTATTTTCTTTCTGCTTTTCCTGGTGGGGGTCAGGAGATATTTGCTTTTGAAAATATAGTCAAATCTAAGTCGACGCGTTTATACTTGAGTAAAGAGATTAGGTGATTTTCTCACATTTTCTGATGGCTCAGAGGTTATGAATTTTGTTTACAGATAGGATGGGTGGAAGCTAGAACTTTTCAGGGCCCTTAATGCTCAATGTTCCAATTATATCCAGTCTCAGTGATAGGCGTATACAGGCATCAGCAAAATAAGCAAACGCCAATGCAAGTTACTTAAGAACAGTAATGAAGTATGATGTAACTCATATGTACATTTACAGCATTTGACAGACACCCTTATCGAGAGTGACTTACATTTATATAACTGAGCAGTTGAGGGTTAAGGACCTTGCTCATGGGCCCAGCAGTAGTAGCTTGGCAGTGCTGGGGTTTGAACTCACAAGCTTCTATTCAGTAGTCCAACATCTCAACATGTCAACTTATAGTGATATCCTGGAGAGGTTTTTCTTTTTTTTTCCAAGTAATTTCAATTTTATTTGTGTAGCACTAGACATGGCCAAAAAGCAGCTTTACAGAAATGAGAAAATCATCCTGAGATGACATTAGTAAGAAACCAGACTCAAAGTGGAGCCCATCCTCTTCTGGGTGACACCAGATAGTGTGACTATAAATCATTATCAGGTCCAGAAGAGTAAAGAAAAGTATTAATTGTGTTGAAAGGATGTTCAGTATGAGCAGATTGTGAATAAGAGTTCTGGGTTGAAAACAAGTGAGTCTTTATGATTACAGCAGCAGTTCCTACATACAAATCTACAGTATTCAGGTGAGATTATTCACAGAAGTAAGAGTGACACTTTTTTGGGAATCTTTGGAATGGGAAAGGGTGGAAAGGGTGTCCATGTTGGACCATTCACATCAGTAGAAGGTGAGCCACAAGTGCAGAAGTTCCCAGCAGAAAGGATTTGTTTATAAAATACTGCTCTCTGGTGGGCATATAAAGCAATGTTTTTTGCTTTTATGATGTTTCTTTATTGTATTTGAGCCTTGGACTTGCCTCCATACTGTTATTTATATTAGCCATTTTTTTTTTTTTTAGTTTGATTGAAATTGAGAGTGTCACACTTTTTATCTATTTATAGTTACAGTCAATGTTGTGGAACATCCCAGGCCCTGGAGATGGAGTAGTTTGACTGGGAGAATGTATATATGTTTATTACAGATATAACTGCATATGAATACATTATTTAGCTTGAACAGATAGTATATTTCTAAACAGATGCAAAAAAACTGATAGCAATATGATGTGCACTATTCGTATTTATTCTTTTTTACGACTGGGAAAAAGTTTTTTAAAAAATCAATATGAACATTGCATTTACTCAACTAAAATATCACAGGCAGTGACAGGTTGTTGTTTTTGTTTTTTTGCGTTGAACGCATATCTCTTTTTGAGACCAAGTATGAACTTGAGTGATGTAGCTGAGTTTGAGGAACTGTCAAAGCTAGAATTCACACACCATGCTGACATTTCCACCTCTCCTCTAGAGTTCTCCATTGCAGTTTAGGGTTCATATTTAATTAAAGAAAATCTGATACAGATGTGGATATTTGAAGCACTAAACTGATACATATACACCCCTAATGTGTATATGACTCAGTGGAAGAGGTGCATCTTGTCCAGAGACAGCAGTGGGAAGGAGCAGCTGCAGCGAGTTTGTCCCTGACCTCATTCATTCTCACCACAGCAGGTGTCACACCGGACCCTCAGGCTCGCACGCAGGGCCAAAGCACCCTGCAACCCTGGAACTACTTACGGAACGGCCAAGAACAAAAGGGTGAAATCAAGGAAAAATGCAGCCTCTTCGAATAACTCACACCACAATGCCTGGAGTAGCGGGGGGAGAAACCTGGTCTCTTTCTTTTCAGAGCCATCAGAAAGTGTCTCTACTAAAGCTCAAATAGAACAACATCGCGGATAAAAGGTTCCAGGCCCCTTTTATGAAATGGACCTCACACTAAGCTGTGTGTAATTCCTACCAGAAACTGGTTTATTTACCGAAAAATAATAAGATTTAATGCCAAGCAGTGACTGGGATACAAATAAAGGAAACAAGAAGGGAAAGGGAAGGAGGGAGGGAAGGAAGGAGGGAGCAGCCAGGATAGCAAAGACAGAGGAAGAGAGAAAGTGAAAAGGAAACTGGAAACTGGAAAGTTTCTACATGTCCTCTGTCTCATTTTCTCCATCCCAAGAAGAGTTGATGATGCTGAGAAGCCTGTGCCACGGTTCAGGAGGGAAAACAATAAATATGTAAATCTAATTTGGACATCTGCAGTTAAGACGACCCTGGCTCTTTAGGAACTCGGCACCCAGCTCGGCTTTCATTATGAAACAATATCGCCGTTTTCCAGGCAGCCAGGGTGAGTGATGACTCGGAGGGGTGCGGAGGGCCAACCACAATACGAAGCCACACACACACACACATACACACAGAGGAGAGAGGAGGGAGAGTGTGATGGTAGTATAACCTGCCACCCACGTTGCTGAAAAGAGCGTACACTGGAAACCCAGGTAGTGAAGTGTAAAACCACAGAAACCCCTGCTTTACCCAGACTGCCCCTTTCAGTAAAAAGGGGGTGTTAAGCAGGGCCATCAGTCTGCCATGCCTTCGTAATGCCAATGCAGCGCTAGTGAGGAGCAACGCACTGTTTCTGACAGTAAAGGCCAGAGAGAGATTGAGAGAGAGAGAGATGATGATGATGACAAGCTCTGCCTGAGGTGAGGGTTTTAAATCAAGGCGACTCAGGACTGTGCTTACAGAATCGATTTGCTACTGATTTTAACACCCTCTCAGACCGCTGATGCTTCACTGCAAGCATGTAATAATGTTCACTTAAAAAAAAAAACAGAACATCAGCAGATCTGGCTTCATCATTTTTTTTTTGACTTTATATTTTTTGCATTAGCTTCAAAATCAGGCTGTGATCATATACAGTGATATGCTGCTGAACGCTCAGTTCTGATTGGTCAGAACGGGTTGATTCATTTTCAATAACAGCGGCTCTGACAGTAGTTTCGGCTGCAGGGTTTATATTATTGTGCTCCTTCGAATACACTATTGCTTCTATAATAAGAATGTACACAGGAGCTTGGCAGATGCTCTGAATAAATAGATTTTTAAAATGTGTGGAATTGGTGATATGGTGAACTTTTCTGTAAAGAGATATCTATTTATGATTTTTGGAAGGAGTCTCCAGTGTCAGTGCTTTTTAACTGTCAGAGTTAAAGCTGTAACTTAATGTTTTCTGACACAGGAAAGTCTTCAGGACAGAGAACTGTGCTCTTTCCGGTTTCTCTGTAACACAGCTAACAGCTTTTTTTGTCTTATGTTCAAGTGAGAGAAACTGGTTTTGCAGACATCCACAGCATTAAAAGTAACTATAAACAGATAAAAAAAAAAAAAGTGTGACATTTTGTTCTTTCGTTAGAGAGGAAGATTGTAATTGTTTGGCAAATTGCTGTGGTATAAGAGAAATACAACACATCATGAATCAACTTCAGGGTGGTAACAATAACTGTCATTGTTTATTTTCCTATAACAGCACACCCTGTCATATTTTATTTCTTACAGAAATTATAATGTCCTAAGAAAAATGTTGACCTTTTCAGATCTGGCTCAGTCTACTGTTTGTAGAGCAAACAAAGAGAAATTTAAATCTTTTTCACTGTGTTAATCCTTTTGACAAGTTGATTTAAATATTCTAGAGCAGCTCCCGCGCTATAGGCGTGACATTTAAATCCACATTGACTTCCTTCCTGCACAGGCTTAGCATGTCTGAGACCTTTCTGGAAGGCAAACGAATATTCAAAAAGTATTATATTCATATAAATATTGCAGAGCTGTAGGAATTGCATGTTTTTAAAAATGCTGTGAATTTTATAGACATTCACAGAAAGCAAGGTAACATTTTATTGTAGAGTTTAGATGCTTATCAAGAAGCAGCCTGAACAACTGAACAACAGCTGTATGTTGTCAAATTATGATCTTTTAAAAAACATGTCATAAAATGTATCAGTAGAGTCAACTTGAACTGAAGCTGAACTTATGATTTGCACTAGAAATGAGCTGATAGTTTAAAGATGATCTCCTGACAATCAAGAGCTTTAAATGGGACCCTCGAAATAGTAGTCTATAGAGTGTATATAGATTATCTACTAAACATCAACAAGCATAAACTGTTTAGAACCAGATGTTAGGCTGGTCGATGACTGTCACCTCATGACCTCACTATTGTAAGAGTCTAGTTAGCATTTTGGTTGAAAATGAGGTACATACATTTCAATACTGGAGGATTGTGGTGTAAAATGTGAAGAAAAAATAAGGTTCTATCTGTCAACCAATCATCATTCAGGATGAACATACAATATAGGTGGCCTTGACCAATCTCTTTACAGCCTGAGAGAAAAGAACATACTTGAAGTCTGAGAACCTAACTTTTAGCTGTAGATGTTGTACATATGCTCCATGAGAGTAATAAAAGTAAATGTATAAAACAGGTACAAGTTTACTATACTCGCTGGTTTTACAGTGTGCAAATCTTCTGGCACATTCTTCAGCCCTAGCAGAAAGCTAATGTTGAGGCTAACATCAGATAAAATTTGCATTAAATATGACTGATATTAGATATCAGACATGCAGTAGGCCTACAGTGTGTTTAATAAAGCTGAACTTTTCAATGTAGCCAGGGACTGAAGGTCAGCTAGCAGACTTGTGTGCCATGTTTGTGTGGTTGCAGAAATGTGTAGTGTATGAGTTGGCGTTTGAACTTTTCTCCTGTTCCAACAGAAGCATCCTCAGGAAATATTAAAGATGATTGATTAAACTGTAGGTGGTATGAGAACAAGGGAAGGTGTTTAAATGACCGCCAAACAGTACAGTTGTGGAAAGCACAGGTTCGTAATGAGACGCTTTGTCTTAACCCACAAACAAACAGTGAGACTTGTGCTTTTTGTCTTTAACAAAAAAAAAAAAAAAAACTGCGTCAATTATTCTTTTGATAATCCTGGAATTTCCGGCCACAAAAAATGTTTCTAATACGCAAAACAGAGACCCAACAAATCCTGACGCAAGTTGGCTAGAAACCAGAAGCCGGAATGACACGGAGTGTGTTCCTGAAGTGGCTATACCTCTGGGATTATCCCTCCAGAACAGGAAAGATTTTCATCCTCATGGATGGGAATTCCCTTTTAAGTGCCATGCTGGAAGGGGAAGGAAGTGGCCAGGAGAGGAGCTGCTGCTGCTGAAAGTGTTTTCTCTGTATACTGATTAGTCCAGGAGATTTCTGCTTTGATACGACTAATTCTGCTTGAGATCACCTAATGGTAACATAACAGGCGGTCATTCACGGGTCACCCCGAAAGGAGGAATTTGAATCACAATCCTGGGTATTTGAAATATCTGTGTTGGTGGCCTCTGAGTGAGAGAGAGAGAGAGAGATCCCTCTTTCTGGCTGTGAGTGAGTGTCACGTTGCTGCCTCGCACACGTCCTGTTTCCAATGTTGAATGAGAGAAGGGGGTGCCATTGGTAGACTACAAAAAAGACTATAGTGAAGGAATCAATTATGCCCCGATTAAATGAAAAGGAGGGTAGGGAAAAGGGTGAAAGCAGTAAATTTAGTTTAGAAAAGAGCTGGTCAATAACCCAATTGAAACGTGCGATCCCGGGCAGCTGTTGTTAGGGAGGTTGGGGAGCGCAGAGCGGATGGTGGTGGTGGTGGTGGTGGTGGAGTTGGTGGTGGTGATGGTGGGGGATCTGGCAGTAGCAGCGATAAGAACAGATTTAATTAGTGTCGTATTGGAAGTGAAACAGTAGAAGCGTTGTGGAGCAAGACAGAACAGCTGCGGTGGACGTCTGGGTGCTTGGCACTCTCACTTCTCTTTCTCACTGTTCAAGATCTCTGTCTCTTTCCATTTAAAATCGCATTAACTCTCTCTCTCAAAGCTCAGGTGTGTATATGCCTAGAGATTTTACAGGTACGCATGTACACACTTACACTAATGCCAACAAACAATACCAATTATTGCCATAACAGACACGGATTTGGAGCCATGGTTCTCAGAATGAGGACTATGCAGCATTTTAGGTAAAGAATAAAACACCTGGGGGTGTGTTGGACATGGTGGTGTGTTGTAGACTAACATAAAACTGGGTTAATGTTGGAATTGTTAACACTGAAACTGATTATTTTTGGCATTTCCCAAAATAACACGTCACACATTTTATCCATTTATAGTTACATTTAATGTTGTGCGTCATCCACAATACAAGTTTATTAGACAAAACCATGTTATATTACAGAGAAACTGCAAGGTGCAAATCTTTTTACAAAGCTCTGACACTGGAGACTCCTTCCATAAATTTTAAATAAATATCTCCTTACGGAAAACATGATTGTATACAGTTTTTCTTTGTTAATACAGTTTTTATCCATTAGTTATTTGGCTTAGATTGTGTAACATGTTCACCTTACAAGTCCCTGGGTAAGTTGTTATGATAAAAAGAATACTGTATTAGAATGAGCGCATTAATATATAAACCTGCGATTTGAATTACAGCTGGCACTGTTGTCAGAGCTGATGGTTTTGAAAATTAATCAACACCTACTGACCAATCAGAATCAAGAATTTAACAGTGGTGAAGATAACAATCAACAGCTATCACTAAGTTTATTAATTATATTTATAAGTCTATATGACAGGTCACTTGAATGAAATGTGTTTAATACAAAGCTCAAAAAGCATAAATAATGTTTACTCTGATGTTAAAACCGATTATATAATATAAATAATATATAAAATATATAATTTATATATAAAATAAAATAGTTTAAATCAAAATGTAGCTGATTAGGGTTCTGTTTATCAGAAAAAATCAGGAATAAAAAGAGCCCCTGGTTCCAAAAAATAAATGTGATTAATTTTTGAATATTAAAAGTTGAACTTTAATCATAAAAAATAAATCTGTGCTTCAGATTTTTTTGTTTATACTGGGTGGGGTCCCTGTTCGCAAAAGGACAAAGCACTCTAAGCAGAAACTGGTCCAAAAGCTTGGCCCATTACTTCACTTCTTACATAAATGAAAATATACCTAAAGCATAAAAGGCAGAAAATTTCAAGAAACTGAAAGCACCCAAAAATAAAATAAAATTAAATACTTGGGTAATAGGCTTATGAATTAGCTAATTAATCAATTTTTTCAATTAATTAATTAGTTAATGCATTTACTAAAGCTTACTAACATATTTTTTTAACCATTTAGAAGCAATCTCTAATTAGTTTACTATGTATTATTTGCTAATAAATAGTTTCTTACCATACAGTAAATTAACCTTAAATTAACGTGTTAACCAGAATTGGCTTTGAAAATAAAGTTTCATTTCGTCCAGAGCTGTGAAATAGAAAAAAGTGGCAAATGCTTCTATAACATGTGACATGTTTTTGAGAAATGATGAGATGCAAGAATGAATGAATGAATTAGATAGATAGATAGATAGATAGATAGATAGATAGATGCATACATACATACATACATATGTACATAAATAAATACCAGTTGAAATAAAACAGACTTGGACCAACCTGAAACTGTTCCTCCACCCTGTTCTGGGGTAAATGTGAGGAACATTGCTGCAACACAATCACACTCTTTTAATATTAGAATGCAGTGCAACTCAGTTTACAGATGTTTTTAATATGCTATAAATGTCTGTATGAATCATATCCAGATTGCTTTTATGCTTCAAAGTGCTCTCCACTTCCATAAAAGTTCATTTTTTATGGGGCAAACTTTATAAATCATTTTGAATAAAGTAAATTCTAGTGCATTTCCACAGTTAATGCAACAGAAAACTGTCTGAGAGAGTTTTCAGACAGTCAGTCAGAGTGAAATGAGTGGACAAAAGGTTTGGGTCTGTCTCCTGTTTGGATATGCTGACATCTAGTGGAATATAAAACAAAGGCAAACAAAACTAAAGCAATAAATACTTTTTTTTTAAATCACGTTTAAAAATCATATTTGCATTCTTTAAATTTAAACCGAAGTGTTTTTTTTACATGTTCTACTTGCAGTTCCCTAGATTATCTCATTGCATGAATGAATTTGAGAGAAAATTGCATTAATGCAGATAAACATTGCACTGAGGAACCGAATGCAGATAATTAGCCATGGTTTACTTATTTTGTAGGAGTCAGTCATGGAGACTGGATTTAAATCATGAAGATCATGTTCCGCTAACATGAGACATATCATTTCTACTTCAATATGGTGGATAAAGCCTGCTATCTAAACACAGGGTGTGAATTACTATCTATGATTTCATGACATTCTCACCTCCAGACCCTGGAGCCGTGTCAATCTCATGATGTCACATGTCTGAATTATATGAGGTGCCATTACAGGGAAGGTTATGTTTATATATATACTGCAGTTTATTTGACATTTTGCAGTATTGTCTCTAATACTTCTACACTCTGTGTGTACAAAAATATTGCAAAGTATCAAAGTTAGGACCCACTTCTGTCCTGAGTGACTTGTATATTAATCTTTATAATTAACTTGTGATCTTCAATTGTGTGCAATATATATTTTTATAATGACCTTCCCATTGACTTTGTTTAGCTTAAACGTCTTTCATCAACATGGTCTAGTTTCCTACATTTCCTACCTGCTGATAGTGGTGCAGTTCGATTTAGCCATCACTTCATCTCTATGTGAAGAGAATGATGCAGCAACGCTTTAGTCCTTTAGTCTGTCCATCTCTCTCACCTCCTCATCTGTACACTCTGCTCAAACAGTCAATCCCATTGCGCCTGTCTTCTCATAGCTGAGCCAAGTCTCTGCTGTAACACAGTGTAACTGAGTCATATAGCTGCATTGCATTCTGGGATTTTGAGTCCATTGTTTGTGGTCTCCACTATTTCTGTGCATTGGATTTCGCATTGGTATGATGTTGAATGTCACCAGAAAATGCTGTGTCAGACATTATCACTTATGTATGAGATCAGTGGATTTTTTTTTCCTTTTAAACATCATTTTAACTGCTTTAGCAAGTCCCCCCGTGACATCAGCATTGCAAGAAACCACTAAATTCTCACAGCAACAAGAAAAATACAGCACCAACCAACAGGTGACCAACATAACAGCTAAGCACAACATAAATATTTCAATATTAGTGTCTCAAGATTGAGTTTTTCTTTTTAACACACCTTACACAGCTTCTTAACAGCCTCTCTATCATCTGTAAGGAGTTATTACTACATCTATAACTAAAATAATAGTTGGAATATAAAATACTTGTCACCTAGAGTACTTCTCTTCATGTATACTTACAAATGCCAGCATATAAAAAGCAGTACTTTTGTCGAAGTACTTCAACTAGCATACTAAAAATACCATAGTGTACTTCTCTTCAAATAAACTTAGACATGATTGTATAGCAAAAACAATCTGTACATCTCTTCATAATTACATTAGTGTGTGTGTAGTAAACTTGGTAGACCATTCGAATGAACGTGACACGTGGTTAGTTTGGCAGTTCTGAAAACAGCGTGTGACTTTGTTAAGAGAAATAAGAGAAAAGACGTATGTGAGGATACTTTTGTCTTGGGAGAAAAAGATGATAAAGAGGAGACTTAAGCAGACGTCTACCTTTTATTTTCATTTTATCTCAATGCTGTGAGAAGCTAGAGAGATAATAAGAAGATCTCGTTAACGTTTCTCTTTCAGGTTTAGCATTTTGATTTTTTTTATCGAAACACTAAACATCTATATACATAGAAAATATTCGTAATTAAGAGATTATTTGTAACTCCTTGGATGGCGTAGTTTCTGTAAGAAAGATCATTTATCTTTTTATTTTATTTTTTTTTAAGGAGCTTTGACCCTTATGGCTTTCTATAACGTCACCCACCCACCGTTTTAACCTGCTTTATTTTTTTTCCTATCCATATTCCGACAAATTCCACCTCCTTCTCTATGATTGGTTAGTACTTCATACAAGCAGTGTGATGATTGGATAGTTGTGAAGTCCCGTACGATAAAGATATAGTACTTAGGAAAAGAAATACATTACAGTTATTTAGAAAGTTATGTCAATATGTTACAATTTAACGTGTTTTTTTCATACTGAGAGGATAGAGTACAGTAAAAAAAGTCTAACAGGCATGTTTTCTCCATCCAATCTGCGGACTGCTTGTGGATACAAACAGCCAATCCTAGAAAAGGGGGCGGGATTTATGGACGAAATACGGGTGGGAAAAAAATGACTGGTTTTAATTTACCAAAATTGCAACGTAGCTGTCTGTATGTATTAAGCAAGACGTGGTGGAGCGCTAGTGGTGAGTCTGTGGGAAAAAAGATAAACATATAAACATTAGTGTGTTTCTCATGTTGTTGTTTTTTTAGTTTGTCCTGGTGACCGCACATTAGCCGTTGCAGATGACGTGCTAAGGCTAGTTGGCTAACGTCTGTTAGCTTCTAATAAACCCACAGCTGCAGTGTGACAAGTTGTGATAATTTATTGAAGATTATCGTTTAAAAAAACATTCGTAGAAATTAGTAGAGATTGTAAAGGTGACTGTTTATGCAAGCCAATTTTGTTATCTGACAGCTGTCAGTTGATATTATGGAACGCCAAAGAATCGTTAGTGATGACTGCATAAGTTCTCGCGAGAGCTCACTCTCTCTGACGTCATCGACGTGCGTATTAATAATGCTAATTAACCTATGCTATGCCTGAAACTACACCCTATTCACTACATTGTGCAATATTCTGTGGGCCTTCCTCTTTTTTTTTTTTTTAATAATCCATATCAGAATGTATAGTGGAGAATTATATTGCGTTTATGAAATCCCACGATGCACTGCTTAGTGCTAGGCTAAATGTCCACTGAATATTTGCAGTTACTAATTTTTCCTCCATGTTGTTTCATCCAGATGGAACTACTATACGTAGACGGTACAACGTGAAAGGACGCAATTGCAAACGGACAACGGAAAGATGTCTTTTGTCCGATTGGTCACTGCTGTGTAGCTGCTGCTTGTAGTTTGCATAAAGTTGAAACCCGCTTAGCTTTTCTTGACAAACCACAACAGAAGTTATCGCTGCTAGCTAGCCGGTGACAATTACATGCATGCATATGTGGATATATATATATATATATATATATGCTTACATGCATGCAGTGGATACAGCCCAGAAACTGAATTTAAAAATGGTCTTGTGGACCCTAATTGATTTGAAAGAAAAAAAAAACTGAGCTACTGTCTGTTATTCCACTAGGGGCAAAATAGAGCAATAAATTCAGGGCCTTAAGCTCAGCCATTCACTAAATGTGCTATTGACGCTGTAACCATGTCTCTTTCCAAAAGAACTAATTTAGGAATTTTGACGCAAATACAGGGGCAAATACTTTTGCAAACCTTTACCTTTTTTTTGTTTTGTTTTTTTGCAATCTCTCACTTCAAAATTATGGGCTATTTTGTGTAGATTCATGAGATATAATCCCAATTAAATCCATTTCAGTTCCACACTGTAATTTTTTTGGGAGTGAATTGCAGTCTCTTCATCTGGTTTGTATGCAATGTATGTTCTATCCATTTCAGAGGAGTTTTTGGTGTGTTATTGGTCTACCAAATTGATTTTATTGGTCCGGCCCACTTGAGGTTGGCTCTAGTTCAGGGCTCAATCCAGAGAATTTCAGTGGACTGAACTGAGTACTTGGAAAAAATACTGAATCAGAGTGCAGTTTTCTGCTCGTGAACCAATCACAGCTTCTGGACTAGATCCACTGTTGTGGTTTATCCAATCACATGCATTTATGCAAATAAATGCAGATGATTTAGCTGAAGGCAGCTGATTGGACCAGAGACTAGCTACAGGATCAGAAAGTATAGGAAGTTTTTATAGGAACTGCATTTTCTTGATGCACATTTTTTCTGGTCTGTTTATTTTTTAGAGAGCTGTAATACGCTTTTTAAGATATTGCCCATATAAGCGTGTGCAGTTAAAGACGTGTTGTCGTGATGATGTTAAAATGTAGCCTGCTGTCTCTGTTTCTGCAGTGTACATTGTGCTAAGCTCTGGGAAGGGCTCAGTTTGGCCCTTTCCTAACAAGACCCTGAAAGAATGTCTGAAAAACCGATCCGAATTGCCATAGTGAACCATGATAAATGCAAGCCAAAGAAATGCAAGCAGGAGTGCAAGAAGAGCTGCCCGGTGGTCCGAATGGGTAAGAACAGAGGAAACTCCAGTGAAAAAGGAACCAAACATCTGTTTTTCTCTTTCTGAATTTAAATGAAATTAAAGTTCCATTACTAGGGTACGTAGCCTACATTGAACATTTGCCTAAGACAAGAATGACACACCGTGATGTCTACATGTACAGAGGGCGGGGCTTATGTGAGAAATTAAAAGGCACATCTATATCATCTACCAGCAAATGAATTACATAGATCATCTTTCTGTGGTTGACCCCTACCCCCTGAATCAATGTAACTGCAGATGCATTTTCATCCAAATCATGAGTGTAAGACAATATTCCTTAAGAGATCAAACACGTCGTTGTTGTGGTCATGCAGTAGTGGTCGTCCTCCTGTTCTGATGTTCGTCAGAAAATTCATCAGATGCTACTGTGAGTGACAAACAGCCAAAATGACGAAGGGTCAGGTTTTGGCCTGAATTTGTCCCCTTTTCTTTAAGAAGCTATAAATATATTTAAATAAAATATATTGTTTTATAATATAATCCAATATACTTTAATTAAATGATGTGGAAATGTTATCATTTATTAGCTATCTTGCTTAGGCTATCATGTAATGAGTAAGGTTAACCCAGCACACCGAAAACAGTGAAAACAGTCAGTCTGCCTAAAGATCGCTAAAATCTTGTTAGCTAAGTGTGATTTTCCCCCACAGTCAGTCAAATTATTGGATAAGCTGCCATATGCCATAGTGAACTAGACATAAGCCTAATTTGTTAATGAGAGAGGTCAAAGGAGAATGGCTAGACTGGTTCAAGCTAACAGGAAGGAACATGGTAACTCCAATAATCACTCTTTACAACCATGATGAGCAGAAATGCATCTCAAAATGCACAATATGTCAAACTTTGAGGCTACAGTGGGTACATGCAAAAAAGACCAGGTGACACTTTTCCCAGCCCACAATAAATATATGTATGTTCATTAGGGGTATAACAATACACTCCGGTCACGATCCAATTCGATTAACGATACTGGCTTCACGTTTCGATTCGAAAATGTACTGAAGGTTCATATGCATATCTTTAAAATAAATAAATAAATAAATTCAAATTTTTAATTTGCACTTTAAATTTATTTATATACATTTATAAAAAATTTCTGACCCGGGGAAAATGTTGAAAATGAATGAAACGTAAGCTCCATAGCAGTGCCTTGGGCATCATTTTGACCGGAAATAGAGCTCCAAATTCAGCTAAAATGCCCAACATCTGCAGCCTCTTTCTCGGGCACCATAGGTTGCAGATGCGCAGGACTGGTGTCGTTGGAAAGATCATGAAGAGCTCTTTTTAATGGTTATAAAAATCTATAATCATATAATGTATAATGTGTATCAGTTGTTTTGATCCTTAGCTATTAGGCTCTCAGTCTCTTCCCAAGTGCAGATGATTCCCAGTAATAGCGCAGCCTTTCCACTGAAGAATGCGATTATGTGACCAGCATATGCTCCATATATTTTAACTCTATACGATGTGCTGTTTGGGACCGCTGGGGTTCGAACAGTGTAGTTGCATTAGATGTATAATTAATAGAATGCTGATATCGCACATTTCCACGATGCACATTATCACATTTTTGCATCGCAATGCATCATGTCACAATGCATGGTTACACCCCTAATGTTTCTACAGTATGCATTGCTCTCTGTTGTAACTGTGAATAATGCTTTGCAGGCAAACTGTGTATAGAGGTCACCACACAAAGCAAAATCGTATGGATATCTGAATCGCTCTGTATAGGATGCGCTATCTGCATCAAGGTATGTAAAGTTATGAGAACTTGCTTGCGTGCATGACTGTGCGCAAACCAATTTAATCAGCCTCACTGCATCACTGTTTTTTATTGATGTTCAATAAAATCTGCAAAAAAAAAATTTCTATTTCTGTAGAAATGTCCATTTGGTGCTTTGGCTATCGTCAACCTGCCGAGTAACCTGGAGAAAGAGACCACACACCGATACTGTGCCAACTCTTTTAAACTACACAGGTAAGAAGAACAGGTTAAGATCAAATATTTAAAAGAAATGCATATGCTATACATTGTGTCGATGTGTTGTATGCTAGCCAGTGCTTTGTTCTGTCATTATTACAGGTTACCAATCCCCAGACCAGGAGAGGTTTTAGGGCTGGTCGGTACTAACGGCATTGGAAAATCAACAGCACTGAAGATCCTCGCTGGAAAACAGAAGCCCAACCTGGGGAAATTTGATGTAGGTAGCACAATATCACCTTTAAAGTTCACCTAGATATGAACTTTATACATTTTCTGTACACTGTTTGACATTTCTTATTTAAGCCTGTTGCTGTGTGAGGGAGATAACATTTACCAAATTTCTAAAACACCCAATGCAGTTGTTGTGTTTTTAAAAAAAAAAATATCAGACAATAGTCACCAAAGCTTGAGGCTTGAAAAGCATAACCACTTCTTCTTAGCGTGGCCTACACACAGCATAGCGGTTATGCTAACGCTTGCTTCTCTCTTGGCAGACTCCCCCTGACTGGCAGGAAATCCTGGCTTACTTCCGAGGATCTGAACTGCAGAACTACTTCACAAAGATCCTGGAAGACGATCTGAAAGCCATTGTGAAGCCTCAGTACGTCGACCAGATCCCCAAAACTGTCAAGGTTTGTCATCTAGCTGCTCTCAGAACATTTTGGATGTATTTCTGATGTTAATTAAGCATGAATGTTGATTGTAAATTAGTGGCTCTGTTTTGCAGGGAAGCATAGGCTCTATTCTGAGCAGGAAGGATGACACTAAGACAGAGACTGTAGTCTGTGAGCAACTCGGTATGTTTTTTTTTTTTTTTTTTGCACAAGTTATATGTAATGTACTGTAAGTAAGGAATAAAACACTTAGTGCAGTGCTGTTATAGGAAAATAATCAATGGTGGTATGATACAGCCTGATACAAAATGTACTGTCACAACCCCAAAGTTAATTATTTATCTGTAACAGCGCATCCTCAAGTGTTTTATTCTTCTTATAACCACAGCAATTTGCCAATGATTACAATTTCCATTTATTAAGTAAGACGCATAATATTTTTTTATCCATTTATAGTTACATTTAATGTTGCGGGATGTCTATAAACAGTCGTTCCATCACCAGCCTGTCTTTTTTCTCTCTTAAAGCTTGTCATATTACTGGGAAACTGTGAAGTCCTCCTTCCTGAAAACTTTTGCTTTACCTCTGACTGTTACAAAGCGCTGACACTGGAGACTCCTTCCATAAATGTTGAATAAACATATGTCTCCTTTCAGAAAACATTACCATATCAATGATTACACATTACACAAAAAAAAATTATGTGGAGTGTCTGCCATACAACGTTCTGTGAAAACTGTCACTATAGAAATGATACCGTATTACAATGAGTGAATTAATATCAACCCGTGCAACCAGAACTACTGTCAGAGCTGCTATGATAGAAAATGAATCAAGACCTTCTGACCAATCAGAATTGAGAATTAAACAGTGTTGTGGTTATAATGCTAGTTAGATGATGATATTTATAGATATTAAATATTACTATACTGGGATTTTGTCAATAATTCATTCCAGTTAACAGGTCTACATGACTTTAAATAAAGTGATCATTTCTGACGTGTGTGTGTGTGTGTCGTGACACAGATCTGACTCATCTCAGGGACAGGAATGTTGAGGATCTGTCAGGAGGAGAGCTGCAGCGTTTCGCCTGTGCAGTGGTGTGCATCCAGAGAGCAGACATGTATGCTTCTGCAATCCTGTTTATACACTACAGTACAATCCAGAAATGCATGGACTTGTGTGTTGTGTGTATGTAAACCTTACACACAAATGGATATTACCAGTTAGTTTCCATTTGTTTGTTAAGAAGGTGATTTTATTAGTGTGTGGCTCTTAGTGTGTGGAAAAAATAAATGGTGCTGGACTAAAGGCTAAAACATTTTGGGCAAGACGCTACAGGTGAAGACATTTTTTTTTAAACAATAGCTGTCACAATTAATTAGTAAGTTATTTTTTATATTGGAACTTTTTCAAATTTACATTTATGTCACAAATTCTCACACTCAGTGACAAATGCTGCTCTATATGGATTTATTTAAGTGTACCGTACACATGTATGTGTTGTGATTCGAGTCTTGTCTCCGCCCCTGTCCTGTCATTGGTCTGTATCCTGATTTTACTTACCTGTTCTCTGGTCTACCCTTGTTATGTTTGTCTGTTGTGTTTTCATGTTATTGCGACATCGTTAAGTCCAAGCTGTGGTTTTTGTGGGGTTTTTTCTAGCTCCGTGTCCTTCCTGGTTTAGACCCTCACTCATGTTTCCCCTTTTCTGATCACAGATTATCCTTGTTTATTTCTGCCTACCTGTGTTTCGATCGATGCCTTGGACATTAATAATAATTTTTGGATTACTCCTAATAAACGCCACACTGCGTATACGCACTTGCATCCTGCTTCAGCCTACCACACATTACAATTTATTTATGCAAATGAAGCTTTGTCTAATTGTATATGCATCATTTATACAGTATGCTTAATAAAATTAAAAATCTTGATTTTTAACTTTTTAGAATATCTTTTTAAAATTTAGTTTACTATGAAGAGAATAGGAAAAAACTTTACTAAAACATTTGTTGGAATATAATTTCTTTATTGTTTAGCCAAGAACGTACCATTCATTTTTGTGTGTATTAAAAAAAAAAAAGAAAAAAAGAAAAAAGGAAACAAGCTTTTTGGGGATATATGACATTATGTGATTGTATAAAGTGGGCCGAGCTTAAAGCCATCATCAAAGTTTCATATAATGTGGTTGGCATGAATAGACAAAAACAGTTAAATAAACTTATGTTAAATTTTGATATTTTTTACTACAGTTCAAGAGCCGAAGTGTTATAAATACAGTTTATCCAAAAATCTGACGTGACCGAAATTCTCGTTTCTACCTGTAGTGTCTTGCTTTAAAGCTTTTTTTCCAGAAATATGAAATTAAGAATTTTTGACTAAAACTGGATTGGAGAGTAGGGCCTGTATACTTTGTGGGCCTAAATATCACAAAAGTTGATTTGCAAGCTCTGTGCTGTATTGTAATAATCCTATTTGTATTGTTCTCATGGACACCTATAGACATGGAGAATTAACTAATCCTTCTTACTGTTGCTGTTTGTGTTGTATCCGTTAGTTTCATGTTTGATGAGCCCTCCAGTTACTTGGATGTGAAGCAGCGTTTGAAAGCTGCCATCACCATTCGCTCTCTTATCACACCAGACAGGTGGGTGGAACACAACCGAGCCTCATGTCACTGCTGTGCCATATATAACCGCTGTGTTCTCTTTCACACACAGTCCTGACTTGGCCTCGATTTACAGAACGCTACACAGAACTCGCTCAAAGACACATAGAGTTATAGACAATAATTAGATACTGACTGTAACTCTAGAAGTGTTACACTGATAAAAAAAAAAGCAAGCGATCCAGCTGAACTCGAATAAAGTGTTGAAAAAGACTCCAGAATTGGATAGCTAAATAATTATATACAGTACAGCTGAATGTAAAAGTCTGGAATGCGTTGTAAGATGATAATCCCACTCGGATATCGTAGATTCGTACCTAAGAACTGCAGGTGTAATCGTAAAGTCTATCCTGTACTCATCCCAGGACTCTTATTATTGTTTGATGTTGTCTCAGGGATTTTTTTCTCGTCACTGTCTCCTCTGGCTTGCACATTAGGGATCTACATCTGCATCAGGATTTGTGTAAAGCTGCTTTGTGACAGTTTAATTGTTTCGAATGAGACAGGCATAAAGGACCTACTGCACAGGAGCTAAATGTGCTCCATTATTATTATTATTATTATTATTATTATTATCTACACTTCCTCTAACCATCTTAGTGCATCTCTCTGACCTCTTTTAGATACGTAATTGTTGTAGAGCATGATCTGAGTGTTCTGGACTACCTGTCGGACTTCATCTGCTGTCTGTATGGAGTACCCAGTGCCTACGGTGTCGTTACCATGCCCTTCAGTGTACGAGAAGGTATTGATCACCTTCACCATCACGTACATGTGATCCATGTTTGCGAATTTAAACTAGTACTGCCAGTTTGCATAAAAGTGTTAACATGGCAGACACACAGTTAACACTCAAGCTAAATAATTATATTCTAAAATACATTGACTCTGGAATTCATGAGTTGTTCAACTATACACTAAAATAATGTGGAGTCTCATTCGCTTTACTCATTTTTACTATTTCTATCTGGAGTTCTTACATAAGGTGCTGTAATTAAAAAAATAATGGACTTTAAGGTGATAACAGTCACTCCACTTCACGTCAGGCATCACGCCACCCCATCATTGATCATTTTCCTATATTAGCATGAACGCAAGTGTTTTATTCCTTGCATATTTAATGTCATAATCTAGTTCATATCTTGTTTGGCCACAAATATTTCCCACTTTAAGCATTACAAAGTTAACGTTGTGTGAGACTGTCGCTCTGTATCCACTCTTTCATGGTCCCTGACCCAATATCCAAGGCATCAACATTTTCCTGGACGGATACGTGCCGACTGAGAACCTCCGGTTCCGTGACACTTCACTGGTTTTCAAAGTAGCTGAGACGGCCACTGAAGAGGAGGTGAAGAAGATGTGTCGATACCAGTACCCCAATATGAAGAAGGCCATGGGTGACTTCGAGCTGAGGATCATTGAGGGCGAGTTCACTGACTCTGAGATCATGGTCATGCTTGGAGAAAACGGTGAGACATGATTGAGAAGTGAGAGCCAGGCCTTTTGGCTGAAAAGAATGAGTGTCATATCTTTCCTAGTACTCGGTTACAACTCGTCTTGCTTTAATAATAGCATCCATCCTGTCAGGTGAAGATTCACCGCTGTTCTGAGTGAAGATTCACCTGACTGGTGTCAGTTTGAGTCCGTTAAGTGTCCGTGTTGTGTTCTCACACACTTCAGAATTTACAGTGAGGCGCTGCATATGTTGGACATTAATAAAGTGTTGGAAAAGTCTCTATCAAATAATATTAATATTAAATTAATTCTTCCAGGAACTGGCAAAACTACATTCATTAGGCTGCTCGCTGGCCGATTAAAACCAGATGATGGAGGTGAGCGATGTGTATTACTCTTTGTTGCTACCACCTGCATATTTAAAAAGTCTTAAATTCAACCTGTTCTGTTCCAGGAGAAGTCCCGATCCTCAACGTCAGCTACAAACCTCAAAAGATCAGCCCCAAATTCAAAGTACGATGCTGTGCCATTCTATATCGCTGAGCATCTTGGACACTGCGTCAGACACTATCACTATCTAACACTTCCTGTGTGTGGTTGTGTGTCGCCGCAGGGTAGCGTGCGTGCCCTGCTGCACGAGAAGATCAGGGATGCGTACACACACCCGCAGTTCGTCACAGACGTCATGAAGCCTATGCAGATTGACAGCATCATCGATCAGGATGTAAGTGTTGAGGTTTTAAAGCTCTCTGCTGTTTGCAATGTGAATTCCAGCTGCAGTGACTGTCGTTACAGGTTCAGAACCTGTCCGGAGGAGAGCTGCAGAGAGTAGCGCTCGCTCTGTGTCTGGGTAAACCTGCAGACGTCTACCTGATAGACGAGCCCTCGGCATACCTGGACTCAGAACAGCGGCTGATGGCTGCCAGAGTTATCAAACGGTAATGTCGTGTTTATAAAAATACCTCTCTGATGCATTTGTAGCAGTTGATCAGTTGTCTTGAAGGGGATTTTTTTAAATGTTTCCTTATACTGAGAAAAAAAAAAAACTTTGTACTGGAAATTCACTATTAAAGTATATGAATGTGTAAAATATGTGACTATAAATTATTAACTCAGTATAAATTAGTTTTTTAGCAAATTACTTTTCTGTCCTTTTCTCATTGAATGCGAAGAAATACTTACGTAAATACGTTGAAAGATCCTGGAGTATTCCACTAGTTCTGTCTCTCTCTCTCTCTCTCTCTCTCTCTCTCTCTCTCTTTCTGTATGTCTCCCTTTCTCTCTCTCCCACTCTGTCTGTTCCTGTCTCTCTCTCTCACTCTCTCTTATTCTCTGTTTCTCTGTCTCTTTCTCTTTCACTAGCTCTCTCTCCCTGTCTATTTCTGTATCTGTCTATCTGTCTGTCTCTCTGAATCTCTGTATGTCTCATTGTCTATCTCTCTTTTCTCTCTGTCTCTGCCTCTTTCTCTCTGCCTAACTCTCTCTGCCTCTATCTATCTCTCTTTCTGTTTTCTGCCTCTCTCTCTGTCTCCCTCTTTCTGTATCTCTCTCTGTGTCTCTGTCTCTGTCTGTCTCTCTGTCTCTCTCTTTGTCTCTCTCTCTCACTTCTTTGTATCTCTCTATGTCTCTCTGTCTGTCTCTCTGTCTCTCTTTCTTTGTCTCTCTCTCTCACTCTCTTTGTATCTCTCTCTATGTCTCGGTCTGTCTCGCTGTCTTTCTCTGTCTCTCTTTGTCTTATATGCTTACGTTTGCTCTGTCCTCACAGATTCATCCTGCATGCAAAGAAGACAGCTTTTGTAGTCGAGCATGACTTCATCATGGCCACGTACCTGGCTGACCGTGTTATTGTGTTCGATGGAGTTCCGTCACAGAGAACGACTGCCAACACGTGAGCGTACATCAGCTTTTTGCATATAAGCGCTGAAAAATCAAATTCAAGTTTTATTTATCACATGCGTAACCATACACAGTACGACTTGCAGTGAAATGCTTTATACAACTGTTCCGACATAAAAAAGAAAATATAGACAAATATTAAATATAAAGAAAAATATATACATAAATATATATAAAGAAAACTCTTAAGAAAAATATTCAATGTAAAAAAATATATACATGAAATTTACATGAAGAGATTTTTAAAAAATAAAATAAAAAAAGTAGACATAAATCATTTTTCAGTATATGTTTTTATCCTCATAACGGTTTGTTCATCTGCCTCTCAGGCCACAGATGCTGCTTGCTGGCATGAACAAGTTCCTTTCACTGCTGGAGATTACGTTCAGGAGAGACCCCAACAACTTCAGACCAAGAATCAACAAGCTCAATTCCATTAAGGTGAACTCTTGGCCTCCTCTGCCAGCTTATCAATATTATATATTATGGAATCTTATGATATTATGTAATCAGGAGCTTTTTGTGGACTTTAGTCAATAAATTTGGATTGAAGCCTAAAGAAATTATTACCTAATGTACAAAAAATCACATTTTGTCTCTCTCATTTATTAGCTCCCATTTTTTTGTGTGTAATATTACATTTAAGAATATTTACCATTATCCATTTAACAGTAAAAAGAATTTTTTTTTTTTTTGGATTATAAACCAGATCTCTTTTTTTTTTTTAATTTGCTGTTTATACACTGTCTGATTTAACTTTCTATTTCTTTTATTCTTCATTAATCCACAGGATGTTGAACAGAAGAGAAGTGGCAACTATTTCTTCCTCGATGATTAGCTCTACACGTCATAAACTTCGATAAGAGAATGAAGGAGGAGGTGATACTCTGCTGCTTCTGAGGTCTTCTGTAATGCTGCTTTAAGTGAGCTGCTGTTAGGTGGATTTGATTTTCCATCCACAAGGAGTTAGTATCTAGCTAGTATTTAAGAGGCAACACTATAAATATAATCATTTCCTCAGTGTGGGTCTTCTTAATCCAATTTCAGTGTTTGGCCACTAGAAGGCAGCAGACTACCAGTACTGCTGTCAGTATGGCTCTAAATTCTCCTGTCTTTTAATATGTGGATTAAAAGTGATATGGATGAGAGATGCTGTGGTTGGTTTCTAGTGTCTACACACAGCTCAGATCTACACTACACTTTGACTGACACTATTCACAATTTGTCAGCACACCACCAATGCTGAGCAGACATTATTTGTGTCCTGGATCAATCTCAGCATCCCCGTGATACTGATATGATAGAAGCATGTTAATTCAATAAAAAGATGTATATAGCAACAATTATGAAGCGTTCATGGCGTTTACGGGAACATCTCTAGTGGCATTCACGACTTAGGAAATCAAAGTTGTATTACAGCTCTAAATTCATGAGTTGATGTAGCGTTAACATTTCAGTATACGTTTAGTTTTCGTCCACCATCAGAATAATATCTGGTCAACACATATTCGGATTATATTTCTCAAGTGCACTGGGTAGTTTATTTAGTTAAACCATTTTATCTGCTCCCAGGCTGGCAACATTACAAGGGTCATAAATTGTATCTTCTAATATATAATATGTATACACCGATCAGCCATAACATTAAAAACACTGACAGGTGAGATGAATAACATTGATTATCTCATTACAATGGCACTTGTCAAGGAGTGGGATATATTATGCAGCAAGTGAACAATCAGTTCTCTAAGTTAATGGGTTGAAAGCAGGGAAATTGGGCAAGCGTAAGGATCTGAACAACTTTGAAAAGGGGCAAATTGTGATGGCTAGACGACTGGGTCAGAACATCTCCAAAATGGCAAGGCTTGTGGGGTGTTTCCAGTATGCAGTGATCCAAGGAAGGTGAACCAGCGAATCAGCAACAGGGTCTTGGGCGCCCAAGGCTTATTGATGCGCGTGGGGAGCGAAGTCTAGCCTGTCTGGTCCAATCCCACAGAAGAGCTACTGTAGCACAAACTGATGAAAAAGTTAATGCTGGCTGTGATAGAAAGGTGTCAGAACATCACAGTGCATCACAGCTTGCTGCATATGGAGCTGCGTAGCTACAGACCAGTCAGAGTGCTCATGCTGTCCCCTGTCCATCACCAAAAGCATCTACAATGGGCACATGAACATCAGAACTGGACCAATGGAGCAATGGAAGAAGGTGGCCTGATCTGATGAATCATATTTTCTTTGATGATGATTTCTTTTACATCATGTGGACAGCCAGCTGCAGGTGCATTGCTTCCCTGGGGAAGAGATGGCACCAGGCCGTACTATGGGAAGAAGACAAGCCGGCAGAGGCAGTGTGATGCTCTGGGCAATGTTCTGCTGGGAAAAACTTGGGTTTTTTTGCTGGGAAAAACTGGCATTCATGTGGATGTTACTTTGACACATACCACCTACCTAAACATTGTTTCAGACCAAGTACACTCTTTCATGGCAACGGCATTCCCTACTGGCAGTGGCCTCTTTCAGCAGGATAATGTGCCCTGCCTCACTGCAAAAATTGTTCTGGAATGGTTTGAGGAACATGACAGAGAGTTCAAGGTGTTGACTTGGCCTCCAAATTCCCCAGATCTCAATCCAATCAAGCATCTTTGGGATGTGCTGGACAAACAAGTTCCATCCATGGGTCCCCACCTTGCAACTTTCAGGACTTAAAGGATCTGATGGTAACATCTTGGTGCACAAGGGGGACCTACACAATATTAGGCTGGTGGATTTAATGTTATGGCTGATCCATGTATCTCCAATATATGATGTAGTAAATGTCTAGGATGGCACGGTGACGCTGTGGGTAACATTCCCACTGCCTCGGTTCAATCCAGAGCTGTTACTGTATAGACTTCTTCTTGTGTCCACCTGGTTTTCCTCCAGGTTCCTCAGTTTCCTCACACCTCCCAGGTGATCTGGCTATGCTGGTCTATGTAAGTAAGCCTGTTGAAGGAAATTTCTGGAATAAATAAAAAACTCTGTGGCTCCAGTAAATAATATTATTGTGCCTAATATATGAATATGCCTAATATTTGAATAGTTAGATTATGTTCATAAAATAAATCCGTACTGAGGTGGTCCACAAAGCTTGTTTTATAGTTAAAGGGGTCCGTGGCTGCAAAAAAGTTTGAAAACCTCTTGTTTATAAAAAGCAGAATGTTTCAAATCTACTTTTCAACAGAGAATTTTGGTTCTGTGTGTAGAAAGTTTAGGAATAAAAATCCGTAACTGATACAAGAAGTGAATACAACTGTGCAATGTACACAGTTACTACACATCACAGTAACGAATAGAAAGCTAACAAGGTTTAACTTCAAGTCCCAGTATCTGTTCTGCTCATCAGTTTAATGTTAAAGAAGCACATTTATTATCTGTATTTAACTTTTTCATGTTTACAGAACAGATGGCTCTTCTCTGCTAGGTCCATTTAAGATGTAATTTTGTTTGCAGCTGCATTACATTACTGAGATCCCAGGACTGGATGTAACACAAGCAACTGCAGTTATCAATTTATCTACAGGTTCAACACACGCGCACACACACACTGTGCACCATCACCACACACCACAATATATATTATGTTCAGTCAGATCATAGCCTGTTGTAAAACCTGTGATCTGAATCAGTGATCTGAATCAGCACCAGAGTTTATTTTAATAGATATAAAGATATAAATAAATAAAGCTAAACAATTGGCCAGTTATCATGCTAAGCACATACCCCACATGGGAAAGCTTATCAGAGGCCAGTGTCTAGTCAGGAACTGTGAGCGAGTAGGGTCTGTCTCAGTGTCTTTAGAGTGCCATGTTTAATTGGCGCTGATCGATGGTGCTCCTCTGTTAGAAACCGAGGGAGCACAGGGAGTGCGGGCGAGAGAGAGGGAGGGGAGGATGGGTAAACTTGATACCCACAAGCCCTCTCGGAAATCAGCCGGTTCGATGAATGCAGTTTACCGGGCTAACTGCACGACCTTCGACCCCCGCTGCTATAGTTAGAGCACTTTGGTCTCTGCGATGGCAGAGGGAAGATCGATGGAGTGTTTGGTGGTGACATCATGCCTCTCAGACCTCATCCCTCTCAAATACATGTACGGTCTGAGGAATTGTCTTTATTTTATCACAAAACTAAGATACAGAGATTACACTCTTCATGCTGATATTTTTTCCAAAATGCTGAGGCAGATCTTTTGTTTTGTTTTTTGTTTTGGAGAAATATTGGCATGAATTCTTTTTTTGTGATCAATTCTTTGGTTTAAAACCTTATAAGAAATTTACTATAAAATGATTTATTTAAATTAAGAGATATATTAATTATATATCAATTATTAGATGTAAGTAAATAATAAAATTTAAAAATGTAATACGATTATATGTAAATACTAAAACATTTCCAATCCTACTATACATCCTCTGCCATCTCAACCCCCTGGCACCCAAGGAGTGGATAAAAATATTACAGAAATGATTTTAATATCACTATTTTCCAAGAACTAGAAATATATGTAAATTGTCTGATCACACACCTTTTGTTTCATTTTTGTTTATTATGCCATTTAAGTGCAATGTTATGTAATTAATTCATTGTTATTTAACACCATATTTAATGAATTTTTCTACAGTCCTCTGTTGGTGATGATTTTGCCCATAGTCTTTTAAACTCTTTTTGTTTTGTTTTGTTTTTCCAGGTTAACATAATGAAATTCTGATTAAGAAATAGTTTTAAAAAGTTTTTCATAACCTTTTCAGAAGGAAAAGCAGCTGTTGGTAAGGATCTCAGATTGTTGGACTCTACTGTGTTTAACTGTTCATGGATCAGTATGTGCATAAAACTGGGTAAAAAAAAATCAAAATCAACAAAATGAACATTGGTTTTATCAAAATGTAATTCAATATAACAAATAATTAAAATTTATATAACTCCTATTACATTTTACAACAATTTTTTAGATCATCAAACCAATAAATCAAACCAATAAATACCAATACATTTTACTTTTAGAATTGATATTGTACAGTAGATGAGCCTTTCCATCTACTGTGTGTATTTGGACCTCTTTAGATACTGTATCTAAATAGGAAAATAATCATCGACAGGGTGGTGTGATGCAGCCTGATGGAAAGCGGAGTTACTGTAATCACCCTGAACAGAACATCCTGAATTGGTGTTTTATTCCTCTTATACCACAGCGATTTGCCAACGGTTACAATTTTTTATTTATTAAAGAATGACACATCATACTTTTTATCCATTTATAATTGCGTTTAATGATGTGGAACAGCTAATTGTAGCAGCTATAAACAGTCGTTCCCTCACCAACCATTCCTTTTTGTGTGTGTGTGTGTGTGTGTGTGTGTGTGTGTGTGTGTTTCTCTTGAAGAGGAAACCGGAAACTCTGTTCTGAACAATTTCCTGTGTCAGAAAACTTTACCACTAGCACTGACTCAGGAGACTCCTTCCATAAATGTTAATATAAACATCTCCTCAGAGAAAAAATCAACAATTACACATGATTTTAATCTGTTTAAGTGGATTATCCACCATACAAGTTCCATACTATGGAAATGATAAAGTATTAATATTTACATTACATTTATGGCATTTAGCAGATGCCCTTATCCAGAGCGACTTACATTTAATCTCATTTTTTATACATCTGAGCAGTTGAGGGTTAAGGGCCTTGCTCAAGGGCCCAGCAGTGGTAGCTTGGTGGTGCTGGGGATTGAACTCATGACCTTCTGATCAGTAGTCCAACATCTTAACCACTGAGCTACCACTGCCCGAGCTGTGATCGTTATCTTTTATTTTTGGGTAAGAATTTATTACTCATCTCCATAAAGTGGAGATTAGTAAATTTATTACTCATCTCCAGCGCTCTCTTCCACCCTCAATACCACGACTGAGGTGAGACCCTTGAGCAAGGCACCGAACCCCCAACTGCTTCCCGGGGGCCGCAGCAAAAAAGGCTGCCCACTGCTCCGGGTGTGTGTTCACGGTGTGTGTGTGTTCACTACTGTGTGTGTGCACTTGGATGGGTTAAATGCAGAGCACAAATTCCTAGTATGGGTCACTTCACTTCACTTCACACTAAAGCATATTTCTCTAAAAATCCTTTTTTATAGTAATAGTACACACCTGTTTGCTTCATGTTTTCTCCTGTACTAATGTAATAGTTTATTTATAAGTGGTGATCTAACGTCTTTCTTTGTAACACAAACACATCAGACATGGGAAACTTGCCTTTATTTAAAACTGTGTTTCTCTTACTCTACAGGAAAAGGATGATGTCAGTGTTCTATCACTTACAATATCTCCAGATGGATACCTCCCCCACTCTCTCTCTCTCCCTCTCTCTCGCACGCACACACACACACACACACACACACTCATCTCATGAGAAATGACCTCACTGTGTTGTGTTAGAGGAACATCTGTGAGACACTCAGTACATTATCATGACTTCAGTACACACACTGATTTCGAGAAATGTTTTGGGCCTGAATCTAAGGCATGAATCTAAGGCATGTATCTAGATATACATTCTGTATCTATACTATACTATTTGTAGCTTATTCTAGCAGTTATAGTATGTCATTTAACGCTTTGCACTTTAATTTGTGCCAGGTTTTACAGTACTGCGCCGAACCGCACTAATTCACATCAGTTTTATTGGCTAAGTCTGATTTACTTACGATGAATTTGACATCTCAGTTAATTATTCGTGTCTTATTGTCCCTATTTCATGCCACTTCCAGGTCCTTCTTTGCACATTTGTCTTTTAGGTCTCACAAAGTCTGTTAATAATCCATTAACGGCTTCAGCAAATGGCCTTAGAGAACCTGACATCATCTTACTAGTGTTACAAGCAGGATAATAAATGTCAGAAATGGGTGTGTGTGTATATATATATATATATATATATAGCGTATATGTGTATGTGTAAATGAGTGTGTGTGTGTGTGTGTGTGTTGGGGGGTGGGGTCAGGTCTTGGAGTTAATATGAAACATAAATCTGTCATGCCATAAATAAAGCTCTGTCTCAAACACAAAAAGCCACACAGGCAAGTAAGTAAGTAAGTTAGTACAATTGATTTATTTTAAACATCACATTTTAAATCAATATGCATTATAAAATCTTCTAGTATAGGCAACATTTGGTTTCCATTTAGACCCTGAGAAAGTGTCAAGATCTTCAGAGATATCTTCAAATGCTAATGAATAAAGTTTAAGTTTATGCTGGAAAAGCAGCAGACGAGAGGCACATCAGACATCGAGAGGTAGATTTTTGCAAAGCCTGAGAGCAGCAGATTTACAGAGACCGAGAAACAGCGAACACGTTCTGAGAAGATGGTTCTAGGAGCCAAGGATGGATAAAAAAAAAAAAAATCATAAGCCATTATACTAAATTCTAAAATGGACAACTGAAGTGTCATTAAAAACTGGAGTAATATGCTTCTTCTTCTTCTTCTTCACACAGCATCAGGACTGTTAAAGAGTTAAAGAGTTGTCCAGATGTGAGAAATAAAAGCAGGCGTTACTGTTTTCCCCACATCACCAGCAGAAAGAAATGGTAAGAGCTTTGATTTAACACAATGTCTGATTTCTGATCATTTTGTATGTATAGTATATTTTCTTCTCAGTTGCTATGGCTCAAGTACCATCACTTCAGAGCATCAGAGAGTTTGTTATATGGGGTACTCATACTATATAGGGCTCTTAGAGGTATTACAGAGGATACTGCACATGCAGACCACGCCCTGAACTGCATGCCATGAAGACTCATTGTGGATGTGTAGTGGTAATAGAACTGTGAGAGCATGGACTGGAGTTCTGGATGGCTTCTGCTTTGCACTGAACATCCAGGCCTTACTCTAAAGACACTTGGGTAGGAGTTCTTGAATAGTCGGAAGAAGCCGGAGAGGTGGAGGGTGAGGAAGCTTCGTTATAGAGCTAATAGAGAAAACAAGAGATAGGAGTTTATAAGATATTAACTAGGAAGAAGGTGGAGCTTCAGGTATGGTCTTCCTCCCAAACATGAACTGTAGTCTGATCTGTAGGAAGAACTCTGAGAACTTGCTTTGCACTGAACATCCAGCTCAATGAAGAACTCCACATTAAACTGCTGCATGCTGAATTGTGCGAGTCTTTCTGAGATGATGTATCCTGGTCTGGTCATAGCTAAGATGGTCATACGAGATGATGGAGAAGTTGCGATCTGGAAGTGTGACCTGAAAGTCCTTGGAGAATGTGTGAAGGAATACAAGACCATCTTGAAGTTGATCTCCGAGCTATGCAGGAAAAAATTTAGCATGAACAGAAGTGCTTGCGTTTGGTGTATTTAATGGAAAGCCCCATCGTGTGGAAACTCTATCACTTCTGGAGAAAGAGAGAGACAGGAATTTACAGCAAGAAGGTGTAGCTGCCCGCATTGTCTTTCTTTCCAAACCTCAGTTATTTCATAACTCCATTTTAAAAAAAAGAAAAAGAAAACTGTGACTTTTAAGGAGAAAAAAATATTTTTTCCCAGAAATCAATGTAATTATAATGAATAATATGATTAAAACAAATCCTGTAGGTAACTAAATAAAATTACTATGCACTGGAAACAGTGACAGAAGCAAATGGACTCATGGCCTATTTAATATAAATTAACAAATATAAAATAAAAAATACCACCACTTTTAGGATGAATATGTAGTGAGTTACATCATACCAGTTGTCTTACTCTTCATTATTAAGTAATCTGTTCACAGCGGTTTCTCAGTAACAAGCTGTTTTCTGTCTTATTAACATCAAGAGAAAATGAGGAAATTATATAACTGAGAACTGAACTAATTTGTTTCGTTGACATTCCACAATATTAAATGAAATTCCTATACGTCTTTCTTTAGTAACTTTTAAAAAATTGGTAAACGAGGAATAAAACATTCTGGGACGTGCTGTTATTGGAAAATAGTCAACGTCATGGTGGTAACAGTGACTTTGCTTTTGCGCCAGGTTGCATCACGCCGTTCTGTTGTTGATTATTTTCCACTTAAATAAATATCGAACTTCTATAGGCCCACTAGGTGTGGAGTATTTCACAGCGTAGCCCTATCCTTAAGGGAATATGGCAGCTGTTCTAGTCACCTGCTGCTCAAAGCCACATCACACACCTCCTCCATGCAGAGGGACAGAGCGGGACAGACCACCCTCCTCACCCGTGGGGGTGGGAAAGACAACTGCATGTTTAGGGACGGCTGTCAGGTCTCAGGGCGAGGCTCGTCTTACACACCCCCGTGTCCAAATAATACATTGACAGTTTGAGACAAATGCCAATCATCCAAACTGTTATTGAATCAAAGAGAGAAACCACAGTGTCATAATCTCTACACTAACTCCACACCACAGGTATGGATTACACAGTGACAGTGTTCTTCTCACTTAGTCATCAATAAGACATACACAATAATTATCACATGCCAGCTGTGTCATTTCTGACTCACTCGGTGACCAGCTTTAGTCATACATACAACACACACCAGGACAGGGCACAACTGTTTAAATCACAGCAGTGTCTCAGACGTCCATGAGTCAAAGAGAATATCACTGATAGATAGATAGATAGATAGATAGATAGATAGATAGATAGATAGATAGATAGATGTACTTTATTGATTCCCATTAAATGATTGATCTGTTAGAGGTATAGATAGCAATTTTGGCAGACATTAGCTGTGGGTAGCTGTTCAGAATTTCCAAAGCCACGCCCACAAAACAAAGAAGTTTCTGATTTGACATGCAGCATGACACCTGTTTATCCTAATTGGTGAGATGATAATCCTGAAGAATTTCATTGCTCTTATACGGCAATAATACAATAAACATATACTTTTTGTCCATTTATAGTTACTTTTAGTATTGTGGAACGTCCACAAAATAAGTTATTTCCTGTTAACACAGTCGTTCCCTCACCAGCCTCTCTTTTTTCTCTTTCTTGAGGTTCTTAAAGTTAATAAGACAAAAAAAAACACAGCATGTCACTCTTCTGTAGTGGAAAACTGACCGGCTGTTACAAAGTTCTGACCCTGGAGACTCCTTCCTCGCAGAAGACTTCACCAGTTACACACATTTGTAGAATCTGTTTATGTGGCTCATTCACTATATAAATCTCTGTGTATGTTATTACTATAGAAACACTGCTGTTTTGTGATCTTGTGAATATTTCTGTGATTATTTCATGCAAAATATTTAAGGATCATTTCAGTACTTAAAACAATAGTAATGAATTCAGCATTTCCATTCAGGAATTCTGTTATATATTTTAATTAGTCTATATCACATGCTCTCCACTGAAAGCAAGAGGCTGCCTGAACCGCTGTAGTGCAAATGTGGCCTGAATAAAAAGAGGCCTTGGAGACAGCATTTAAAAATTACTCTAGATATTATTTCTAGACGGGATTGTTGGCCCTGTGCTGTGCTGTGTAATGTGAGCTGCCTGATGCTCGGCCGCCATGTTTGGCATTACTGAAAACTCTGACACTTCGCCAAAAATCCCACACAGCACAAAACGAAACCAGTGTTGCCAGGGTCTGAAATAGGGGTGTGACGGTAAGCTGGTATTACTGTATTGCATTATAAGGAAACGTATGTGTGCGGATTCCTTGGAATACGCCTTAATACTTTCTTTCCAACTTTTTGGAAGAGCTAGAGTGTTTTAAAGGTATGATCAGTAAAGTCTTACTGGAAAAAAGTGACAGTTCTTCCAGAGACTTCTCCTCCTTTAATTTAAACAACATTTAGACAAAAGAAGCAACAAGAAATTAGGGTGCATTGCAAAATCATTTACATGTACTGTATATGAGATGGGGCACGGTAGCACAGCGCTGCCTCACAGCTCCAGGGTCCAGGGTTTGATCCTGAGATCGGGTTACCATCTGTCCAGACTTTCGCATGTTCTCCTCATGTCTGTGTAGGTTTCCTCCGGGTTCTCTGGTTTCCTCCCAAAAACATGCAGGTAGGCAGATTTGTGACTCTAAATTGCCCCTATGTGTGAATGAGTGTGGGTGCCTGTGTGTGTGTGTGTGTTTGTGTGTGTTATCCTGTGATGTACTAGCATCCCTAATCTATCTGTGGTGGATTCTCCCACCCAGTGTTCCTGGGATTAAGGTCTGCATCCATGGTGACCCTGACCAGCATAAAGCAGTTGCTGAAGATGGATGAAGGTACATGAGGGGAAATTGGGGCGTGTCTATGCACACGACATGCAAATAAGGGACTAGTGGGTGGGACCTTGTCAACTGAAGTTGATAATAATAATAATAATAATAATAATAATAATAATTATTATTATTATTATTATTATTATTATTATTAGGGATCCAAGCACATAGAACTGTGAATAATATTATTATTATTATTAAACACTTCTTTTGTAAATTCTTTAAAATTCTGCAATTAAAAGAAAAATAACCATAATAATAATAATAATAATAATAATTATTATTATTATTATTATTATTATTATTATTATTATTATATTTTAAAGA